>NW_027210600.1:1797500-2072500 GCF_029030835.1 Brachyistius frenatus
GTGTCTTTGAGGCACATTCATATCAATGACCTTTTCTGATTGGCTGACTTTTCTTCGGTCTTGTAGCTCGCTAGCTCCACGTCCAACTGACAACTTTTGTGTTTTCTTCCACATAAATACTTGGACAGTGAATCCTACTGAGGGCGGACAGTTGACACAAGCGTGAGTTTGTGACATCACAAACTTACAGAAGTCCAAACGGCACAGGAACTGATTACGTCTGTGTGCATTTCTCCATGGACTCAGCATTCCTACGCTATTACAGCATTTCTACAGCACTTAGACCTGTTGCATGATCAAAAAAGAAACTGAATATATACATAAGGGACCTTTAAACATTGTGATTAGACGCTACCTTGTCAGTATCTATAATGCCAATGAAACAAATTACACCTTGTCAAGTTTGGGAACAAGTGGAGTTACTCCGAAGCTCTGCTGTGATAGAAAATCCTTCACTGCTGTCAAAGCCGCAGATGCTGGTTTGGGTGTAGAGTCGAGATGAGCTGCCTCTAAACCGGATCTCCCCCGTCCCGGGACAGGCTTTGAACAGCAGAACAAAGCCGGTCGTGTGATCAAAGTTCAGCTCCGCGTGGCTACTCCCGGCCCTGCCAGCAGAACCTCCATTAATGTTGTACAGCAGAGAGCGGCCAGTGTGGATAATATCATAATCACGCCGAGGCATCGCTCCCTCTGCTCTGAGCTGCGCCGAGACAGCTGATGGACGTTTAGAGCTTTAATAATGAAGACAAAAATGCGTCAGGATAGAGTTTGAAAACGATACCTGGCTCATCACTGTGCAAAAGAACGCACGTCTTAACATTTTGACATCAAAATAAAACACTGAACTTGCTGACACATTCACTAATTCCTAGCTGTGGCACGTGTCTGCCTCAGCTGGTACTGTAGAGCTGTTCGATAACACGGGGAGAGAACCTGTAAAGGGTTTTCAAACAACCCTGAAAGTCAAAGCTGATGACTTGTTTGATCTGTTTAGAAGTGACTTGGCTTTGCCAGATCCATATTTAGCCGCCTCCTGACAGTGAGGCTTCACTTCAATTCATCTCGCTGTCTCCCCCTCTCTCTGCCTCCACCACATTCTGCCATCTCCTCCTCTGTCTGCCTTTTTACAGCGCTCTGCTCACGCTATTTAAATCCTCCCGTCGCCGTTTTTCCGTGCGCGGAGGCCCTTTTTTAAAAAAAAATTTGTCCGTCGCGGGGCTTTATCTTCTGCCTCACCTGCTTTGACTTGAAGGTAAGTAGAGTGACTTTCAGCCATGAGAAGCATTTGTGATAAAGGAAGTGTTACTGAATGCCTTTCCACGTCCTTCTCTTCTTGCAGGCGGCCTCCGCTCCCCACCCTCCCGCACATGCGTGCTATACATATGCATGTATGGAAAGTGGCAGCGGGAGCTGAGGGAGAGATGGATGGTTAGAGGTCGGTTGTCTGCCACAGAGACGAGGCAGAGATCCATAATTTATGTGGGATAGATCCTGGATCTGCTTCGCTTGGGTAAGTCATGTAAAAGCCAACAATTCTCTCTTCTCCATTGTATTCCCTCTTCTGGTCCACATATGAAGAAATCCTCAGAAGACAAAATTCCACAAAGTGTAAAGGATGTGTCTTTGACCTACTTTTACGGCCGCAGATGATAAGGATGGGAGTGTTTCGCATTTATGTCCAATCTGTGTTCAGCACCAACATCAAAGATGCGTTATCTGCCCCAGTTTTCTTGACTTTTGCTTTGCCATTCATCTGAAAGTTAGAAAAGTGACTGAGCTTGAAGTTTGGACCATTCTAACTTTTAACGTTGCTGCAAGAAGGAAGCGTTTGGTGAAAATGGATACAAGAATGAAGACTGAAGATGGACAGCTATCCAACCCCCTCCACCCCCACAAATCTATCCTGGAGACGCAGAATTAATGAAGTGAGCAGCACGTAGGCCGCAGTACATTTCTCTGGGATTGTTTCAACAAGCATTAAGGCAGCGGATTAAAAGATGCTGCAATGAAAAATAATTACACTCAAAAGAAGGTGATTCATTTCTACTTTTACCAGTCTATTGTTTCATAGGATGTCAGAAAGTAGAGAGCATCACTGGTGTTTTAAAGCTCGAGTTGAAATACAACGCGTCATCAAAAAGCTCAGAAATTGCTCCCGTTGCGCACAAACGAAGAGCAGCGCAGTGATGTTTTTGGAGCAGGGGGAGCTTTAACCGTCGTGAGCAAGTGGACCGAGTTCCATCACTCGATCCACATCAGCACCCGAGTTACACGGGCTTCCAGACCGCCGGTACCGTGCGCATGTGCGATTTCATTACGGACTTGAGCAGCGAACGCTCAAGTTCTGTCAAACTCTTTACAACGGAGACCCTTGAAACGCTTCGGTCAAACGATTTAGTTAACCAGGCGAGGTGTTTTCAGTCGAATTCATGTTTTAAGAGCAGCAGAACGTCGCTGTCCAAGACCGAAGGAGGCGCGTCGGCTCTGCAGCTCGAGCAGCTGCTTTTCATCGACACCCGCAGGGCTGCGCAGCATTAATTCGTTCTGAGGGAAAACGTTCGGTGCCAACATGAACTGTGGAACGTGACAACATGCCCGACTCACAGCATGTTGAAAACGTTTATATTTCTTGCCCCCAGTGACATAATCTTCACGTCTGGCTCCCTCAAACTCCAAACCTCTCTGTTTGTCTCAAAAGTTTGACAAAAAAAAAAAGGAAAGAAGCGACGTTAGCTCAGTGCTCAAGTTTCAGGTCTGTAGTGAAATGGTGTAACATGGAATACTCACTTACTAAGGTTACTGCTTGTCCCTGCTCCATGTGTCTCACTGTATTGTGCTCCATCCATGCAACAGGAACCGTCTCTTGTCTTTTTGATCATACCTTGTATTTAGCTTTTTTTGTGTGTCTCTGCTAGAAAAAAACAGGGTTCTGCACTGTTTATTCAGCCTGTTGTTATAGAACACTAAGAAAACACCAACAAAACAAACACTTCTGAGAAGCCGGATTCAGAGTTGGACTTCTCTGCTTAAAAATTTCATAACAAAATTATTTGAAAATATTCTGTCGCTCAACAGATCAATTCATGTATTTTTTTTTTTTTTTTTTTTTTTGCGCCAGCAGATTTCCTGAAGAAATATAGAAGAGAAAATCCTGCATGTTTAAGTATTGAAGTCAGCTCAGGACACCGTGTGTTGCCTCCACGCTGCACATCAGTCCAAGAGAGACAGTATCCAGTTGACCTCTTCTTTCTTCACAGCTCCCTCCGTGGCTTCACTGACACTTAGTTAGTGTTTTGAAGGCTGACACAGTGAAGCTATTTACATACCTAAATATAAAAAGTAATAATGGTTTGTTTCACCTTGCCTTTCTTAGTGAGGGATAATGTGCATCCTCTGTTAATTTACACCGGCCTGACATACCTTTATGATGCTGAGAGGATTGCCCACCATCTGGTGAGGTTGTATTTTCAGCGGTGTTGACGGGGGTCTACAGCTGGAATTAAACTGCAGATGTCCTTAATGCTCAGCTACAGCTCATAAAATACATTTTATACAGCTCCCTCGTTACGGACAGAACCTGACCGGCTCGCTTTTATTTTTTTTTTGGTTTGTCATTGTCTGTGAATGTTATCCGGTACTCCGTCGGGGATCGAAGTGAGCTGAGCCAAAACTAAAATGGGGACATGAAAACACTGCAGAGCACCAGGTTGCACAGTGGGACGAACCCCTTCAGACTGTCCCTCCTTCACTGGAGCAGTTTGTTCCTTCAAACACGGTGTTTAATGAAGCTGGTGTCAAACTCTGGGCCCCCACCGCTACATGTTCCCTATAAGCCCCGCGCACCTGAAAACAAGGAAGTGGATGCATGTTCAGACTAAAGCTTGGCCCCGAGGTGTTGTGCTCACCCAATTAAAGTCATTAGGAGAGACATGAAGCCCACACTGACCTTAATTAGTAGTTTTTGTCTGTGGATGTTCTATTGTAGAAGTGAAAGGGGATATTAATGAGGCGATTTTGAAAATGGTGTCACATCGGTTTCTTTCGGTAACGCTGCCTCCTTGAAGGAAACGAAATCCTGAAAAGTACCTGATACTAAAAGCGAGCAAAGTCTGTACCGTCAGTGGAGATGCAGCTCGGGGGAAAATCAGCTCTGGTTCCTTTTTTTTTTTTTTTTGTTAAATGCTCACACCAGAGGCCGAGGATGAGACTTAACGGTTTTTGATTAGTTGACTGTAAAATAATCCATTTAGAGCAATAAGACGGAAACACATCAAATCCTCACTCTTTAAAAAGTGAAAATGTTATGTGATCGGTTTCTTTTGAAGGATTGAACATACGATTTATTCAGTAACTGCCTCAGCGTTAGATCCATCTCTGAGTTGAATATGTGCGGCGGCAGCAGCTCAGCCTCAGTGACAGGCAGCGCTCTCAGCCATGAAACCGCCGCTCAAAAACGCTCTTCAAATGCTACCTGAACAGTCTGTTCCTCCAGCTGGAACACGGTGCTGATAACCGGAGGAAAGTAAAGAGAACATGAGCAAAAAAAAAAAAAAAAAAAAGGGAGGGGAGGAGAGAGAGAGAGAGAGAGGGGGGGGATTAGTGAATGAGAGGGAGAGCGAGGCGGGGTTGAAGGAGGAACTGCGGGGTGAAAATGGAAAAAAGAAAAAAAAAAAGATGGAAATACAAGAAGGTGATGGTGGAACGAGTGAAGGAAGAAGGGCTATTTTCAGCAGCGCAATGTTCTGTTATTCCCCAAGCCAACATCTGAGTGGAGATAACAGGATGGCACAGGGCTCCTTTTACTGCTCAATGTATGGAGGAAAGCTTCAGAGGTGCAAGAAGCACCCTAATGAGCACAGCAACGGTCCGAACATTGAATTTCAGCGGCACTAGTTCTGCATCTCAAATTTAGAGTCTATACTTATGTCAAGGTATGCATGAGTCATGCTGTTATCTCACTGTCGCACACCCTCACAGCAGGAGGACTCAGTGTGGGCCCATTAATATCAGCACGGTGCCTTTTCTTATGTCTGCTGCATCTTTTTTTTTTTCTGTCTCTACCCTCTGTGTCATCACTAGCTGCCTCTGTACATCTTTCTTGTTTTCTGTGTTTCTTTCGGTCTAACAAAAACTGACGAGAGGAGTGCCACTTTTTTTGGGGGGTCCTCAAAGCAGAAGTAAACCACACTGTTGTAAAAGTTCCCACGGTGTGCGCTTGTTCATATTTTCCCAGAGTTCCCGTCGGACCTCCCCGCCTTCTATCTCAACCGCTTCAAATGTCACCTGCCGCCTGGTCGGCAAAAAGAACAGGCCACCTTTCTGAATCTAAAATTTGTGCTCACACATCCGTGGGCGCTCACACACACACACACACACACACACACACACACACACACACACACACACACACACACACACACACACACACACACACACACACACACACACACACACACACACACACACACACACACACACACACACACACACACACACAGCCTCAGATTTGTGTATTTAAATTCTTGTTTTTGTGTGTGTGTGTGTGTGTGTGTGTGTGTGTGTGTGTGTGTGTGTGTGTGTGTGTGTGTGTGTGTGTGTGTGTGTGTGTCTGTGTGTGTGTGTGTGTGTGTGTGTGTGTGTGTGCGTGCGTGCGTGCGTGCGTGTGTGTGCGCTCGCACATTGGCTCAGACGATGACCTCATGAGCGGGTCAGGGCACCACAGCAGCCACTGTTGTCACTGACTTTGTGCCAAAAGTTTTTTTCCTTTTAAATCCGCCATGTCCACGCGCACACTCGCTGTGACGTCACCGCTCAGCGTGCAATGTCATCTGTGCCCGCCGGCCTGTTCTGTTTCCTCAGCGTTGTGCCCACTGCACCTTATGTAAAATATACAAGCAGCCAATCACAGGCAGGGCTTTGGGTTCGTGACTTTTAATGATGCTATCCTGCTTTTGATGGCTAGATTTCAATAAAAAGAAACACTGTCTTTCTTTTCAAAATAAGAGCTCCCACATGTTTGCTTTGTGACAGAAAAGCCTGTTGTTCCTGATCCTGATGGATGGTGGGTGGGGTGACGGGTTGGTCCCATGTGGTTGTTAAAGTCAAGTTAGTTTATGGTATCAGTGTTGGAAACATTTTCATTTTTCGTTCATAAAAAAATAGAGTTCAAAATCAGTTGGTTCCAGGCTCTTTATCTTGATATTCAACATCACATGAGGTCTGGACTCAATACTGAGAAACTGAAAGATGGATTTAGTGTTTGGTACATCACTGCTGCCACCTTTTGGTGTTCTTCCATTACTACGACAAATATGTCTGTAATGAAACTGTGCAAAGGAAAGAGAGAAATAAATCTTCATGTTTTTAAAGGGGTATGCCTGTCACAATGTTAGGGGGCATCACAATAGACAGTTTTAGTTTTAATGAAGTAAATAATGAGGCCTGATGTTCTATGAAATCACACGTTGCCAGAGCCCAAGTTTTAAATGTTAAACTTAAACAATCCAAAAGAGTTCCTCTCAGGGTAAACCACACAGCTTCTGGTTTGTATGTGCAGTCATACTAATACCAAACCAAAGGTCAACAACAATACAAAACTAGTATAAATAGTATAGAGAATATAGTATAGAGTATATAGTATATAGTATATAGTATATAGTATAGAGTATATAGTATATAGTATAGAGTATATAGTATATCATATAGCCAGGGCGATGCGGCTAAGTTTGATGTCTAGCCGTGACACAGGAAGTTGATGTTTAAGGTCAAAGGACGCTCCAAACCTCACGAAACATGTCACATACATCCGGCGTGGTGATATGTATTTTGCGAGTGGGCGTGGCCAAACTGCTCCAGCGCCCCCTAAACTGCAGCCCCGACACCTAGTTTCACCTACATGCACCAAATTCGTTGGACTCGTGTATCACACCGAGATGTACAAAAAAAAGTCTCTCGGCATCATGAATTTGTTTTCGTCAATCGTTGTGCCCGTGGCGTGACGGCCATTTTGAGCGTCTCGCCATGAAACTACAAGTGACTGTAACGTTTATGTAATTATTCCGATCTTCCTCAAACATTACATCTTTGATAACAGTCCCGCCCTGAAGACACCTGTATGGTAATATTCGCTCATAGTCGTAGCGCCGCCTGCTGGAGACAGGAAACGAGACAAAAATAGCAACTTTAAGTGGGGAAATGCGGCCCCTCGCCCGCTGCGCGTCGGGGCGATGGCCCGTATATCACTGCTTGCAGTTTTAATTTACCTTTACATTATGTGAGTCTTGTGAGCACAAACCTGGTCAATGTACTGTATGTGTTAATTGGCTTCATTTCTGAGAGGCCTAACTCATTTTGCAGGTCCTGCTCTCATGGTGGCCTCATAATTAGAGCAAAGTGAATTAGAGTGTGCTTGACTGTGAAATGGTGTGGTGCTGCTGGAGTGTGGGGAAGTGTAATTGTTTGACAGTATAAACCAGACGTGAAATCCCAAATTAGTAGGAGGGTTTGTTCAAGAGGTGATTATAAAAGGAATTTAGCGTGCTTGTAAAGTGTGAATATACAATAATTTATGCTGTGAAGGAGGAGGACGAGGAGACCACGGTCATTATCGGCACACTGTTGCCATGGAGATTAGGATGTTCAAACTTTCCATGATTGGGAGCAGCCTCTCCAGAACTTCTCTTCGGTGTCGTGCAGTTCTAATCTGTCGGTTATTGACGTGGAAAAGTATTTTCTGTTGCTGCGTGTGAAGTGTTGGTTTATGTGCCTCTCAGGCCAAATTTGATGTTAAAAACTGGTTTTCCTGGACAGCTGACAGGACTCGTGTGTTTAGGGAAGCATATTTGTTGGAGTTTTTTTTTTTTTAGCACTTGTTGACTGTTGATATACCTCCTCCAGGTTTCTGCTACACACCATAGACTGTATACAAAAGTGAACGTAGCTTCTGGGTCTAAAACATGAGGCTGATGCAGAAGTGCCTTAAGCTACAATACCACCGGTGAGTCTCACTCTGTCTCTCCACCATCTGAGCTGCACTTGTGTGGAATATTATTAAGCTCACAAACCAGTTTTTACCGGACTACAAATTCTTTATTTTCCAGTTAAATGTTAAAACCCGAAGCAGGCGTCTCTGCTCAGTGTTTGCTGCTGTGCTCCAGGACGCCTGCTGGCTTAAAGGCCACTGCTTTCAGTGGAAAACAATTTTTTTTCTGTCTGCTCTCGCCTACAAAGCCACGCTGCTCTGGCCTCACAACTCTCCAGTGTGCACGGGCTGTGTGCTTGAACTTTTCAAATCCTTTGCTCACCGTCCACCACTGTGTGACCATCTGCTATTACTTTAGAATATCACACGAGCGCCTGTGTTTTGTTGTGGAGGTGAAAGCAGCTCTGCTTCCATCTCTGGTTTCGCCGCCTCCGTTTTCACGTCCCCGCTCCCATCTTGTACCTTTTTCTTTGTATGAATTATAGCGAGGTTTGGCTCTCTGTGTGCTAAATCGTAGTTGCCTTTGTTGTGCTTTAATCGCTGCTTTTTTTTTTTTTTTAAATTTTTCGAGGTTATAATTAAAGCTTTAATATTCATGCATCCTCACTGCCTCGGAGTGCAAAGAAACATAATGAATAATGCAGGTGGAGATCAGGGGAGTCTATTTCTGTTTGAGGCAAGTTGGACTTCATTATTTATATACTGCTGCTTCAACTTCTACTTGCAGGATGCTCCTGTGACAGGAAATCATGAGTTCGCAGTCTCGACACTGACTGCCATCATCCAAGCAGCGATGACAACATCTGTCCAGCTCTCGACTGGCTGGAGAAGTCAGGTGAGCGAGGAGTTTAAATGACAGAGGTGATAATCACACATAGTCAGACTTCAGTTTGTATACTAAAGGAATGTGACAGAATGAGAGGGTTGGTAGACCTGTTTGTGTATTTGTGAGTCGTGAGGGAAGGTGACAGTGCCTGCCTCTCTCCCCCACCCCCCACACCACTCTGCTCTCTGCTGTGGAAAATAATAAGTTGAGTGAATATTTGAATTCTCTCACATGGAGCTGCTGAGTCCCAGAAACTTCATGCCAGCATTCGGCCTCTCGGGTCGTAAGTTGACCTGATTTTTGGAGGAAGAAGTCGGGTTTTAGTAACAGTGGTTTTTCAAAAATCATGCTAATCCCTGATTGGCTCAAGGCTGGAATGGTAAATGAGGTCATTCATACCTCAGT
The DNA here is from genome assembly GCF_029030835.1 of Brachyistius frenatus. Lineage (NCBI taxonomy): Eukaryota > Metazoa > Chordata > Actinopteri > Embiotocidae > Brachyistius > Brachyistius frenatus. The sequence goes on from NW_027210600.1 coordinate 1,806,713, forward strand.
GTGTTGGGACAAGAAGGGTGAAGAGCACAGGGCCGGTCTGTGGGAGCTCAGCTGGGACTCTATCAGTGTTGAGGAGTAACTAGTTACATGTAATTAAATTACAAAATAAATGTGATTGTAATCAGTTACTGCTACAGAGAAAATTATGTAATTAAATTACAGTTACTATTCAAAGTGTTGGGGATTACAAAGAGGCAACCTCTGAATATATTCTTTTAAGCGAAAAGATTATATGTAGAATATAATATTCATTCTGTTGATGAGTCCACCTGAATGTAGACCTGAATTTGAGGTTCTGGGAACATTTGTCCTTCACTGAAGTCAGTTGTGTTCTACAGACTTTTGATCGGTTTCGGTGGTTGTGCTTTAAATTCAGAATAATTTAATCTTAATTCAATTGGTATTGAATAACTTTTATCAAAAGTTTGACAGTAATCAGTGTTCAGTACCGTAGGTTTAAACCTTCAAGTTAACATTTTAACTTGTAATCATAATATAAGTAATCAAATGTAAAAAGTTCACATTGTTTTTATGAAGACATTTAAATAGTTACATTACTTATTACATTTAAACAACGTAACTAATCTGTAATGTGTTACATTTCAACAGTTACCTCCCCAACACCGGGCTCTAATGGTGTGTGGTTGTGCAGTACAGTTGTCATCCACTAGATGGAGACATTCTATTGATCACAGACTCTCAATCCCTGCAGTCGTCAGTATGCAGCTCCAGTAAGGAGACGATTAATGATGCATTTCACTGTCCAGAAATCACTGGGAGTGTTTGTCAGTTACAGAATACATAAAATGCATGTCATATTTATTTATATATTAAAAAGGTCATAAAACACGACTGATAAAACTTTTGGTAAACGTTCATATAATTTATTTTGTGTCGCTTCACTGATAGCTGTCGGAAACATCCACTGATTATGCCACTGCCTCTGTTTTGTTATTAAAGATGGTATAAAGAAATCATAGTTAAGGTTACTGAAGCAAAAAATTACAGTCAACAATGTTTTTGTTGGAAAACTTGTACCTGATTGCAGTTATTTTAAAAACATTTTAGCAGTAGGTAAAGTTGTTTTTGTCACTTTGGAGAACTTGGCATTTCCATACATTCATTCCTTGAAGACTCACCCTAAACTCCTCCCCCCAACCATCAACATGCTGTAACCACTAGATGTCTGACCTCATCCTAACAGTACCCCTAGAGTCCCCTTAATGTGACAGTGTGAAAACAAATGTTCACAGACACACTTTCAATCACACATACACGCAATGTTTTGCAAGTCAAGTCTACTAGACCAAACAGGAAACTACGTCACATGTCCAGGAATAATGTGACACTCCCATCAGGAAGATGACAGCATCTGTTTGTGCCTTTAACAAAAAAAAGTAATCTGCAATCTAGTAAGACCTAAAGAAACCTTAACCATGTTAACCATATACAGCTCAGGTTGAGTTGTCTTCAGGAAAATACCATCTTTGGCTTAATTGAAATAACTACTTCATTAAGGTTGGGGATCTTCATCGTCATGGTAATGAAATCAAGAAAATCATGGTCGTGCAAAACAAATAAAAAATAAACTGTGTTGACTGTCAGTTGGAAATGGTAAACCAACAGCAGTCTCTGATGTTTCATCATTGTTGACCACTGCGACCTCTTTCTTTTGTTGAACTCTTTAAAAACGTACTTCGTCCTTTACCCCGTCAAAATAAGTGTCGTTTCATGGCTTTTGCTTCTGTTCTTCAGTTTCAGTCTCTGACAGGTGTCGTAGCTTTAATAGAGACGGAGCCTGATCAGAGAAATACGACCCGAGCAATAACAAGTGGAATTGTATCATTCATGGACAGCTTTATGTGTCGCTGTCTGTGGTGCTGAGCGGCGTTTCAGCACCACGGAGAGCACCCGATCCTGTTGCTCCCTCCATGTCTCCAAACTGCTCGTTGTTCAGTGACTTCATCAACAGGAGCAGACTAACAGCCACAGTTAGGCAGTACAAAACTCATATTTCTCCAACGAAACACGTCTAATAATATGCTAAGAGTAATGCTGACTCCAACCAGCCACAGCCTGACAGTGTGACGCGAATGAGAGTTGTATAGATACGGCTGAAAATGATTGAAAGACCGAAAGAGTAAAGTGAAACAGCTGATATTGTTCATGACATTTTGTACACCCCTCATGTTTGCTGGCTTTTCCATGCTTCTACGGCCTATTTGATACAGCACTGAGTCTTTTACAAAAGAATAGAAAAGTAATCTAGTGGGGATCAGTGCCGCATCTGCCCCTAAGGAGGATAAGCAGTTTAAAAAATGAATGATCCAATTCAATTAAATTGATTTCTTCAGAGAAATATTTTCACACAACCAAGGTGAGTATAATCGGAATATTTTTTTAAAGACAATATGTTTGATCTACAGTAGATTTCCCTAAAGAACTTTTTCATTTAATTTTTGTACAGTAAAAAAACTGTGATTTCTGCATAATTGAAGTCAGATTTATTCCTCTCTGGTTGCAGTTTTTTTTTTGTATTATTTTATGCGCTCTGAGGATGATGCGGCACAAAAGCAGCAGAAGCACACAAACACGCACCATCACACAAATACGAGACCCACAGATAGATTCCAAAACAAGTTTTTATTGGCCAATTTACAGAAAGTGCTGTAGTGACCATTCCAAAGGAAAACAGACCAAAGAGTCAAAAAAATAAATAAATAAATAAAAAACTTTTACACACTATACAAGGTTTCGATGTTAATTTCACCGTCCTCTTCTAAAACAAATGTCAGGACAACATTAGGGTTTAGGCTGATGCAAAATCCACCAAAGATTTCAGGGGGGTCGGGGGGGTCGGGGAGGGGGGGTGCAAGGAGGGAAGTGACGTCACAAGACCAGGTGTCACAGTAGATGAATAAAACTCTTTAAACAACATGAGATCTTTACATGAACATACAGCAGAGCTACAGTATACACATACAGTAGGTTCTCCCAGCTCGTACCCACAGGACGGCTGGCAAAGGCTCACTGGGTTCGGGCACGACGTTTTCCAGTGTTCACCCTTCGTCAACATGTTTTCTCGTAACAAAACTTTCCGTCATTTGTGGATTGTTTGCTCTCAAACGTGACAGACTGGATTCAGGATGGCCACGGCCAGAGATTAATGCCCCTTTCACTTCGAGGTGAAAAAAACCCCCACCTTCGACTGGGTTTTCTGATTTCCTCAAACGTGACACTGCCAAACACTTTCCCCCTCTCTTCGTCGTCTTTTCTGAAAAAGTTGCACCGGGCAACTTTGCAATTCGGCGGCCTCGGGTTCTGGCTAATGAAGTGGGATGTATGTAATGTGACATCTCTCTCTAGACCGAAATGTCTTTCATTAATGCCGCGTTTCATTCAAAGTTAGGAGTAGGGAGAAGTTGTGTGGGGTATTTGCAGTCTCCGTGCGCGCCGCTAATCCAACCAGTGACAAACAGAAATGAGACAGCTAATTTTGAGTCAGTGATATTTAGCTAGCTACTCACAGATTAGACAATAGAGTAGACAAAGTGTCTTTCAGGACATTGCGGATGTGACGGTGAAGATTTATCAACCCAGGCAGCTGTTTTAGCTTCGGGGACAAACTTTAGCTTCCTTCAAGTGCAAGCGATTGGCATAGTTAGTGTTCACTCCTGCCCGGTATGTGTGTGTCCTCCTCCAGGCTTTACATGATACCATGTCAGTGTCACGTTCACCTCTCCTTGGGGTGAAAGTTCCAATATGAAGGAGGTCAGAGGTGGTTGAATGGAACAAACACAGGACATGTGACCAGGAGACCGGTGTTCGAACCTTCATAAAGCGAAGGTTAATGTGGATTACTTCAATGTAAGGAAGTTACTTACATAACAGAATGTACATGAAGTATCTTACGTGATGTTTGTAATGTTGGTAATGTATTATTACTTCCTTTTAACCTAAACCGTGATCATTTCCTGATTCGCGTGGTTTTTGGTGCCTCTTTACTTTTCACGCGTGGGTGAGGCAAGAAATTACGCTAACAAGGTATCTTCTAGTATACTGACGGGTCCATTACACACATGGGCGTGGTACCGGGTTCCTCATTCATAAGTAAAAACAATCCCATAAATAGATTTTGAAAGGTGTTGACGTTAGTCGTTTGGCCACTTTGGAATGTACCATGTTCATTTGATATGGCGAATGTGTGAGCAAAGTGTTGACTATTTTCACACCCAGCAGACACGGAGTTACGGACTAATTTGTTTAGATTTGTGTATTTTAGTCACTTGATCAACCTAAATCCAATATTCAGTCTCTGTTTTGATCTCATCCAACTCCTGAAGGAAATATTTGCCTCTTTAGATGCTTAATGCTCCATCCACTGTTCACCTGCTATCTACTAACTTTTTGTGGCCTGTGGTGCTGCATACAGTAGGTTTACCATCTTCATTTTTTTTTCTTTAGCTTGATAAAACAACAAAAGAGTTTGATAAAAGAGGCAAGTCTGAACCAAAACATTAAAGGTGCTAGTTGTGAAACCAAAACAATAAGCTGAAAGAAGCTAAAACGCTTTGTAGAGATCAAGGGAACTGCAGAGTTGGGTGAAAACTTTCTGTGGGGTTGTCTTGATGAGCATTTTATTTAACATTTACTAATTTAATCTATTGCTCATATAGAATTATTAACTAGTGCGGCTTTAATGTTCAAACACAGATTTCCCCACAGCAAACCTGCCTATTATTGTTTTATATCATTTATTACCATATTTGAGCCTTATGTTTCTTAACTCATCTTAGACTTATTTTATGTTTGAAATTAAGTGTAAGGAATCGATTTATAAACCAATTTCAAGGCAACCTTATAATAAAATATGATGTTTATGTTAATGGTTTATGTTCTGGTATTGGCCTCAAAAAGCTAGCAGCTGTTGGATTTATTTTTCCTTGACTGTCAACTCTGTAATGCAGCATTAATGACTGGTACGAGTGAGATGGAATAAATTATGTTTTTTCAATAAATTCTTCTCGTTTAGGATCTCGTTTCTTTGACCACACCTGAGGCGGAAATAGTGAGTGGTGAGAGGCGTTTATTCATTTTTTTCCCACAAACGTCTTGCCCAGTGCATCTTTAACTGACCTGTCACTACGGAGGCAGCGGCACATTCACCCGAACAAACCCAAGTTGGCGTCCGCTGGAATGATCTGAACACTGAGCTGGAAACACACACGGAGGACTCGGGCATCGCGTCTGGAGAGACTCCTGCAGGCTAAGGGTTCGAGTGGGTGTGCATGTACGTATGAAGAGGTGCTGTGTGTGTTGTGTACAGGTGGAAAGGAAGGTTTCTGGGTGGACGACTTGGGGTCGTGTTGGTGGGGGGGGGGAGGGGTCACCTACTATACTCAGTATTTACAAGAAAGGAGCGTATAAAAATGTACAAGGAGACTCCTCTGTCTTTCCCAAAAACCCGAACCCCTCGGCTAGTTCAACATGACGTCTGCGACAGCACACCGATCATCTTTTTTGTTTTTTGTTTTTGAGTACCATTGAAAATATGCTATTTCTGTAAAATCACCTGGCTTTGCCACATAGGCTTAGAATAAAGACGGATAAATAACATGAAGTATACAAACCAAAAATAGTCTCAGTTTCTTTACTTTTGCAACTCATTTTTCTTAAATAAAGGCTGTTTTGCATTTTTTTTTTTTTTTTTTATATACGGGACATCAGAAATCTCACTGTGAACTTTGACACGTCAAACTGAATGGATGGTGCAGGGTTTCATTTCATACTTGGTCTCACTACTGACTGTAGTTGTGGTAGGGAGAGAGATCATTCCAGGAAAAAGCGTCTCTCAGGGGATGACCTAAATTTAGCGAGCTGTTCCCTTAAGGAGGAAGAACGTCGGCTGATTGAGGAGCAGTTTTAGTGTCATATTATTTCTTGTCAGCTGTATAAAATAAGAGGTTTTCTGACAAGGCTAAGGTTAGATCATTGCACTCTGTGTGTGTGTGTGTGTGTTTCAGTGTTGGCTTCCAGTAGGGGGAGATATTACCTCATATTTTGATCATCAACATCACATAAAGTCTTTTTTTAATTTCTACGGTCTGATTTGAAGTTTCATGATTGGAGGTGTTGCAGAATGTGTGTGTGTGTGTGTGTGTGTGTGTGTGTGTGTGTGTGTGTGTGTGTGTGTGTGTGTGTGTGTGTGTGTGCGCGCGCGCGTGCGTGTGTGCGCGTGTGACCGTGAATGTGAGTGTGTGTTTCAATAGGATATTGTGGTTTTGTCCCAGTTTTGGCCCTTCTTGCTCGAGCGTTGCATCCTGGGTAGCTGGACGTCCACGTCCTCCTCGCTGTCATCTGACTCAGCGCTGGTGATGTCGTCCTCCTCCTCCTCTTCTTCATCGTCTTCCTCCTCCTCCTCTTCTTCCTCCTCCTCCTCCTCCTCCTCTTCCTCCTCCTCTGCAGCCTGGGGCCCCTCCAGGTTCTGTGGTGAGAAATATTTTCAGATTTTCAGAAACTTCAAGTTTAAAAAGTTGTTTTAAAAGCAAGATATTGAACTAATATTTCCTTTTCCAGTCATGCGACTCTTCTCTTTTGTAGATACTCGAGTCTTATTTCCCTCCTATATTCCCTTCCAGACGGCATCCTTCGAACCCCCCGCCCCCTTACCTCCATCGGGTTGACCGTGATCGTCAGAGCGGAGTTGTCCCAGGTCACGTCGCCCTCCTTCGCCGTCTCTGCCAGCTTCACGTCCTGTTGGTGGGTCAGATGGATGCGATATATGCCCAGCACCACCACCACCACCAGGGCGGCGATACACATAACGATGACCACGGTGGCGGCACTCGGTACACCTGAGACCAAGAAGATAAAGAGGTAGGAGAAATGGAACAGGCTGATCTTGAAACAAAAAAAGAGCCTGAATATGTTTCTCTGAAACAAACACAAAATTGATTAGAGTTAGTTAATCATTTTTTTATGAGGACCATCAGCAGGTTTTGTAGCAGTTAAGTACTGAACTTTCCTGGATAAGTGGCCCTTAAAAAAACTGTGTGGACCAACTCACAACAGCAGAACCTGAGAGGGAGAGTGTTGAAAAAACACTGGGTTCATCCCATAATAATCATTCTATCTTCAACCATCCCTGCCCACATCAGATCCACGCTTCCTGTTACAACACACCTAAAATTTGCCAGGACTGTGGATGCTGTAGATGAATCACTGCTGCTGGCGATGCCTCTCTTTAACTTGTTATGCTCATCAGGTCTCTCAGATATTGATTACCTTTGGTTAAATAAGAGTCTACTTTTGATCTTGTAATATTGTGATTGATTTTCTTCTAATTCCTAACTATCCTCCTTTTTTCCTAATATAAAGTGCTTTGTTGTTTTAAAGCTGCACTACTCATTATTTTTGTGTTAAAAGCCCCGTGATAAACCCACACAAGGGATTTTACAGATTGTATTTTTGCTAATTAGATCTTACAATATCCATTTTGTTACTTTAAAACTGCACAAATCAATATTTTTCTATTAATGGTGAGTGGTATGAAAGGGATCGCTTGTAAGTGATGAATCAGATGCTGTCTTCAGAATTGTTTTCTTCCCCTAGTATACTTACATATAGTACTCTTACATATGTCGTACTCAACGGGGTAGTGTTGTCGCAATATACACACTGACATGTTGCATTTGAATGCATGACCTGTCAACACATCTGCCTGTTTTGCTTATTTTACCCAGAAATAAATATGTTTTTGCGCCCTCGATTCAACGCACACAATAAACACACCGATGGCTTCTATCCTACAGCAGGATGATCGATGTATACAGCATGTATTTATTCAGTGAGGTGCTCTGCAACAGCATTAGGTCATTGGGCCCTCCCTTTTTTGTTATGCAGCCATAGTCGTCACCACTGAGTGTGAAAAAATGTACACTCAATTTGTGGACCATTTTCAGCACATCATCCGGGATGCACTGAACCCATAATCTAACTCCATAATGATGTAAAAAAAGAAACATGTAAAAACACCATAATAATACCAATAATACTCGTGCAGTGTTTGTTTAACCAAAAGCCTGTTTGGCAGTATGATTGCCTGGCTTGTGGTATTAGTGCTGCGTAGTTTTCTTCAGATGTAGGTGAAGTCGAGCTTGACTACGTCCACTGCGATGGTTTCTGGAACTGTGGCTGCCTGTTTATTAAAGTTTATGAATGTTAAACGTGTAGCGTGTCCAAATTGCACCAAATTCGCCAATGCACAACCTCTGGTCCCCAGCAATGCACCCACCAAGTTTGAAGCAGATGGGATGAACGGTTGTCGGGATATGAATATATAGTAGCAACAAAATCTGTTTATTCAATATTCGCCGTTCAAATGGAAAAGGCTATCGGCGTCTACAAACCAATCAATGTCAAGTACAGGGACATAAGAATGATAAGTTCTTCAGTGCGCTCCCAAAATTGCAATGTAAAACCAAAACAAACCAGAATATATGCACACAGTGTAACAAAAACATAATCCTTGGTTTGGACTTTCAGGTGTGAAAACACACGAACTGTCATGGCTGCCAATAACACAAGAAACAAAGTAAGTAATACTTCTATTTTGCGTTGAATCTGTGCCAAAGTCCTGCTGATTGGATTCTCACAAATACAAACTAAAAAAGGTTGAGAAAGAGACGTGTAATCTTCAGATTGTTTCATTTACATATATAAAAACATATTTAATTTGGATTCTGTGTAGTACACGACTGCAAAGATGTATCCTAGACCCCATTTAGCAGCATAACCACAACACACACCGAAGGATTCCTCTTGAACTAAAATGTTTTTTTTTCGTCTGCTCTGATCTCCAGCCTGCTGAAATAACACGCTTTTTCTGCGCCTGCCCTCTCTGGAGTCGTTCCTGCCTGTGTGTGTGTGTGTGTGTGTGTGTGTGTGTGTGTGTGTGTGTGTGTGTGTGTGTGTGTGTGTGTGTGTGTGTGTGTGTGTGTGTGTGTGTGTGTGTGTGTAACGAGGGTGAGGCTCACAGGGGACTCTTCAGATGATCATTTGATTCAGTCTAGTTCCTAGATTTTCACACTAAATCCACAGCCTTTGATCTGCCTCGGCGTGAAGCTTCGCGCAGTTCCTCAGAGTAACTTGACTTGAATGTTTGCATGCGCGCATACACACACACTGTGACATTTTCCCCTTCATTCATTAATACTCTACAAACACTGATGTGATCTTGAACATTGACATGTGCCAAAACTTCCTCAAAGTACAACTAAAAATCTCTTTTAACAGTTTTTAGTTCTTGCCATACATCACTGTGACATCCAACCACCCACCACCCTGCACTCTTCTGACCTCCTTTTCGCACACACACACACACACACACGCACGCACGCACACACACACACACACACACACACACACACACACACACACACACACACACACACACACACACACACACACACACACACACACACACACACACACACACACACACCAACCAACCAACTCTCAAGGCTGTTAACAGCAACGGCCACTGAACTCTCCAGGACTCTAAGTAGAATCCATTAGAGTCTGATGAATAATTAAATCTCGTGTGGTAGACCAATGTCTCTCCTCCTCGCCATATTCTTTTTTTACTTCAGATCACTCGCATGCACGGAGGAGGAGGGGAATAAGCTGCATCATTTGGGAGGGCCTCTGTCGACTGAGCTGTGTACTCGAGCAGCAGTCTGATGAGCAGCGCCATAAACAAACTAGAAAGCAGAACCGAGCGTTCCCTTGGATCTCACCGTATTTACCCCGGGATGGATAGCTTTTTTTTTTTTTTTTTTTTTTTTTACAACGCTGGGCTGCCGAGTCTGATTCTCAGCATTTCACTCTCTGTGTGTGAGACTGTCTTTCAGGGGTGCCCATCAGTGTTTTGTCAAGTCAGCTTCTATATGTTTTTTTTTCACATTTGTGTTTCCCAAAAGAGTGAATACTGCGGTGCCACATGTCAACCCCGGTATCATGTGTAATACAACCGTCAGTCCACCAGAGGACACGGTGTCACGTTTTGCCTCGTCGAGTGTGAAAAATAATGTGATGGAGGGCATTTAACGAAGTGGGAGGAGGATCTGGGGGTTAATAGAGAAATCAAACCCACGACTTTCATCCAGGAGACCGAGGTTGTGCCTAAACCTCAAGGCAAATTTATTTTTCACGCCTTGGCTGGTGACACAAAAGGCAAGTAGTGATGTGCGATACCACAGATTTCCCAATCGACCCGATACCAAGTCAAATGTGGGCTGATATCGTCGACACTAATACGATACCGATATGATACCGGTACGATACTGGTACCATAGCGGTACAATATCGATAAGATACGGATAAGATACCGGTATCATACCGGTACGAATAGGAATGATGAGTGCCATAATAAACATGTAAATCAGTTAATACATTTTGAACACATCTGTCAGTAGTTCCTGTCTTATTTAGACTGACTGTGGTGATTGCGTAGTTCCTTCTCCTGTTGAAAAATCAATACTAGAAGTGAAACGTTTGTAATTGGAAGTATTGACATTTCAGTATCGATCCACACACCACCAATGTGAGGCAAAACGTGACACTGACACAGTGTCCTCTAGTGGACAGGTAGGTGTATTACACACTTTGAGGTGGTACTTGGTTGGAAAGAGTGTGATACTGAAATACAAGATGAAATAAGGAAAACACGAAACACTCCAGTGAAACCTACCTGAGCTGTGGCTCGGATACAGGTCGTGCAGCATGGATGGATGGTGGATCACCTGCATGTACTGAGGCGGGGCCACCATGTGATTGACGTGTTCCCCGGCTTCAGAGCTGTGCAGGACGCTCACCTGGGTTTGGGAACAGATGGAGATGAAGTGAGGATTGAGGGAGTTGAAGTGATCCCAGTTAACATTTTACATGCATTCATTCAGTCCCAGTTTTATACCCGCCTGTCAGCCTGAACATACCTCGACTCTTACAGCTGATATAAATTCAGGCAGAATAAAGATTTTATAGTGAGGCTGGGAGAAATGGAAAAGCGAATGTATTTATGCTTGGGTCAACTCAATACAGGAAGGTGAAAATGTAATCTGAATTCAGCTTAACACCCGGCAAGGTTCAAACTACGTATTGTGAAACAATTTGCTTCCTCCAGGGAAACACCGGAGAATGTATAAATAAGTCAAACTTTGTTCCGACCAGGGATGGAAACAAACGGGGGTTCGCTGACACACTGAACTGATTTTGGCATTTATCATCAAATGAAGAACAATGTATTAAAGCTGGAGTGTGTGTGAGTGTTTCTGCCTGACTCACTGTAGAACAGTTCAGGGTTTCTTCAGGAGAAGACAAAGTGTTCAATGTTACAGTGCGGCTTCTTCTGATATGTCGAACTCGGCTGTGTCAGTGTGTCTGGCTGCTTTTTTAAGGTATTTATAAGGTATAAGGTATTTGTGCACCGAAATCTAACTGACTGACTTGTTTGGTTGCTTTAAAAGGCTGACGTCTCCAGGGTATTTTGCTACTCAGAGATGCAAGTGATGTTACTGGAGTGCTTCCTGAGGTTCATTTTGAAATTTAATGTGTTGCCAGAGACCAAAGCTGAGTCACTTTTCCAGTTCCAGCCCTCTGGTTCACTTTGTAGTTAAAAGCAGCCTGATTTTCATAGTAACAACTTTCTGCTACTATTGCTGACTATTGTCAGTGATGATTGTTGAGAATGTGCACATGCTATTTTCGGGCTGTTTGTCAGAGACATTTTCTTCCACCTGAACTCCTCTTAGGAGTACTTGAGACGGGTATCCTAATGTGCGTGTGGGTGGGTTGAATCTGACATCTTTATTTCCATCTGTTTGTCAGACAATCTGACCAAACTGAGAAGACTCAGTACAAATGCAGAATTCACACAGTCTTAAAATACTGACTTAACAATCTTACTGTCAGCAGGACTGCAGCTAACAATTATTTTTAACATCAGTGAATCTGACAATGTCCTTGTTGATTCATGGATTAGATTTGTGTTTTGAAAATATCACAACCCTGGCACTCTGAAACCTAAAAAAAACCCTTTGAATTTAGTTAACTATTATATTTGATTAAGAACAAATTCAACAAATAGCATTGCACTTGTGGAGGAAGAGTCATTGATAATATGTCTTCTAGACACACCTGTCTGTATTTCTTGTTAAGTTTTGTGTTTTGATTGTACATACTTATTGCTGAGTCTATGATTGTACAAATTGTATGTGTCATGAGTTGTTTAGTTTTCTGTATTTTAGAGGCCCATCTAGGGACGGGAATTGCAAAGGCTGTGGTGTGTCCCAATGTTTATGCTACATAGTTGTCCCTACACAAATAAACATTTAAGATACTTTAAGCTACGCTCCAAACGTGATCTGTAGTTTTAGGCTGTGGTTCACACGAACCTCGAGGTTGAACTCATTGCTGGTGTATCGTCCGTTGAGCTCCGAGCAGGTGAGGCGAAACCTTCTGTCCGTCAGCTGTCCGGGACGCCAGTTGTAGTAGCGCACCTGTCGGATCACCTGTTCATAGTTGGACATGGAGTCTACGCCTGTGAAAAGAGGCGGAGCCAGCAGAGTGTTGTTATGGCTGGTATTCTGTAGGCTGCGGGTGTGAATTTTGTGTTGGTACCGTAGTAACCTACCATATATGGACATGCCAGAGGTGGAGTTGGTGGCGTCAAGGTGTTTTCCAAGCAGAGCGCTTCGCTGCAGCTGGAGAGACTCTTGCCCCGGACTCAGCTCCTCCCCCAACACCAGGACATCACAATAGTCCAAGTTATGAATGATCTCCTCCAGCACCCCGGGTCCATGTGCTACACACACACACACACACACACACACACACACACACACACACACACACACACACACACACACACACACACACACACACACACACACACACACACACACACACACACACACACACACACACACACACACACACACACACACACACACACACACACACACACACACACACACACACACACACACAGCGAGAGCTATAATTGGCCTCCTCAGATGAATGCAGCAGAGGAAAACCAGAAAAGATCAGCATCGGTTCGCCCTCACCTCAAGTTTTACAAACACAAGAGCGTGTTGGCGATAAGACTTTAGATTTGGGATCATTTTCTATTTTTAGTTTCAATCATGTTCTCTTTTTTAATGAGCTGCACTGCAGTTCTTTTGGAAGCCAATTGTAAGGCTTCTCAGAGGGGTGACTTTAGCTGTGATGTCTTTGTTCTCATCTTACTATAATGAACCAAACTAATAATCACATTTTATGCCAAACATGACCAGTGTGAATAAATGAATATGAGTATGGTGACTGTTACATGCCACCAGTCTAATTGCTGTTACCAATGCTGTAAAATGTAAGCAATGCTTTGAAGAGTAACATTTCAAAAAGCACAGGAAACAACACCAACACCTATTCCTACTCTCAGACTCCAATTACTCGTGAACTCTCTGAACACAGACAACGTCATGAGCTGCTGTGGTACCGAGTTCCTTCGCACAGCTCCCACCACACCGGTTCTGGGTGGCTGCTGGGGCTCTTTGACAGTCTGCTAAGCACCAGCCTCCATCTCTGACTGCTACCCGGCCTTCTCCCTCACTGTAGCTTCCCAGGGGAGGGAAGAGGCTATGCCCATTTAACAGCTTCCCAGTGGAGAAAGACAGATATGTGTTGTGTGTGTGTGTGTGTGTTTGTGTGTTCGGAGGGGGTTGTCTGGGAAGGGATGGGGGTTGGTGGGGGTGGGAGGGGTGTATGGATGAGGTGGAGAGAAGGGGGTAGAGTGAGCAAAACAGGAAATAAAGTTGTGTCCCAGAAGAGAGGAAATGCTACGGTGTTGTTTTTGGGTGTGAAGGCAGTTCTTTAAAGGTACTTTAACTGAGAATGGCTGCACAGATCACCTTCCTGTAGCTTTACGTGGCCTTTTAGCCTCTATTAGCTCATTGTTTCGGCTGCACGGCTCCTTCTGTAGACAAATGTTATTGGCAAACAAAAAAAAAAAAAAGGTTGTGATAAAGCCCCTGCCTGGCCAACAGTAACCTACACAGCAGCCGTATGAAATTAGCAACTCAATTGGGGAACATAGTGGCATATATTGATATGGCACGTTTCCCTCAAGAGTTGATGGAAAACATAACAAAGCTAAAAAGGATAGAAGATCTTCAACTTAATGTGCCCAAATATTGGATAAACACAACTTCAAATGAATGTTAACGTTTCCTTGCTGAATAAATAAGATACAAACACATAAAAACACATCTTAGAAATGAAAAGTTGAACAATATAAGCAATAAAACAAGTACAAACATATCATATCTGATTTCAATATACTCAGTACTTTCACTGCTAAAACCTGATATGACTGCAAGGTTTTGGTGGCTAATGTTAGCTACTGCTAGCAAACACACTTCTGTATAACCAGCATTTCCAGGTCAGTTCACAAAGTTCTGCCAATTCCTCTCGACTTCTTCTTAGTTACATCACATTATCATTTGGAATTAACGCTTTTGGCGACAGTGGCCGCTGTTCAGAAAAGTTCTGTGAAGTCTTTCTTTAAAATGCATTGTAATGTGCAGTCTCTTATCAAAAATGAAAAATAAAAAGATGCAAATGTTCAATTTCTAACAATTGCAGAAAAACATGCCGTCATCTGTAAAGCTGCAGAAGGGGGAGATATTAATATTATAGCTGTTTACGTCAATCGATCTATTAATAGTTCTCTGAATTGTTTGTGTTTGTCACATCTTACTCAGTCTGGCCTCTGTGTTGCCCTGCTTTGGTGTTCAATGCAGCTTTGACATGAATGGAAGAATGGAAAAAAAAAAAGGCCAATAGCTGACACAAGCAAGTTCACACTTACAGTACCGTCTGGGTGCACCACTGTCCCAGGAACAGCTTGTGTGATCATGCAGCCAACACTGATCTCAGCTACAGTATGGGTGGGCTGAAAAAAATAATAATCAAGCTATATACTCCCTAGAAAGAATTACAAAGAAAAGAAATGAGATAAGAGAGACTGGAACTAAAGAAATGGAAACGAAAGAAAAACTCTATAGCAAAGCTGAAATAAATGGAACAGAAAATAAAAAAAAAAAAATATTGAGCATTAGAGATGATGAATTAAAGAAAGAAGGGATGACCTGGGTTTTGATTAAAGGCATCAGAATACGCCTTGAAAAGATATTGTAGTATGAGAGAGAAAGGAGGCAGTGCTGAGTTGGCTCAGTGAGAAGACAAATGAATGACAGACAGACAAAGCATGGAAGAGGGCGACGGGGTGATTTGCTGGGTCCAAAAGAAACGTATTGCATGCCCTGCAAAAGAAATATGCGATTTATCTTGAATCCTTTAAGCCTCGAGAGAACACAAAATCTGCCCATTATGGAACTTCATCATGACTCCCTCTCACACACGAACACGCTTCCCATTTCTGCTTCTTTCTTTCTTTCCATTTCTGTGTCTTTCTGTGTCTTCCGGCTAATCTCTTTCCCCCAGCTGGAATCTCTATTTCACCAGCAGAAAGAGCTCCACTGACTCCTGAAAGTAATGCCGCTTTCTGCTCCTCTTCCTCCGCCGCATTACGCACAATGGACGGCTAAAACCTCCCACTTGCTTTGCTTATCTGCTCCTAATTGGCTGCTGGCGGCAGGGCCTGGGGCCGAGCTGGGCGGTTCCTGCCTCGGTGGTCAGATCGTTGAACAAGACTAAAGCCGTCGGGATTTAAATGTCACACTCATTTGCTGCCGGTCAAGTCAGTGCGACCTGGGGAATCAGTCCTCTGGTGGGCGCAGGCCTTACTCAGCAGGAGGGAGTCCGGATTTGCATAGGGAGAGGACACGAGAGGGGCTAGTGACTACAGACCTGTGTGGGGAAGGACGGGTTGTGCGGCGGTAAATTCACTGAACATATTGTCAAGGTGATCTCAATGAAAATGGCTCCCGCTTACATTGCAGGCTACCGCTAGAGAGAGAAAGTGCTTTTCCTCGGCTGCAACTGAGGGGGCGTTAAAGTGCACAAACTAGTGCTACATTAAAGTTGTACAAGTACTAAGCGCAAGTTCAACACACCCGCTGGCCCACCGGAGGGCAGTGTCAGTGTGACAGTTGGCCTCACCCAAGCGGCAACCAGCAGTGACGTCACCCGTTGGTTTGTGAACGGCCGTTATGAAGAGTTTGGATCTGACTTGATCTGATTGGGATCCAGCCGATACTACTTCCCTCCTCCCGATAGCCGTAACCTTACTGCACCACAGGCCTGTCAATCAACTGTCAACCTGCTGTAACAGTGGGGGGTAAAGGAGGTATGGGTGGAGGCCAACAGTCCGCTACAGCTTTCTGCCAAATTTGCAAAGCAGTCTTTCAGGGATCCAGTCACGTCTAAAGGACCTGCTTTAAACTGCCGTTGTATCAGTCCACATGTTCAGTTTTCACCGTAAAGGACACTGACTATTTGAATGCAAGACTTTTTCATCTAACAGTCAAAGCAAGAAAATGATCTGACTCCCGCTTCAACCTCTGCTGCAGTTGCACAGCGGACAAGTGCATGAACTCAGGACAAATATGCACATTGGTGATGTGTTAAATGGACCTTCTACTTGCTACTTTTATTGTGTTTTTTTTTTTATAACCTTCACTCCCACCAAGTCACTGAATTTGCCCGCGTGAGAGTGAGAGCACAACTTTTGTTTTCATGATTTCACAGTGCGTGCCGGATGAAAGAAGCGCTCGCTGCTGCTTATTTACCGTCTCATGAGGCGTTATGAAATGTTCAGCTTTCTCTGAAGATTTGTTTTGCAAGACAGTTGGCGCTGAATCGTCTATGGGACTTCATGAATGAGTGAACGTATCATAAATATGAAAAAAAACAACCTGCTGAAATATTTAGTTGCGACAGATTTCTACCTGTGGGGAGGTATGCATCTCCCACTTTTTGAAGTTTACACAGACTGTTAACTTTCTGTTCTGTGAGCTATCACTGGGAAAATACCTGTACAAGTGAAGTGTGTGTAGTACATTTTATCATCTGTACCCTATAAATCAGGGAAAGCCGACGGCTGCTTTTCATGTTTGGGTGGTGCAGACGAAAGCAGAAAAATCTGAAAAAGTGGTTAATGCAGCAGTAAGATCCCTCACTGACTTCCCACCTACTGCTGTTTGTGTTCCTTAGGATTGTTTTTCCCACTTGCGTTAACCGCGATTGAACTCTTATCTTGTGTGACAGTTCTTACCTGCGTGATGTGCGGGCGCGTCCGCCCTGGTGACCGTGCTGATGATGTGGAGGTCCTGGAACAGATCGATGCCCCCCGCTGCTCTGAAGTCGGAGGCCGGCCGGCTCAGCCTCTCCCCTCCGGTGATGGTGATCCTGGGCTCGCTGGGCTGCAGCACCATCACCACCGCGTCGATGTCCGGGATGGTGATGCAAGTGTCTTCACCGAAACACCTCGACATAGACGGGAGAAACGCGGGAGAGTGAGAAGTGGGTGACAGACCGAGAGTACAAGCTGCCGCTTGTCTGGTGTTTCCTTTCACCGCATTTTCATGTTCAGCTGCGGTGTGAATGGATCTGTTGTGGAGGTTTTGAAGTTGTCAGATAGGAGTCAGAGTGAAGACTGAAACTCCTCGCAAACAAACAGTGTTGTGAGCATGACGCTGTACTGGGAGATGTCTAAGAACGGCATACATTTTTTTTGTTTGATGAGTGTAAGGATTTTAGAGGTATGTTTCATAGAACCGTTTAAACTTTTACAGAAACCGCCCCCCCCGAGTTTTCCACATGCGAATACATCTATGACACATGTTTACCACACGTTGCAATGTTTGACAACGTGGGGAAAATATGTTGAAAGGTTTTCACATGAGAATCTACATGCACTTCACACATTACACCATTCAAATCTCCCAAAACGACACGTCTCCCATGCGCGAAATACACGTTTATTTAGGTCACACGAGGTTTTGCACGCGTGAAATGCATGTGCTTTTTCTGTAGGAGGCAGAAACGTAACATGAATTAACAGTCCAAGAATAACTAAATACCAAATAAGAAAATATACATGCGGGAGAGTTGCCTAAGCGCAAACAGAAATGTGAACCGCAAAAAGAGGCTTTAGTCAGAAAGCAGCATTCAGCAGTTCTTCCCCAAAGACCGCAAACTGTTATTTTACATTTCAACTTTTTTTTTTTTTAATGGATTAAACAAACAAGATGCAACATGTTAATTTGTGTGTTTTAGAGTTACAGAACTGGGTGGGCTCGTTGCACTCTTGTTTGCAGTTTTTAAATCACAAGCTAATTGTAACACAGCTTCATATTATACACGCTGACTTCAGAGCGGCGTCAATATTCTCGGCAGAAGAGAGAACGAGTGTGCACGCCGAACTCCTCCTTCAGTCTTGACGTCCTTTGACCTGCGGATGCCGACGGTCTCCCGTGAACGACCGCCCTTCAGGGCCGTGTGACGGTGTGCTCTTCTCGTATTTTCATCCTCTGACTAACTTCATTCAACACGGCAGAACCAAGAGGAGGAAGTCGTGTACGCGCCGCACAAGCGCGATCCAGCACCAAGAGGATCACACGAGTGCTCGAGGATGTTTGGTAAAAACAACCCCGGCGGCGTCACGATGTAAAACCGTGGAACATGACGGCGGCTAATAAAGCTTATCAACAGCAGCAGGACCTCTTTGCTGAACTGAAACCACAGCTGTTGAGTCCAAATCCGGACCGCAGCGTGTGCACTTATCGAGGGGGTGGAACGCTGTCATGTTCGTGCTCGGGCGGCAGACGTGGACCTGCAGCGGTGGGCCTGCCGAGCTCTCAGACGTGCACGTCGGCCTCCCCGCCTGCCTGTCAGCGTGCGATAGCGTGCCTTTAAATGCGCAGCATCCACTGGCAGCCTTGAATGGATGGACACATACCGGCTTAGGATGCAAGCTAGCTCGCTGTGAGCTCACAACACAGCCACGCAGATAGAGTGCTATCCATCACACACACACACACACACGCACACACACGCACGCACACACACACACACACACACACACACACACACACACGCGCGTGCACACGCACACGCACACACACACACACGAGTGCAGACATCTGACGCACAAGCCTTCTGATGCATTGGTTGAGGCACACACACACACACACACACACACACACACACACACACACACACACACACACACACACACACACACACACACACACACACACACACACACACACACACACACACACACACACACACACAAAGTAAAGACTTCAGATCACAGATAAGTGAAATGGAAACCATGAGATATTAAAATGAGAATAGGACGTGACGGGGTGGGGAGGGTGGGGAGGGGTACAGAGGCGGGTGATGGTGAAAGGGGGGGGTGGTGGTGGTGGTGGGTGGTCTGAGCAGTGAAAGCTGAACAAACAAGCCACAGTTTTGCTTTTACATTTCACCGAAGGCTTTTCAAGCGCACAAACATCTGTCAGTGGGAGCGACATCAATGCCTTCTCTCATATTGTGGCTCAGTAAACAGCTACAGGAAATCATATCAAGGCCCTTTTCTCTCTAGATTGGAAACCTGGGCAACACGATTCCAGCCGTTGTGCAGCCTATATTTTCTCACCTATATTCTGATATAAATTATGCCGTGATGCCTGAATCCATGAGATGAATCTCCATATGTTTCTCCTCCAGCTGCTTAGTTCTGTATGATTTTAAACGAATAGCATCAGAAAAATTGAAAGGAAATGGCCAACCATCAAAGAAAAACTTATAGAAAGTGAGAAGTCTTCAACAAAGTATTTGCTTCATGAGGATGAACCCACACATTGTCTCATCTATGAACAAAATGTCCTTTGAGGGGTTTTTAAAAGTCCACCTATTTTACACTTCTTGTGTTTTATTTGTTTTTATTTATTGTGTTATTTTTTTTGTTTATATGGTTTGCCCATATATCTCTTCGACCAAGAAGAGTTTGTGTCTGTGTCTTTAAGGCACATTGATATCAGTAATCCTTCTGATTGACTGACTCTTTACTGTATGCCATGCAGAGGCCGACCACCAGGTTTTCTTCAGCCTTCTAGCTGTCTAGCTCCAGGATGGGTGTCTGCATGGTGTTTTTTCTACCTCAAAAAGGTGCGATGAGGACAGTCATAGGACATCAGTGTGAGTTTGTGACATCACAAATGTTTGAAAGTCCAAATGGCACACTTGCTGAATAGGTTGTGTGCTTCTCTCTGTGGACTTGGTGTCTTGAAACTTTCATGGGATTTAAACAGCACATACAGACCTGAATTATAAATGAAAATCTGAATTTAGGTATAAAAGTTCGGCAGTCAGTGAGGGTTTATGATAAATATCAGATGTCCAGTCTGCCTTTACAAGTAATGCTGTGCCACTGACATGTCTTTTTTGGTTCCTTTGTAGAACGAAATATATAATGGGAATGATATAATTCTAATTGATGCAATATGCTGCACAAATCATGCAGATGATCATGTACAGTAAATACCCTGATAAATTGTCATTGCAAGCATCATATCCTGGATTTGAATCTCAGTCCTGCTCTAAATCGGTCAGTTAGCCAAAATCTATAATGATAAATGATGATTAACAGGTGAAATTAATGTATGAAATTAAGAGGCTACACTTTTTTAAATACAATATAATATAATATAATAATTCACTGTTTGCTGTAAAAAGAAAAGCAACAACCGATTTGAAATAAATATCACATCAAAACATATAGTTAGGACATCAATTATAGAAAGTCTGACAGACTGGGAAGTGGGAGTGTTTAAGATTCCTGTGTTCCATCATATCCTGAATATGATTGAAACTGGGGATAAGATGTTTATAAGGGGCATGAGTGTGCATGTAGAAGTAATTAACAGTGTGTTGCTGATGAAGTTGAACTGAAGTCAAATATAACTTATTTATTAATCTATTGCAATTATTTCTTACAATGAAAAGGCCAAAATGGTCCGAAAGAACTCAGGTACGACTTCTGCCTGACGTCCTTTGAAATGGCCAAGCACACTTGATCTTCAGATATAAAAAAATGAAAGTGATAAATTCTAAAGACCGGATTGTATTTCTAGCCATGCTTTTGATGTTAAGCTAACTTTAACACAGGAAAAAGAGCAAATTTCCTTTTTTGGAATATTTTTTTACCAAAAATGTGTGAAACTTTTCCTGACAGCAAGATTAAAACCTAAATGTTGTCTCTAATCCTCTGCAGTCAGTTGACTGAGTCCACAGTTTGAGACAAAAACAGGTTTCAGGGCATTGTGTAATCTTTCCCCTTCTTTCCCGTGGCGACGGCCGGTGGTGTGTGTGTGTGTGTGTGTGTGTGTGTGTGTGTGTGTGTGTGTGTGTGTGTGTGTGTGTGTGTGTGTGTGTGTGTGTGTGTGTGTGTGTGTGTGTGTGTGTGTGTGTGTGTGTGTGTGTGTGTGTGTGTGTGTGCGTGTGTGTGTGTGTGTGTGTGTGTGTGTGTGCGCGCGTGTGTGCGTGTGTGTGTGTTTGCAGTTTGGGCACTAAGCCATTGTTGTGAGCAGTGGGAGATACAAACTCAGTGATGCGGGGAGACGGCTGCTGCGTGGGTCTGCTGAGCTGGAGAAAAAAAAAAAAAATTGGCGCCAGTTCAACTTAATTACAAAGAAATATGACAAGGGAGCCTAAAAGGGCTGTTGCAAAGATTAGCACTCGTTGCTTTTATTTTCTCGACGCCCCAAGTAATTGCACTTATTAGGAGTCAGCACAAAGTAAATTTAATTGCATTTGGAAGAAATTAATTAACATCTCAGTGTGTTTGTGAGAAGTGACACTGTCCAAAGTTTTTTTCTGCACTTGTTATGGAGATAGGACATTTTTTCTGTTTAGGGGAATCTTTTCCTGCTGGTGTGTCCTGTGGATGAAGAGCTAAAACAACTAATCGGAAGTTAAATCATCCGTGCTCTAGACGTGACTTTACATGATTTGCTGCTGCAAACTCACCATGGCTAACAGGCTGACATAGCCATGACAACAGGAAGGCCATTCAGAAGCCTGAAGTCAATGAGCATTTAGCAGAAACTAAAGGTCATTAGCAGAAATGTTACTTATGTAGTCAGTACAGCTGTTTTCCTGCTGTTTGAAGACATGAAAGCTATGCAGAGTTCACTTTGAACAAAAATAACTTTCTTATTAAATCATAAATATATAGAAAAGATCTAATAGGGAGTCATACTATACCCTGAACTTTGTATTGTTGAATTTTTTGTAACATTGCTGGCATTTAATGTAGAAAACCTTAAAAGTGCCTTTCAGTGGTTGCAAACATGCTTTTGCCAGTTCAAGTATTTACTAGTACGGTATATTATGTGTAGGCAGAGGCCTCGCTGACGGACGACAAAAATACACATTAAACCAAAAAGAAATGAGGAAAGCCACCTCATCCTCTGACACTGTAAAAAGAAATTGACAGTCAAGACAGCATATAAACAGCAGGATCAGCAGAGCTAGTGATGGATCTGTTTCAGTGAGACTCCCTATTGACCTTGTTGTTGGGTTCATGTCCCGTTCTTTATCTTTGCTCCTGGTAGCTATTGCACAAGTTAAAGTTGTGGTCCTGAATTATCTTAACCTGCAGACTGACAATGGGATGGAGTCATAATCAGTTAATTAATGGTGAAAAAGAACTGGCTGCTACAAAACTGAGGTGTTAATTGTTTTCGCAGGCTCCCCTGGAAATAATTTCCTCACATCTTCCTGTATAATATACTTTCAAAATAAACAGAACATTTAGTTTCTGGACACGCACAGTGGGATTCATCATCTCTGTGTGTCATCACAGACATGTAAAATGTCACATGCCTGCAATTTTCAAAGTTCAATCATCTAGTTAAGACTTCTTAAAATCCATCTAGCTACTTCACTGCAAACTCCATTAGTATGCTGCATGTGCACTACAGGCCTCAACACCACATTTATCTAAGTTGCATACTGGACCATCGTTTGCTGTTAAACTATTTGTGATGTCAATATTCATGTCTGTACATTCATGGGTTTAACTAACTTCCTCTTCACAGTGAAGCTCAAACATCCAAGTGAAATAACAGTAAACCTTTTCCACAGCAGACATGTTGACTTGTTTCAGCAGGAAAAGCACAGGTGTGATTAATACCATCAGTAACAAGTCCATTCCAGTCAGTTAAGCAAGTTCATGCTCCTGGTGCTGTGCATTGTGGCTCATTGTGGCCAATATACCCAGACAGAATGACGCCATCATTAGAGTCATGAGAGACACCTGTGCTTCTCCTGCACATCTGCTGCGTTCAACTGGGGTTGTATTTACCGTGTACACTAGAAGAGATATGAATGCCCCCCTCTTGTTGTATTCACAACGTCGGAACTTGACATTTGCTATAAGCCTCGAGTTCAAACGTTGTGACGTGTTTGCTGATGTTAAATGGCAGAGGTCATGTAAATTCATTCTTCGTTGGATGTTAAGCTAATATATTGTATTTTGAATCACGTAGAGTTTGCCTCTTTATAACTTAGATACTAGTCTACGTCTGAGGAAAATGTTGATCTTTCCGACAGCCTCATCCTTTCCCTCTGTGCCTTTGCATTCCCTGCATTACGGCCTCTGGAAGCTACAGAAGCTAAACATTTAACAAGCTAGCAGTGGGTAATGCAGAAAATGCAAAGACATAATGACATCGATAGGAGATGAAGCTGTTGGGGACATCAACATTCAGCTGTATTATCAAATTATGAAGAAAAACTCTGCATGACTAAACTTACTATATATGATCTTAATAGCCAGTGAAAAGTGAACTTATATCCTTCACTGTTTCTGAAAGTGGCAGCAAACACATTAGAAGTCGTGTACTCTGAGCTTTCAGGACCTTCCACCACAAGAGGGGGGCATTCATATGGTGAATGAACACGGTAAATACGACCCCATTTGAAGGCAGCACACGTCCGCTCATATCCAACCCACTCCACCAGATGCAAACACCTGGTCAGGTATAATAATCTTCTGTTGAACTTTGGTGTTATTGTGAAATAAGAAGATGAGGAGACAGAATTTATTGTGGACAGTTTACAGAGGTGTAACTACAAAGTCTGTGGTCTAGATCCTGTCTCTGTTTTTAGGGACTGCAGCATCCCGTCCAGTGTACTTGTTTGTTTTTGTATATTTACTCCATAAGCGTAGTGTCTAAACTCCTCTCCAGGACATACAGTACATGGAACAAGTTTGTCCCAAAGAGAAAATATATGCCAGGGGAACCCACGAGGCTTGTTGTTTAGAATTAGCGCTGTTTGCTTAATTATTTTCTCAAAGCCTGCAGTTAATTGAAGTTATTAGGCGTCGGCAAGAAACAAGTTTAATTGCATTGCCAGGAAATATTTTGCATCTCTGTTTATTCGTGCAAAACGATACTGCCCACAACAGCGAGGGGAGTTTTTCCAACTGCTGCTGATGTGTTGTGGCAGGAGGCCACGTTTCAGGCTCTCAGTGTAACGAATTCAGTTTTTTTACAGGAGTCAGAGTGAAAACTTAAATACACTTTATCAGTGAGTCTCTCTCTACTTATCTCTCTTAAGTAGCGTTTTACACTGTTTCCACATCTTCCACACACTCAGGCATGCACACTGCCATGGCAACAAACAGACCAGTCAGCAGTCTGTGAGAAAAACTTAATCTAAACAACATTTAGCAATGATGCAAGCCCAGCCGTGATTAGCATAATGTATTCCTTGATAATCGGTGTGCCTCCAGCTACGATGACTCTGCTTCATCACCAGCGGCCTGCGCAACACACAGCAACATGCACGCTCTCACTCCGGCTGTGTTAGTTGAAGTTCTCGGGGCCCGCGGCCCTCCATCGAACCCAACAGGAGGGCGGAGAGTAAAACCCCAGGGCTGTGCTTCAGGGGTCTACATATATTTAAAACAATCATGAATTTTAATGGTAATCCGCCTGGGGAGGCTGTTTTACCCGCCTGTCTCTCTCTCTCTCTCTCTCTCTCCCTCTCAGACACACACTCTCCCTCTCTTTTTGCATCACTCTTTCGCTCCTTCCTCTGGCAGAACCCAGGCAGAATTATTAATACATGACATGGAAATGTAAAAACTAGCCCCCGGTGGCAACAGTGAACCGAAAATGGTGTATTAAAGGAAAGGGGAAGTGACAGCAGAGGAAAGTAGAGACAGGGAGAGGGAGTGAAAAGGAGGGGTGGGGATTCATGTGTGAAAAGGGAATTATATATCAGTCGGGCTGTGATGTCTGCTGTGTTGTCTAAACACTTAGCGGAGGTGTCGAGGTGGGATAACACTCCTTATATTGGAGAGATGAGGCGCGGAGAAACAGAGATAAAATGAATGTGGAAGAAAAAGGGAGACAGAAAAGGTGGAGACAAGTAAAAATAAAGGAGTTAAACGAGTATAAGAAGAAGAGAAAGGTTACTACTTACTGGACGGCAGTAGAGATGTGCAGGCGTCGGATACCTGGTGTGGGGAACTGGCGGGAGTTTATGTAGGAAACTTTCCTCACAGCGGCGTTCATGTTCTCCAGGTCCTCTCCCTCCATTACCAGGATGGACTGAGCGGGGTTAAAGTGGAACTATAGGGAGGGATAGAGCGCAGATGTGAGATGGATAGAGACACGATGCAGTACATGATAAAATGTTAACGGGAACAGAGCCATTTAAAGCTGCACTCAATCAGTTCTAATTGAGATGCTGTAGATTAGTCTGGTGTGGAAACTATCTGTGCATACAAGAGCTGACGCAGTGAAAGCGGGAGGGCACGGGCAAATTAACCTTCCTTGTGGGGGGTGTGGGGCAGGAATGAGTTTCTGGGCCTCCCGTTCACCCCACTCTAAGCTGGTTTCTCTGCTTGAATACTACCTGGCCAATGATTTGCTGCGTGCTAATGTGATTAAACTCAAACTCGATTTCCAGTTGTGCCCTTTGGATTAAAACATAAAGCTCAGTCCATAGTACACCCTGTTGTGCAGAACACAGCAGAGTAATGCTCATGGAGCAGGAGGGAGCAGTAACTTTCCTTATTCCAAGTTAGATATCTTGAACATCAGCACCTGTGTTACATGCGTGTTTGTGACCACTGGTGCACATGTGTGCATTTTGTGATTTCATCGTGGACCTGAAACTTTAGCAGAGAGTACACAACAAACTTTGCATCAATTTTCTGAGACTCTTGAACTGCTTCAGAAAGCCTACAGCAAACTTCCAAACTTCCAAAGGAAGTGTAACAGGTCAGGAGCGTGCTGGATGTTTTCTTTGACATTCGCAGGGTTGTGCACTGTGAATTTGACCGTCAGGGTCAACACAGAGTTTTACTGAGAAGTTCTGAGGCATCTAAGGGGAAAACATATGGTGAAAAACAACCGGAACTGTGATGCAACGCCTTCAGGTTACCACAACATAAAAATACACATTTATACCTACACAGGCATGAGCAAAAACTGACTGTGTTACACAGCTTTTTTTTTTTTTTTTTATCACAAAAAATACATCCGATGATGTTTTTTTCTGTAATGGTTTGGCTAATGTCAAAAGGTCAATACGTTTCCAGTAGCCTTTGTCTTCTGTGGTTGACTTTACACTAGTATAAACATCACTTTGCAGAATTACAACTTGTTTGCATCAGATAATCCATCAAAGTGAGCGTCTTGCCTGTGCTACATTGCCATGCAACAGCCATGTCACTTTGACTGAAACAAACTGTGATGAATCAACTATTTTAAGGAGGTTTCAGGTTTTTACAAACTCTCATACTGTACTGTGTAGGTTTAAATGGAAACCAATGATTGGCCTGAAGGCAGGAAGGAAAATGGTAGTATGATGGGAATATGTACTCAGTAGTAAATAGCTTCAGACTTGAAGAAAACACTTGCAGGCTTTTTTAAGTCAAGGGACAGGAAAAGAGTCAGTGGAATCAGCTCACAAGTAGTTTCACAGAGGTGTATGGTCTCCTGCAGCGTTTGATGATAGGGATTTGAAGCCCTCCTTTCTTTAAAGAGGGTTTCGTGTTCTCCTGCCAGAACTGCACTTCCAAAAAAATTGGGATCTCAACAGCAGGGTGACACTACTTCAGCGCTCCATGGGGCTCTCCAGGCGCTCCCTCTCCCCCTGCCATTTCCTCCCTTCACACCACTCATGTTGACTCCTCTCATCTTCTGTTCTGTCGCCATACTCTGTGTCTACCCGCCTCCACCTCCCTCCATCTCTCCTCCCCTGCCTGCTATTCTCCTCTGATTGCGCTGTGCCAGCTCTCCACCTGCTTGGCCAAATGCTGTCCTTAAGCTTCCCGTGGACCTATGGGAGTGTGCGGCTAAGAAGAAAATGAAATGGCTCTCAAAAGATAAACTGCACTGGCCCCCAGAGAAGTTGTCCTCCTCTTCTCTCCCCTCCCGTACCCCCCCCCACACACACCTCATCCCACCTTGTCTCCTGAAAAGGCAGGCAAGCATCTCTTAGCTGCACCACAGCACAAGGAGCTCAATGGAAACAGCTGCGGGAGTTTGGGGGGGGGGGGGGAGAATGAGGAGGGGAAGATAGAAAAAGAGTTAAAGGAACTGATGGTGGGTGGGTGGTTACAGGGGCGGCTTTGAGTCTACACAAACCCCCATCCATCTTGTCTGCCCTCTATCTTCCACAGTGCAGGGAGATGGATTAGCTGAGCCAGTGAAAAAGGGGGAGAGAAGAAGAAGGTAGCAAAAGACTTTCAAGGAATCCAGCTGGTGATTTAGCTGTGGTGATTCAAAGAAATAGCATTTTTGAAAATTGGAAACTGGAAACTAGAAACAGGGGAAACAGCTCACCAGACTCTGTCCCAAAGCAACAAAATCTGCCTATCAACACCATTAAAGCTTACTAATAAACAGATTATAGCGTATTTAAGTTGTACAAAAACTAAAATGTAAAACATTTCGTAATGTTTGGATGTGTGAAACTACTGTTTGGCCCTGTCCAGCAACTTCCTGGAGTCTTCTGATGTGTCCCTTTTTCCAGTCTTTATGCTAAGCTAAGCTAATCATCTGCTGCCTGTTGCTTCATAAACATGCAAAGATAAGTTTCTGGTCACGTGGGTGCAGCAGAAACACAAGATGTAATTACAATATTGATAAATCATCAGTTTTGATGTGGCAAATCTGCGAGCCACCAACTCGATATAAACATCCAGCGCTTGCAAGAAACAATAACATTCAAATGTAGTGTGTATACCTTATGAATTAATGTCCAATATTTACTCTTTTTAAAAAATATTTTTTTTTTTTTTTTTTTTTTTTTTACTCTTTTTCCATTTCTGGTCTCTACCAACTCCTGAAAGAAAAACTGTCTCTTCAGCTGTAAATGTTCTTCTCTGCCTGCTAACTCTTCTGTCTGCTGTTGGAGGTGTACAATGGGGGTTTGTAGAGCTTTTTCACTGAAAACAGCACCCTGAGAGCAGTAAGAGGGAACCAAAACAATACAGCTTTAGGCCAGACAGCTAAGCAATGAACAAAACCTCACTATAAATCTCTGTAAATCCAAGGAGAATGCTCATTTGGCGCACGTTTATACAAATTCCCCAGCTCCTTTCAAACATGATGCAAAGGGTGAGATTTTCAGGTATATTTTACACACTGCAGTGTCAAGTATAAATACAACACAGCTGACTGTAGTCCTGGTTTGTGCCAGTCACACAGAACTGCAGGTTACAGGGACATTAGCAAGCCTGATAAGCGCCATCGCAAAAAGGACATTATGCTGGAACAAGATTTATTCCTCTGCAGTGGCAGCAGAAACAACACACAGACATCCTGGTGACTGCTGTATTCAGAGCTTAAAAATATATTTAGGGCTCTGAATAGTAATGCTAACCATGATATAAACAGCAGGGCTATGCACTGACACTCCTCCAAAAACACATATACTGGAGAGCCTCTCAAAGTAGAGCTGCTAACCGAGCCAAGTACCCACCTGGAGACTCTCTCAAAGGTGTGTGAATGTGTTTCTAGTGACTGTCAAAGCTCCACCAGACTGCTTGTCTTTCCAGTGGAGACACATTAGCTGATCATGCTGGTCAGCTCTGAATACCAGCTCTGTGTCTCTGTCCATGATACACTGAGTGCTGGTCAATGCTCCCAATGTCCACCTGACCCGCCGTGTAATCACAAATCCACGTCTTGCAGTCATTGTTCCCTAACTCCTCTATTATGTAAATACACTGAGAGAGAGGTTACTACCCTTAAACGTATAAGTAGTGTCAATCTTCTCATTACCATTTAATTGTTGATTTGACAATCTGTTCTTCAAGGTGAACAGATGTATGTAGGGGCAGCTTAGTTCTAACAGAATATGGTGAGAAAAATGCTATAAATGTTTAAGTAAAAATGAAATACATGCGAAAGAAAATGTAGTAAATACAGAAAACTGCTAGGTGGTGTTCCCGCTGTTTTAATTATAAGGACAAGTTTTGAAATATTACTCTCGAAGTTACCTTATGAATGCTCCATTGTGAAAAAAAAAAAAATTGCATAACATGTATGTAGGGATATACAGTATGTGGACATATATATAAACAAAGTAGTATACCCACTTGACTGTAAACATAGCCTCTGTCTCTTTAAATGTCCATTTTCTTCACTGTAATCTTAGCTGTTGTAACTGATTTTGCTTTGATTTTTTAAAAATATATTTAATAAGAATTGATTATTGAGATTAACCAAAGCGACAGTCCCCCTTTTAGAGTACCTTCTGTTTCTCTTTCTCTCTGTGTGTGTGTGTGTGTGTGTGTGTGTGTGTGTGTGTGTGTGTGTGTGTGTGTGTGTATCTGTGTGTGTGTGTGTGTGTGTGTGTGTACTCTTGTGTGTGTGTGTGTGTGTGTGTGTGTGTGTGTGTGTGTGTGTGTGTGTGTGTGTGTGTGTGTGTGTGTGTGTCTGACTCTCAATCTTCCCTGGTCGGATGGTCAGTCCAGATAGGCTCCCCCGGAAGTACTGAGTGAATTGCGGCTT
Source organism: Brachyistius frenatus (assembly GCF_029030835.1). Taxonomy (NCBI): domain Eukaryota; kingdom Metazoa; phylum Chordata; class Actinopteri; family Embiotocidae; genus Brachyistius; species Brachyistius frenatus. Next base: position 1,836,784 of record NW_027210600.1, read on the forward strand.
GGTCACCTCCCCACCTTCACAAACAACCACACACACACACACACACACACACACACACACACACACACACACACACACACACACACACACACACACACACACACACACACACACACACACACACACACACACACACACACACACACACACACACACACACACACACACACACACACACACACACACACACACACACACACACACACACACACACACACACACACACAGCAAAAATAGTGTGTCAAATGCCTTTCTTTTGATTTTTGGCGCTTCATGGTGATTTTATAGGCAGTTTTTGGTTTGGCGTTTTCAAACTTGACAATGCCACTTTTATAATGCAAAGAACACAACATACTCAAAGAAAACAATACAAAGTCATCACTCTTTATGCTCCAGTATGGTCATTTGGATAAACCAATGTTAATAAAATCATTATAATAGGTCATGTTAATCTACAGTAAAGTACAGGACTATTGTCCCTTACTCATTACAATATCATCCCCCTAACAGTGACCTTGTCCAGCCTTTAAGTACGAGTCCTGATGACCAAATTAGGCTTATAATTGGCCCAAAGATGCAGATTTTGTGTCCCCATTCTGTGATTAAGCGACTGGGTGCTGCTTTAAAAGTGCTCCTCAGCCAGCCCATCCAGGCTAAATAAAGGTAAGGGAAAAAGTCAACACATCTAAAAATCTGTCCTTTGAACTCCGTAAAGGCCAATACCAGCAAGAGGAGTCTCCAAACCACTCATTAGCTGAAAGGTTACGAGCTCTGGGTATCAAAACTTCACCTTTACATTGCTTTCCCTCCTTTCATTTATCTCTTCCTCTGCCATTCTTTAAATCTGGCATTAATCCATTGAAGCACTAAAAGTATAGCACGTCGCCTTCATCTGACAACATCTGTCTTAAAAAAAAAATCCAAACTGGCTCATTCATCAAAAACATTTGGAGGATGAAGTGGAAGAATGATTTATGAGCAGGGTGCATACCAAGACACCATCTTTCTCTGTCTATCAATTTATCTGACCAGCCTCTCAGCATACTCCTTTGACACTTTGTGCCCTTGTACACCTGCTCCCAAGTGATTGTTGGTGGCGAACAGCAAACAGTGGCTTTTTATATTCTTTTCAAAGTTATTTTCCCACAGTTGGGACTATGTGTACAGTCATTACCGAAAGACAACATGTTCATTTAATCCTCCATAGTACGAGTGTAAGTTTCTGTGTATTCAAAAACTGAGTAGATACAGCAAATGAAGGAAGTGGTCCAGTCATCTAATAGTGTTAAGCCCCGCTGTCATAAACAGCAATCACCAGCATGGAAGGGAGAGTATTTAGATGTCATTTTAGCACCTTTGAGAGATGAAGTAGAAATGGAAAGTCACTCTCATGTTGCTCTAAACTACCCTCTTATCTTATGACCAGCTGCTAATGGTTCACCCTCAGTGTCCAGTGCACACCTTTCTTGAGCTTTCAACCTGGCTGGAGTATGACCTCCATTTGGACATTAGACCCTGGATCCTGGGTGTGATCCCAGATATAACAGATTTTGGTCAAGTATCTCTATCAACTTGGACTACCTCAGCCTGCTGTAGCAATCATTCTATCTTTAGAAGCTCCATGTACGATTTTTGATTGGAGCAGTCAGTTCTAACAGTTAGAGATAGACAGGAAGTGTAGAGAAAGAGTGTAGGGTAATGACACGTAGCAATGATCTGGCTGGCTGGGAATCAAACTAGAGACTCACTGCTCAGAGCATTTGTACCCATGCGGTATACACTCTAACCTCTCAGGTATTGGGTCCAACCAGTTCTGACATCTCTTTTCTGATGATTCCCACCTAATCACTACAATGGAACCAGTCTGGCTTGCTTGTGGACACCACACAGCTCTGCCAAAGCATCGCAAAAGGTCAGCCTTACCGGTTGACAAACTATACGATCCTATTGCGAAGCTGTTGCAGATAGGTTTCCATGGCACAACCTGAAGGAAAATATGTGGGACCGGTGGTTGACAGATGTGGTGGAGGACAAAGCACTGACAGTGACATTTGTCTAATTTGGTTGCTATGCTGCTCCCCCATCACATCTCAGGTGTGTCAGGAGGAAGACAGAAGTGTTTCACCCATTCGTGCGTACTTGACCTTCAAGACCTAAAAGTGTTTCCACTATAATTGAGGCTGCTGTGAAAAAGTAATATAGGTTGTGAAAAAAGCCAGAGTAAAACCTGAAAAGAAGAACTCCCCCAGCTCACTCTGCCTACACCATCCATAGCTTGTCTTAAGATGTAGTGATTGCTTCGATCCTTATTAAATCACCATCAGCTGGAGAAAATAAAAGACAGGTGGGAGATTTTACTGTTGAACCTGTGTACACTAGACCTCCTCTTTCTTGCAAAACCTTCATACCTTTATCATGGTAAATATTTAAGGCTTAAACAGGTACCTTATTCGACTGTTATTATTGCTGATTGAGTGGTTATCAACACATCTGATCCAAATATACAGGGTAGTAGGTGGGGACCTGATCAGGTGTTCAGCCTGGGAAAACTGCACCTACTTGTCAGCCAGACGTTATATATTTTGACCTCTCGTGGCTGTAGTACTTATGATGGGAGCAAAGCAGGAAGTCAGGTGACATGGTGGTGGGGTGGTTCAAAAACAGGACTTTAACAGCTGTGTGAAAGGTAATGTAGACTTATTTAAATGCGGATACATACAAGTTAACTTACATAATATAATATAATAGAAAAGAATAGAAACTTTATTTGTCCCCATTGGGAAACAGTATACATGAGTGTAGTGCTTCTGGAGTGCAATGGAGTGATGCTCTGTCACTCTTTTTCTCCAAGTGAGGAAATAAAGTGTTCACCATTCTCTTGAGTTGCTACTGATTGTCCTGTAAAAGTTACAACATTAAACTCTGTTTCAAATTAAAAGCCCTATAACATTTCAGTGGGCAGAAACCCTGCTTTTCTTAGCAAGGCTTTTATTGTGAAGCATCTGCAGAAAAGTGTTGTGACTAAAATCAGACAATTGCCACCATCGGAACAGTGGTTGCACAACCACAGATCCAAGCCACAACTTAACCTTGTACACATGCCCATGTACATGTTTGTGGTGTGCTCCGGTACTTAAACAAATAGTACTGCACCCATGATAATTTACCGAACGTAATTTACAGAACAGGATGTATATAATGTAACTTGTGTAAGAAACAAACTTATTTTAACCCAAAGCACGATCTTCTCTAAACTAACCAAGTAGTTTTGGCATGTAGACTGTGACTGTTTCACACAATTCAGCACATGGTCCAATATAACAGCATCCTGAACCTACCAGTAGGTTTGGGAGGCCACTTCTAGCTCATATATGCGATACGTGTGACAATAACCACTTAACCAATATGATAACAATCAAATGATGAGCTCACCCATTGCCTTACATTTTGGTGGTCGTTGGAAGACATTCATTTTGTATGTAAACCGGTAATCCAGTTGGTGACGTTAGAAGAACTGATATTTCATAGTACCTGGAGTTGAGAGAATCCTTAATTCAAAACTATAAAAGCTTGACCCTGGTTCCTCTAATCCCTTGCAAATGGTGCAGGCACATCGATCACAGCCTTGAGTGATGCATCTAGTTTCTGAAAAGTCCAGTCAGCGCAGATGGAGACACAACCGACCACTACTGGAAACACTTCGTCATGCCTTTCTCTCCTGGCGTGAAACCGTGACAGTAATGGAGTGCAGTGACTGCGGCCCTTCAAGTTCGAATCATCCCTGTGATTGCTGACCTGCAGCACCATTGTGCACAATGACTCGTCAAACAGTGCTCCCTTATCACCCCTGGGGCAGACGACAGAGTGTTACCAGTTGGTTCGATCTACCCAGGGGATCTTATCAACGCAGGGACTTGTCATCTGCTCGCCTGCCTTCCCACATCAGAGACCGACAGAGCCTTTTTCTTGACTGGGCAGAGGGGAAATGTGGAGACAGCTCTTAAAATTCCACCACCTGAACTCTCCCTCTGACTTGAACTGTCATCACCTCTCTCTTTGATTCTCACTAAGTATTTTCACAGTCCAGGAATTTAGGTCTAGCCCCCTGTACATGCTTGTGTGGCACAGCATGCCCTCGTGCACCTGCTCCCAAGTTGCTGCAGGAGTTTTGAAGAAGAAGGAAACACATTTTGATGTTCTACTCACACAAATGTTTTCTGTTTGGCCAACAATTTACCGAACTAAATTTGTCTTGTTGCGCTATAGACGGATGCCTTTTTGGTTGCTGCCTTCTTGAAACCAACAACACAAGCGCAAGAGAAAGGCTTACAGTACACATACAGTGTATGTATGTACTTTAATGCAAGCTGTAGCATGTCTACTTAGTTTGTCACTGGATAGTTTATGGGGTTGTAGGTCACATGATAGCCCTGATCATAAATAGCATCCTATACTGTATATAGCAGAGTAATGACAGTAGTAGTAGTAATGACTGGCTCTACAATGCAATACAAATACAATGCTGGTAATTTATTACCATATCATCTGCATAGATAAAAACTGTAGAGGATCCTGATGTTTTTTGTCTGGAACGGGCAGCTTTAGCTTTTTAGCATATTATGTATTTAAAAGTTCGGAGACGGTTCCTGTTGTGTATGAATGGTGTGCAGCACAGTAATGTGTACAATAACTTTTGTGGGTATTTTTTTCCAAGTTATGTCGCTTGATTAAACTCAGCATCTGAGTTTCACACTTTTGAGGCCATTGATTCATGTGCATTTGTGAGTCAACATGGACTAACACAGAGAAACCACAGCTGATTTTGTGTCAAACTCTGGAAATCAGCAACACAGACCCTGGAAATACGTCAGAATGATGCAGTGAGCCGATTGAGGTGTTTTGATTGGTATTCGCTTTTCAAGAGGGGCAAAACATCACTGTTCAAAAAGGTGCGTCGGGCCCGTCGACTGTCACTTCCCACCCCCTACTTGGCCAAAAATTTAAGACAAACTTAGATGTGCGATTACTGCTTTCAGTCCATGGTGAAATCACAAATGCTCATGACCCAGCAATCACAAAAACACAGATGCTGATGTTGATTTGACAAGAGTCTCTTATTTGTAGGGTTCATTCTTAAAAGCAGTTAGGTAAAGATTAAAAAGTCAGCTCGATACTCATGTGGTTAACATGAATTAACTAGCTCCAGGTGATAAAATCCTCCACTGACTGTTTTCACTTGCCTTTGTAACTTGAAATATCCACTGTGTTACCGCTGTGAACTGCATTATGTGCTGTGCAGAACTCAAAGCTTGACAGGTACATCAGCACTTCATTCAGAAACAGTTCATTCTGAACGCTGTAAAAAAAAAGGTCTGTATTTATCCTCTTGGTTTCTGTTGCTTGTTCTATATCACCTGATATTATTCAGTTCATTTGACATGTTCATATAATTTCATGGAACTGGAAGTTGGTTATGCAACTCTCATCTCACTTCAATACAATAACCACAGTAGCTCTGCACATTTAAAGACACATCCTTCGAAGTGCTTGCTGATACGGTGCCAGGAGGCAGATAGTCTGGGGAGCAGAGTTATAAAACTACAAGGTCACATTTGGATTCACATATACCAAACCATGCCAAATCCATTCTTTCCTTTTTCTTCATGCTTCACCTGCTTCCCCTCCTAAACGCTGTCACTATTCCCTTCCCTTCTTCCTGCCCTCTCTGAAGACGTCCACCTATCCACTTAGTCCCACCCTGACAGATGTTATCAATTTAGGCTGTGGCCAGAGAAACCATTAAGGGTCCCAGACAGAGGATAAAAAAAGAACAGCAGAGGAGAGGGGATTACCGAGACGCTGTGGAGCGGGAATGATACGGGTGATAAAACCGCTGATCATTCCACTTTACAGAGACTGGTCTTTATGTGGTGTCAGCTCTCTTTGCCCACTCCATGCAGCCCTTCCTTGCTCTATAAATCTTCACTCTACTTTATTTGCGTCATTTCCAAAACAGCAACAGATGAGAGTGGAACAGCACGACTGAGCTGGAAGTAGGATCATTACTTAAGTGTAAATGTGAGAGATTTACTGCCTCTGATTTACTGCACATGTGCATCCATGCCTGTGAGCCTCTATTCAATATACTGTAAAATACAGATATATCTATTCCTCAGTGTTTGCATGTATGTAATCATCAGCACTTCTACCTGCATGCCTGCTGCTGTGATGAGGGAAGCCGGGGCGGCGGAGTAGCAGTGTGTGATTACACACTCGAGGAAAGAGGAGAATGAGGCAAGATGAGTGTGCTGCTCTTTGCTATCTGGCTGCTACACACCTTTGAACATGAACACGCTCTGCCAGGTCAGAGGGTAAATATAGGCTGACTGTGAGAGAAATGCACAGCCAGCACTTACTCTCCGAGGTGAGGGAAAGAGGTTGAGCAGGGAGAACACGTGTTTATTAGAAAATAGGAGAGTGAAAAATGTGCAAACACACACACACACACACACACACGTGCGCGCCCGCAGCCGGAGAAGCTTTGTCGTTAAAGTGAGTTACACCAAGAAGTTTGAGGGAAAGAGTATATCTTCTGCACATTAATGGCCAATGCAGTCTCGTAGAGTTAACTATGTCCTGTATATCTGCAGGGGAAATGTGAAGGACTGTATCTTTGGGTCCTAAATTGCGTCTCTACTGTCCATGCCTGTTTTTGAGTCTATCACAGTCTTTGTACTTTCTTGGGCGATGTTTACATCAACAGTAGACCTGCAGGTCAAAATGTAACCCTCACATTCATTGTGATGGCATGGAGGTCTTCATCAAAACAAATCAAGCTTTCCTGATTCATCTGGCAAGATGCTGCATTGGCCAATCACGTGTGCAAATGCACTTTCCCCAAAGATACTCTATAACATGAACACGTTATTTCTGCTATTTACCTCTGAAGTGTCATGATGAAAATTAAAACCATTGTCTCTGTATCTGAGTATTATGAACTGCTGTGCAGCATTTTTTTTTTTTATACCTTTTAAAGTTTTTACAGTCACATATTTGTCATTTGCAAACACTGGAAGCAGGGCTGGCGTTGGATTGGATCAGCAGAAAGGACACTTTGCCTGTGATTGATTGTTACATTGTGGGTGGATTAGGATAAAGGTTAAGAGATCTCTTTACTGACAGTGAAACAATCAATCACAGCAGTGTAACGTTTGGTCAACATGTTCTCAGTCTCGATGCGTCAAATACTAATGTTTTATGAAAGCTGTTCACATCTCATTTAGATGCACAAGGTGCCATGTGCCTTACTAATAGGTACCAAACACAATGTAGCTAGGTTTAGGAAAAGATCATGGTTTGGGTTAAATGTGACACGGTCAGCGTTTGGCGTTAGGCACAACAACCACTTACTTAGGGTTATGAAAAGATCATGGTTGGGTTACTTAAAATAAACCCATGTTGACTTTACTTTTATCATGAACTTGAACACCACTCTCCCAGGTGGAAGTCCTGGGTTTGTTTGAACTCCTCTTTGTGCAGACTTTCTTCGCTTGTACTTTGTCACATGATCTTTTTTTAATCTGGCAGTGCATAAGACATGAGGTACCTTGTGTGTATCTCTTTGATGCCAAAAGCTGACAGAATGACAGTATGTGATGCCCTGGGAATGACAACAGTCTGGTTTAGCGTATGCTTCCCTCCCTCTGCTCCAAACATTGTACCAGCCTTGAAGTACATACTTCCACCAATGAAGGGCCTCTGATTGGAGTGCATGGTTTGGGTTTTTTGATTTTTGCGTTCACAGTGAAAAAAATAAGTAGGACAGACTGTCACTCAGTATTTGGACAGTTTTGGTGATGTAATCATGAGTTATGAAAGCTACAAAAAACAAATGTGGATTCTCTGCTCTCCTTGAGCAAGATCTGATGCACTTAACTTTACCTTGTTTTTACTGATCTTCCCTGCTCAGAGAGAAATTATTTATTTGGGTCATTATTAGTTCATAATGTAACTAAAATTGCTTATTATAATTATAGGTGATCAGGTAGATACAACATACAAACCACGGCAGAGTTGGCTTAAAAGTGAACCGAGAATTTAAACTACATTTGAAATACAATTCAAGTATTTTCTATTTTATTGTTTGTTGTCATCTTCAGACACTGAAACCCTTCTACCTCAAACTGATTAACATGTGTTGTCATGTGCAGCTGCTTATGGCATTTCAAAGTGGGTTTAATTACAAATTTAACAGATTGGCTGATGCCCTAAAATCTTGTGCCACCACACTAGAGTGGCTTCTTTGGATGAATTTATGAAATATGATAATTCTTAATCAAATTTATTTGCTGTGGTCAGAGCAGAATCTGTTTCCATTAGACAATGCTGACTGGCCAGTTAAGTGTTATGAACCATGAAATTAAATCATTAAATTGAATTAAATACTGCAGAATATCCCCATTCTGTTTCGAGCTGACAAATCTATTTTTGATTTACTTTGCCATCTCACTCTTGTGTCATATCATCTCTGAACTCTAAATCACCATCTGACTGTTTCTCTGTAAAAGCCAATCAGTAAGAGGCCGAGACGACAAAGTGTCCTCTTTCTTTTCTTTTTTTATTCTGAAAACACATTCAGAGCTGATAGACATTAAATGAGCTCTTCTTTGCGACATGTCTGCGATCAACATGCTGGACACTTAAGCCGCGGTGCTTTCAAAAGCCAATCTCCTGTGGCTAATGGCTTATGTTAAGATTTCAGTATCGCCTCTACAACTATTTACTGAGGCTTAAGCTCCCGACAAGAAAAGCAGAAACCCTCCCTGAACTCCCCTTTCTTTTCTAGGCCCTTTTAATCCTCCGAAAGGCATCCACAGTGTTCAATGAAAGAAGGGCGAGGAGGAGGAGGAGAAAGAGGAGGATGTGGAGTATTGGGAGGTAGGGGGTCACCAGCGCAGATGAAAGCGACACGAGATGACCTCCTCGTGCTCCCACACGGAGAGAGATATCTCTATCTGAGGCTAAGCATCACTGAGCAGTGTCATTTGGGCTATCACATCAACGGGATGCTGTAGTGTGTGAAAACGTGCCCTTTCTTCTACCCTTGTGCAATTAGTGGCAGCTATCAGTTTGGAGGACAGTTTAATTGTGCGCTCTCATTCAGGCTCGTTCACTCGTTTGTCAAAGGCAGACTAAGTGCTCTTCTTAATTACATTGTTCATTCAAGGCCAGAGAACATGGTCCACACTCAGCGACTTCCTCAGCAGTGTTATACTTGAACCTTCTCGCACACAGAAGCAGCAGATTACCTCACATTACTGTGACTTTTCTATTAAAACTTTACTTTCAGCTACACTTTATTTAGATTTTTTTTTTAATCACCCACAGGATGAATGAATTCTGCACCATCATCATCATCAGCAGCTCTGCCCACTCACCTTGCCAGCAGGCACCGACTGTGAGCTGCACATCAATCTGCGACGGGTGGATGGGCCAGTCGTCTGTCACCAAGTAGGGGTCATAGGTCACTCCGTCCACGTAGAGCGTCACCACCGGGAACTCCACATTGATCACGTAGTAATGCCACTCCTTGTCACAGATCTAAAAGAGGGAAAGATGAATAGATACAGTGTCATACATGGATATACCATCCTCAGCTTTTATTAAAAAGTTGTTCAGGGAAGTCATTCATATCCTCCATACTAATGGGGATATTATGCAACACTGCTGCTGTTGGAATCACTTTTTAAAGAAACTGTTAGTGAAAAATACTTTTTATTATCTTCCTTGCTGAGAGTTCTCTAAGATTTTGGAGCTCAACTTGAGGGATGACACTATTATACCAGAACATGTGACCTCATTTGGTGTTTTCATCATGATGATGATGATGAGGGTGTTGGGTGTTCATTCTGGTTGGAATCAGGGCCACAGTATAGTGAATATCATTTTCATATCAAACCTGTCATCACCTCTTATGCTCAGAAAATAAATATCTGCATTCTCATTTTGTATTGTTTATCATAATTCAAAATAAAATAAAATATAATACAATACAATATAATATAACATTACATAGTACAACAAAACGGACTAACCCCTGTGTTATATCACGAAAATGTTAAATAATTCAAAACTATATGATCTTACAATAACTGTATTAGTTCTAAGTCTGTACTTGATGCACAGCAGCATTGTTGCCTCACACCAACAAGGTTCTGGGAGTTTGCATGTGATTTGATTTGTTTTCAACATGCCGAGGGGGGGGGGGGGGGTTGCCTAATGGGAGCATTCATCAATACCATGCGATCAATCAATACAGCACAGTAAGACTACTGATATTTCAGTATTGAGTCATGGTTGGGGGGGTCAAAGATTGTAACTTGGTCAAACCTCGGTCAGATAAAAGATCAATGAGTCAGTCAGGCTACACTAACATGTTCAAATAAACAACCCCTCGGCTCCTGCACTCTCTCTGCTACTGGGGGATGGGGAGGAGTGACGGGAGCAGGCTAACCAGAGGGAGGGTCAGCTTGCTCACGTGGGGGATGACATCCCCCCCTTTCAGTGTGTGACATTTGTAGGCACATCGGCAGTTTTTTCCAGAGTACTGCTCAGATGTAAATAGTGCAAGTAACCTGAATCCTGAACACAGAGGCTGTGTTACAAATGGCGTACAAACGAACTCCCCCTATTTCAAGTGCATAGGTGTGTTCATACCGACAACTATGGAAACATGCAGTACCCAGATGAGGCACTCAAAACGGTCCTAAAATTTAGTGTGAAACAACGGACACTTTCCACACTCTATGGTCGCCATTATAGCTATAGAGCGGAAACGGGAGGGACCACCGACCTAAAGTATTTTCAAACTGCAGCGTGTGTTAAACAGAGGGCACGAGAACACATTCATTTTTGAGTAAAACAATTAAAGCCGGCAGATATGTTGGCAGTCTGAATTTTCAGCAGTTCAAAACAACAGGCCTGAGATGGCTTTCAATGCACACAATATCATTTGTAATGTAATTATAAAATGTAATTTATGCAGCTAGTTTGTCTCTCGATTAAATAACTAACAAAATATAAAGTTTGGTGACATCATGAAGTAGTGTGGTATGATGGGAGTTGTTGGATTATAAAATAGTGACTATAGTTCATGTTAGCTAGTTAGCTGATCTATTCTGTTTCCCTGGAAATTATAGTAAGAAGAGGAGATAAGGTGGATATGACATCATTGACAGGTGACCTGGACCATCACTGTTTCCCCGGTCTTCTCCTTTCCTTTTTTGTTTTTTGTGCTTACTGTCCATTTTTTTCTTTTCTTTTCATCCGTGGGCTAGATGTCCTCTGCTGCTCATATACCTCAGTTCTTCATCCAGTGTGCTACTAATCCTTCATGGCCGCTAAGACCGTGTATCTAATTAGTTTCTTTGAGCCTGTTACTAATGTTTGCCTCTCATACTTGGGATCATTGCCTGCTCAGTTGCCGCCCTCACCCACCTCCATCTCCGCCTGCTCTGCATGCTTCAACTCGTCTGCTTTTTCCCTCAGCTCCCCGGACACTCACTGCCTGCCCTCTCCCTCCAGTCAGCGCCAGCATTCTCCTTCTTTCCTCAGCAAGAATCAATAAAAATCCTCTTTAGGGTTTCCTGTCAGTGTCTGTATTTGGGTGCTGTCCTCAGTCCAAACTAAATGACTGTTATTCGCCTGGGTTTGAACATAGTTTGAAATATTTGGGTTAGCCCGGCAGAATATATAACCTAGGTCTAGTTATTTTTTAGGCATTAGTGGAAAAAGAGTTACACATTATACCTTCAAGTGAACAATGTGTAATTATCCTGTATAACGTTCCTTTGTGTGGTATGAAGGTATAGAGGTAATGAATCAACAGTTTTTAAAGTATATCAGTGGCTTGTACAGACTCAGAAAACTGAAAACCATGTCAGTCTTGGTCTTAGTCAGGTAATGCAAAGCTCTCTGGTTTTAATGTCATTCTGCTGTCATAAACTGCTTAGCACGTATCACTGGAAGCACATATGTCCCTGACAGAAGATTGATTGACACTTAGGCATCACTGATGGTGATGTAGCTGGCCTTCTCTTGATAATGAAGGCTTTTAAATGAGGCTGATGATGAGGATGTGTGGGAGATGTAGACATAGGATTATGTTCTGACACTCTCCAATGTTTTTTTTTTTTTTAAAACTCCATGTGACTTGGAAAACACATGGAGGTAAAAGCCTTCATCATTACTGACACACCGCATAAGTCAGTCAGTCTCTCCTGTCATGACCTGCACAGACCACAAACATGAATAAAAAACAGTTTGTCTGAAGTATTTAAACTTTTCCTCAAAAAGTGAATTTAGAAAATGTCCTTTGACAGCTACTGAGATCATTTTGTACCAGTGAAAAGAAACATGATGTGATGTTTCATTTGGGCTATCACAGCTTGCTTCCACTTTATTTGAAAAAACATGTATTTTTAACATTAATTACTGGCTTGGAAAGAGTTACCTCTGTGCTAAATGCTCACTCGAATGCATTAGCACATCACCTGTTGAACCTCTTCTGAAAAATGCTTGACTGCACCACTCTTCAGCACGCTTGACCATTTACCCTGCCTCGCTGTGCATTTCAATGGATTGCACCAGCCCACTTGTGCCCATCTGTCTGTCATCGCCTTTCCCTTTTCTCTGCTTATGCTCTCCCCTCGGCACTGACAACGCTCATCAGGCCGTGCTTCACCTCTTCCTCTCAGCTCCTCTGATAGAACCTAGGACAGCCTTTGAACACTTAGCCTTGAGTAACCTCCCTCTCTAATGAAGAGCGCTCTGCAGCCTGTGCTTATTAACACTGTGCTCGCACAGCAGATGGGAGTTCTAATCAATCCGCTTCATTTTGCCTGTTATTGAGGTGCTAGATACAACATCTGGCCTGTTGGTGAACGTTCTGCACAGCTGCTTAACACATATGTGGCGTGTCGATCTGCTGAGTCGGTGCTCAGAGTCGTTGGGGGGATAATGTGGTTGGGGTTTTGATGGTCCTGCAGATGTGACTGAAATTGATGGGATTGACTTCGATTCACTAGTTAGGATTTGAGGACATGCATTAACATGTACAAACAGACAGCAGCCCTACACCTGCTTTGTGTTGACAGGTGTCCAGGATGCACACTGAGCACATTCTGATCATGGCTCGTACTCTTTATCTTTAACGTGTCTCATGCATTATCAATTGAATGTTATAGTGTTTTAAAAAAAGAAGTTAAATCTCATTACTCGGCTGCCTTGTGTAAAAGCAAGTTATGTACACTGGTGTATGCACATTTACACATGCAGACTATCCTCTGCTATCGTTTTCCCATTTTAGGATGTTCAGTATTTCAAAGGGAGCTCAGGCCCATCTGAGATCTGAGCACCTAGTGGGTGACCTCCTCTTGCAGGCTTCAAAGGAGAAAGGATACGGCGTTCGTGCCCGAAAGGGGGCTGCCTGAGATGGGTTGTGATGTCAATTGGAGGTTCCTCTAAAGGACAGAATAATGTGGCCACACATGTCAATAGAAAGCAGAAGGGGTGAGCAGAGAAAAAATAACAATGTGTATACAGTAGTCTTTGTAGCTGCAGATGGCTAATATTTTGTTCAAAAATTGGAACGTCAGTAAATGTTTGATGAGTGTAAAATTAAATGGTTTTAAAAGCTCTCAAGACAAGAAGATGGAATTAGACAAAATGTCTTAATGACACTCATCTGAGGTAACACCTTCACTTTTGATATGTTATTTTTTATATACTGGACACCTCAGAAATGACGATATACGTGATGATATATAGTCAGAGATTGATTTTTTTGGTACCACAAACAGCGAATTGAAAAGATCCTTCATTCCTCCTAAAATGTAATGAAATTAAAAGAACATTTCCAATGTATATCTGCAGCTTTTGGTACTTAATAAAATAATGCAAAAACAAAAAGACGAATTATTGCTTTTTCAACATAGAATATTTTAAAATGGCCTCAACAGATTTGTTGATATCTCGAGAAAAGATTCTAAATAACTGGATTCCAGTGATATTTCAAACAAACTGTGTTGTTTCTTGTCTTCAATCTTGTAATCAGTTATTCGGCCTGTTTAAATGGAGAAAAGTGGCCACTGCTGTTTGGTATCAATGTGTGCACAACACTGAACATGGACCAGAGGAAGCAAAGCACAGAGCTGAAGGTCAGAAATATAATTATAGACAAGCATGTTAAAGGTAAAGGCTAGAAGACAATCTCCAAGCAGCTTCATGTTCCTGTGACTAGTTTCCTTCAGGCTGCTTTGTGCATTTGTTCACAAGGTGCCTGGAATCTGTGCAGCTCACAATTAAATCAAGGCACTCTGGAGCAAAATGTGCTGCACAGTGTTAGAAAACTCTGTCTCAGTCACAGGTCCTGGATCCTCCAACAGAATAATGATCCAAACAACACAGTTAAAATCAACCCAGAATGGATAAGAACAAAACACTGGATCGTTCTGAAGGGACCTTCTATGAGTCCCGATTTGAATCCTAACCAACATCTATGGAAAGAGCTGAAACATGCAGACTGAAGAAGGAACCCTTTAAACCTGAGACAGCTCAAGCAGTTTGGTCTGGAAGAGTGCACCAAACAGAAGTGTCACTACAGAGCTCTACAAAAGTAATTTATTAATGGTTCTCTCCGAAGGTTGTATAACAAAATATAAGGTTTTGTCATTACCATTTTATTTGTTTTATGAAAAATCTAAATCTGATGTTGTTTTTTTTAATTGAATATGAAATAAGCAATGATGGAGACCAATGACTTCAGTTAGTTTCAAATTATTACAGAAAAACTTGTAGATTTCTGATTTTTATGTGCGAGGGTACCAACATTTTCATCCACAACTGTGCTCACATCAAACATGAGAATGTAGGAATTGATGTGACTTTGACAGTGGTGCTTGTTGTTGGCGGATGAGCTCCAACACCAGAGGAACCACAGGGTTCCACTCCTTTGGGCTATGAAGAGAAATTTGAGGCTGCAGTGGGTAAATGCTCACCAAAACTGGACTTTTTCCAAGACTGGAAACATTTAGCCTGATCTGCTGAGGCTGCAGATAGTAGGGTCACAGTTTGGCATCAACAGCGTGAATCCACAGATTCAACCTGCTTTGTATCAACACTCCAGGCTGCTACTGGTGGTGTAATGGTGTGGAATGTCTTCTTGGCTCACTTTGGCCCTTCAATACCAGGCAGTCATTGTTTGAATGCCGCAGCATATCTGAGTGTTGTTGCTGTGGAGGATAGAATATTTCCTTCTGATCAAGGTCAGAAGTTGTTCAATATTTTGCCATTGCAACATCTCCTGCACAGTGTTTTGTGTGTCTGAAAAGTCTGCAGACTTCTTAAATCATATTTCATCATCTCACCAGTGTGTGAGGAAATGTGCCCACGCCAACACAGCCCCTTGTGTTATTCTCTTTTTCAGCGCAGTGCTGTTTTCTGTCTGTATGTTTGACTACTGTACCGCTGCTCTGAAAACACATTTGTTTTCTGCTGTGCCTCATGTCTCATTCACCATATTTCCCCCTCACTTAAGAATTCAACCTAATTTTACATTATTTGAAAACTTGAAACACTTTATAATACAGGCTGTGTAAATTCATCACAGGAACTCATAAAAAGCGCACCAGATCCAGCTGATGAAGTAAACCTACATTTTATTTGTTTATTGGCCCATCTGTTAGGGGAGCCAGACTCACTGTAGGTTTAACTAATCCCTGGGTATACATTATGTTTTAATATGACCAGACTGTCTTTGTTGTTATTGGTTTGAATAGACCAAAAATAACTACATGACGTGATTATGTGTCTGTCAACCGTAAAAAAAGGATTGGAGCTTGAGAGAACAGGTGCACTGCTATTCATGAGAAGACGCCAGCTGGATATGCATGAAGAAAATTTGTTGCGTGTGTGTGTGTGTGTGCAGGGGTTGAAATCAGTATCCATTACAAAACCTTAGAAATGGAAATAACTCAGAGGACCATCCATTAAGGTAAAAGCTCAAAGCCTAACACTAGTCAATAAAGCCACAGGCCTGTGTGTGTGTGTATGTGTGTGTGTATGCATACAGTCTGTGTCTGAGTGAGAAGGAGCGAGTGATTCCACAAGGGTACAGCACTTGTAATAACACCCACCCGCTAAAAGTCACATGCACAAATGCAAAGACATCAATCTGGCACCATTAAGTGTCAACTTCAAAAAGTTCAAAGCCAAAGTTAAAGTTTGGGAGAGCACTGCTGGCTCGCCTTGCTTATGAAAGCAAAGCAAAAAGTTTTGTATTCCCCAATCCCTCCACTTTCCTGTGTCTCTGCCTGATGCAAATTGACAGACGGAAGGAATAAATGAAATAAATAACCACACAAACAAAGGAGAGGGAGGATGTGAAACAACCAGAGGACAAAGAAAAGAAAGTGAAAGAGAGTGAGAGAGGTAGAGAACGGAAACATCACACATCAAAGATCCATAGTCATCTCTCGGGGCACTCGACGGCGAGAAGAAAACAAAATTGCTATCTGCCCTCCTCTATCCCAGCCTCTCTTTCGCTCGGCAGTTTATTTGTTGTCTTTTCTTCTTTGGCTGTCTCTCCATTAGAACTTGACTGTGGGAGTTGTTGCCTCAAGTTCTTTGGAGTTGAAAGTCTGAAAGGAATCTGCCACCCAACCCAACCTTTTAACTTCAAACAAGAGATGGAGAAACCAGATAGAAAAAGGTAGAGAATGAACAGAGATGAAGTGATGTGTGATTGGAAGGTGGCATGCCATAGAGATGATGGTAAGGGAAGGAGGAGGGCTTGAGAAGAAAGAAAGGGAGGAAAAAAGAGGAAGGTGAATGAAATAAGAATGGCTTTCATGAGAAACGTAGGAAGAGGGTAGAAGAACTGGGAGGAAAAATAACTTTCATTGAAAAACATGCCTACAATTCAGGAAAATCTTCAAAACAACAATTATAAAGGAATGAGCAAATATAGAAAAACAGTTCAACTCTTTCTTTACTTGCTTTTACTTTCTTGTTTAGAGTCAGAAAAGAAGCTGAATACCTCTTGACTGTGAACACAACTTCAATTTTCCGCTGTGATTATAGTCTGGATGCGCTGCTCATATTAGCAGTGGTCTCCAATATACTATAGTTGAGTATGTGTATGTTGAGAATCAATTTGCGACTCAACGTAGCTCTCAGAGGAAAAAAAAAAGGTCAGCGACTGCTGGTCTGGAGGTATCATTAGGTCAAAACTGCAGTTGTTCAGTGCTTTGGTTTTTGACCAAAGCAAAAATAATGTTATTCTTATCAGTATCAGCAGTACTCCTGCAAGAAACTTCACTTATCTAACAACAACTATCAATAACCTCAGATTTTTTTTACAGGGTTATTGAAGTGGAAATGATGTGTAAGAGTGATCTGATAAAAAGATGCCTTAAAGTCAAATCACTTGATGTCAAATGACTGAGGAAACAGACGGAAAAAGATGGTTGAAAGAGGAAGTAAAAGAGGTGAAGGGATGGAGGGGGGCTTGTAGGGCATGCTGGTGGAAGGATCCACAACAGAGATTGATGAGCTTTGGAAATAAGGTGACTTTACCGAGGGTTGGGGAGAAGAAGGAACCAGGGAAGGATGAGAACATTATGGTGCAGGAAAAGGTAATGCAAAAGTATAAAATAAAGGGATTTGATCGGTACTAAATGAACCTGGAAATAATCACATCATGACAGAGGAGATACAGGAGGACATCAGTGTAACATAGCTTTCTACCTTTTAAATCCATAAAAAAAAAAAAATTATGTTCTGTCTATCGGGAATATTCAGTGCTTTGATGCTATTTGATATCTGAAAGCAGAAGACTGATGCCGACTTAAGCATAATAAAAGAAAAAGCAAACAGAAATCCAATTGTTCATCGTTTTATCTTAAAAAGAAAGTAGACTACATAAAAAAAGAGTAAAACAGTTAGAAAAATAATTTAATGGAGTCAATGACACAGAAATATGGGTCAAATACAAGTTTGCTAACGGGGTCTAGCACTCGACATCATAAGCTACTGGTCATACCTGACCAAATAAGGCTTTAGGAGCAAAGTAACTCAGGAGTAAACACCAAACAAATGTGTCTGGTCACATCAATTGCTTGGATTTGATTTTTTTCACACCTTTTCCAGCAATAAAAATGTGTTTTTATTGGACCCCAACATGCATTTCCTGCCCTTACATGTAATTATACCAGAATTTGCAGACAGTCCAAATGCTAACAGCTGGTTCCACAAATTGTGTAAAGCTCAGACATTAAAAAAAAAAAAAAAAAAAAGCGTTGTCGCAGTGGTATATTGGTTTGAACTGTTGCCTCACAGCAAGAAGGTTTTGGGTTTGACTTTTGGCCTTTGTGTGTAGAGGTTACATGTTCTCCCTGTTCCTATGTGAGTTTTCTCTGGGTGCCCGTTAGGTTAATTGGTGATTCTAAATTGCTCGTGTGTGTAAATGAGAGTGTGAGTGGTCGTCTTTCAATGTCAGCCCTGTGATGGCAACCCGTCCCGGGTGTAACCTGCCTTTGCCCAAACTCAGTTGGAATAGGCTCTAGACCCCCGTGGCCTGGTGCAGGATACAGCGGGTATATATAATGGATGGAGGGATGTCTAACACCTCAATGAATGTTGGTATCATTAAAGCAAAGGCTCTCATGCAGGCTGGTTTGTCTGGCCTTAGAAATACTTTGCCTCCACATTCATTAGCAAAAGTGCTGTTTGCAAACACATAATTGCCATAAATCATCGTCAGCTCGGTGTCAACATGGAAACCATTATCATGTCAATTGTAAGCATCCAAAATTAGTTGTCTGAGAGCCTATAATTACAAAAATAGAAGAAACAATTAAAAGAGAGTGATAGCGAAGGAGCGGTTTCTGGTATGTGTGTGTAATGTGCGTGTATAACGGATGTACTGTATGCATGTCTGTGTGTATGGGACAAGTACTTGAAGGTGACTATGAATTACAGGCAGGCAAAAGTGACTAATTAGAGTAGCAATTATAAAGCTGCTCCCGGCAGAGACTATGAGTCAACAGCCAAATGACCTCTCCACAAGCTCATAATAGGCCACACACACAAATAGACACACACACAAGTACCTGCAAGCATACACACAAATGCACAGACACAAACACGTTCTAATATCCATCAGGTTTTTAGGCTACATGGCCATTTTAGAGAGACTAATCACATCGACTTCCTTACCCTGCTGGATTTATATAGAGCAACAGAGTGGTTAAAAATATTGTTTAACACTGCAAATTTGGGGTCCTTTTGGTGGTTCAGTGGTGTAACATACATACAGTGCCATGCACACAGTATACAATGTCCTGATGCTACAGATCATCGGCCTGTCTATTTTTGTCCTCGAATACGAGGTGCGATCAAAATGTCCTAGGACTGTTTCTGTTGCGCCCAGGCAGGGGGAAGCTACAACCTTTGTGAATAAGTATTCCAAGTTACGTTGCTTCATCAATATCCGCATGAGTGACATTTTTTTGTGATCACTGGACACATCAAATTTGTGTTAAACTTTAGAAATTGTCAACCGAGACCCTTGAAATGCTTCAAGAAAGCCTACAGCAATGAAGCCATGTGCTGGGTGAGGTGTTTAGAGTTGCATTCATGTTTCAAAAAGGGAGGCGCATCAGTGTCCAAGATGGCGCATCAGGTCAGGAGCGCAACCAAGAGCATGCTGGTGGTTTTCTTTGATATTGGTGGGGTTGTGCACCATGCATTTATCCCCCAGGGTCAGACTGCCAACGCAGAGTTCTGCTGCGATGTTCTGAGGCCTCTGAGGGAAAACACTCGGTACAAATGACTTGAATTGTGGGGCGGAGGCAATTTGGGTTCTCCAACATGACAATGTGCACGTTTTTTGCCCACAACTACACATTCTTTGCTCCCCACCAGCCCTACTTGCTGATTTTGACTTCCTGCAACTTCTTTCTGTTCTCCAAACTGAAGTTCAAGGTGAAGCGTCACTTTTGACACTGTGGATGAAATCCAGTGTGAATCACTTGTGCTTGATGCTCTTACAGAACAGTAGTTCCAGGAAGTGTTCCAAGTGTGGCAGGAGAGTTGGGAGTGGTGTAACGCTGCACAAGGGGGACTGCTTTGAAGGGGATAGCGGCCAGATTTCAATCAGGTACGGTTTTGGGGCTTTAAAGCTGCAGTTTGTGAATTTTTTTAACGCACCTCTTTGTAGTTTGGTTTCCTCGATGGGAAAAGACCAAAACAATCCATCCTTTCCCCTTAGTTCTGGTTCCTTTGGGGTTTACGCTGATCAACTCCAAATGACCAGGAGTTATGAATGTGAATCAACATGAATAAACAAGAAACTCTTTCATGGAACAGTTTTGATAACCTACTTAACTGTTATCATTAGTGTCAGGGTTTATTGGAATGCCTGACAGCAAATCATACAACTTTTCTCTTTTGGCGATTATAAAGACACAGACAGACACTAGGCCATTGACTGTTATGTGAACTACATGTGTCTCACCTCTGTGAATTAGGGCCATTCCAGTATGGTTGGTAAGTTTGCTACTGTTAGATCAATTTTTTTTTATTAGTTAACAAATCTGATTGTTTTCCTTCCTCTTGGTAAATGTATAGCTACAATTGCACTTTTTACTCTTTTCTATGTGGGATGGTGCCTGGAAATTGCTTTTAATTTGAGTTGATGTTTTAAAAAAGCTTTTTAAGTGATGGAAGAACAAAAGCCCTTGTATTTTTTGTACCCTGGGAAATTAAACCACTTTGGTACACAGTCATAATGCAGCCATCACGCAGTGGAAAGTGCATTTTGTTATCAGCCTCAACTAAAGATTTAATATATTATTTTCTTGCCAGTTGCCATATCTTGAGGTTCACTTAATATTGCGGCAGCCAGGTTTGTCCTCTGAATACCCTACATGACTCAGAGGGCACGATTTTCACAGTGTGTTTGTCATAGAAAACCAGTATTCATGACATTAAAGTCGCTTAAGAGGAAAGGCTTGGCCTACTATTTTTATATTCTATGAAGTAGCCCCACTGGAAGTTTTAAAAGTTAAATCAAATTTAAAAGTTGCCTATAGATGCTCTTTTTAATGCCCATATTGCAATTATATTTTATATTTCACTAGCTTTTTGTGGTCATGAATGACAATTACTTAAAGCCCTCGAGTGCAGTCCAATTTTCTGTAAGTCACTAGAATAATTTTCAGCATCAGTCTGCCCTATACGATCTAAGGTTGTAAATTGTTAAATTAAAATCGGGAGAAACGTGAGGCTAGGGTACTGTATTGGATGACAGGTGCATGCCATTGTTCTGAAAACAGCTTGATGGCACTTACCTAAAGCCCACTGATTTGATCCACAACACAATTGTTATCCACATTTCATGCAGGCAACTAAAGTCAGTGTAAAGCAGTAATAAATATATGAGTTTGGCACAACACAGAAAAATGTCACAACATCAGCCAAATTTCAATGATTAAAAAATTCGGCAAGTATGTAAAATTAGGTTTGAAAATAGTTATAAAATTCTGTCTGTTCTCAGCCTCTGAAATGTTGGGGGCATCTGCTGAAAGTGCTGAAACCACGCCTAACTGTGTGACAGGTGAAGCCTCTCTCACTTGTTTTAATAGCACACTAAACTGAACAAAAATGGATGCTCCATCCAGCAGGTTTATGGGACTTGTACAGCCATTCATGTTTGATTCACCAGATTACTATGGGACAGCGAGTCACTCACTTTTTGAACTGACAAAGTACTAAGAGATACCAGCACAGCAGTATAATAACTTTTGGCCGATTCATCATGGAAATGACCATGGTTACCAAAATAATTGGCATAAATATGTACATGCTTATCAGTTATAAGATCACTCCATGGACAGATTATTTTTAGTTTTCATTTGCTTTCACACCACAAAACGACAACAAACAGCTACTTCCTGTTTCTCTCATGTAGGACTGAAGGCAGACTGGATGCTACAGTGAATCACCTCTTGAGGTACAGGGTGGTATTAGTGGATGGGACAGACTGGGGCTAGCTGGTTAGAATGCTAACTTCAGTAGATATCTCTGCAACACAATACACAGACGTCTTTGACATGACGCAAAAACTGTAATTTCTTTACAATGTTATTCATTTTTGGGACTTGCAAAAACAAATTTGCAATCTAAAAATCGCACATATTGTACTTTTGCATCATGAATGTGTAGGTGTTTAGTGCAGTCTGCACCCTGTACGCTTATAAACTATACTGTACACAGTTTGAGCAGATTTCTAATCCCCTCCAAATACTTGTTAACAGGAGTGGTGTTGATTTGTAGGACAGTTGTTAATTATGTATCAGAAGTGCTCCTTATTAGTTTGTATGTTTACTTAATAATGTCTTATGGAGAAACAAGTCTATTTCAAAACAGGAAACAAAAGAGGAAAAAAAAAAAAGAAAGACAAAACTAATCAGATGGAAATGAAAAAACAAGGTCAACAGCAAATGTTTATAATGCAGCAGGAAGACATTTTCATACTGCTGTGTTATCTAAAGGAAAACAAAAGCTACTGAGTAACTGCAGAATGGTTTAATACCTGCACTATGTCAAAGGGGCAGCCACATTATCTCATCATGCAGGTGTGTAGTTAAACTTCTTTCCCACTGTTGTGCACATTTGCTTTTTACCAAAACATTGCCTATCTGACTCTGCCGCTGAGAAAATAAAGAATAAAATCCCTGCTTTAATCTAAAATGGGCTTTTCTTGCTCATTATAAGAAATGCTAAATGGGGAGCATGTTAGACCAAAAATATAAAATATATGAAAACACCTTTATGTTACTTTATAAGTACTGTGGTTTATGTCTAACAAACTAAACCAACCAACATGAATCAGTCAGCACACATAGAGTCCTTTAACTTTGTTGCTGTCTAAAAAAAACCCTCAAAAATATTTGTTTGTGCTAGTTTTGGAAACACTTTGGCCCACATGATTCTTTGGATCCAAGGGCTCTAAAGCATTCTGCATTGGGTCCGTTAGCAAACAGAGAATATTCAGTTTCAGAAAAGGGGATTACCACATTTCACCCTAGTTGATCCCTGCTAGGAAACTCAGGCATCTTTGCAGCTGCACCACAAAATCTATGTGCTGTAGCTCCAGCTGTAAACTACCACTGTCCGTATTAGAATCCCACATCTGAGCAATGACACTAATATTTTGTGAAACAGGTTGTAAACAGGCAATATCTTGACATCAGAGGTTGATGATGTGAACCAGACAACATGTGACAAATCTTAAATTAAACGTGTCTGACCTTAAGCCCTCTATTTCATTATGTTTTCCTTTTATTCTGACTGATATGCAAACATGCTGCAACGCTAAACCATGTTGCTACATTCAAATCAGACAGAAACCCTCTCATCAAAGTTTGGAATGGGACCCAGATAGAAATGCAGTAAAGTTAAAATTTGGCACCCGGGGCTTGACAGTGTGTACAGTATGTGCTGCGTTTAATTGGAATTTGTAAGGAGGCATAGCTGGGGCCTTGAGGGTTGGGAGCCTGACTGGTTTACTTAAATTAATCGCAACTTTGGGTTGCACTGAGAACGAAACAATAAAATTCATGGCTATGTTCAGGCCAATGTTGGCCATGAAGGGACGGTCGCATTAGCCAGTAATATAAGGTGCTTTCAGAGCAAACAGCTCTGTGGTCTCCCTGAACGAAACTACACACTGAAGAGCTCCCCAAGATCTACATTTTTTTTTTATTTTATACACTTTATTAATCCCTGAGGGGAAATTTCTTCACTACAGCAGGGGGTCTCTCAGGGGGGAGATGCTGCAGCAGGCTGCCACTAGCGCAGCGCCAGGTAACCTGACCTGAGGTGCATGTTTTTGGATGATGGGAGGAAGCCGGAGAACCCGGAGAGAACCCATGCAAGCACAGGGAGAACATGCAAACTCCGCACAGAAAGGCCCAGGACCGGATTCGAACCCGGAACCTTTTTTGCTGTGAGGTGACAGTGCTAACCACTGCACCACCGTGCCACCCTAAACATATGTTCAAGGGCTTTTTTTCTATTTGCATTCAAACCACCAACAGGATCACTAAAATGTTGTAAGCCAGCTGACGGTTGGCAATGTCTCCTCTGCATGACACACAACAATAATGATAGTCCATTTGTCCATGTTTTGTTTCTATAGTCATTGTCCTAGCTGCGGTAGATGGGGGTTGGCACGTCCCTAGTTTGGGGAAGCAACTTAGCGATGTACCACTGTGGTCAGGCTCACCAACATATTTTACCCACCTAAGAAAAGACAACCAAACAAAAAAATCACTATCAGTTTAAAAATACACTATATTTAGAACATTTGTATTTATTTTTCTTGCCATCAGACAGCCCTTTCCCACGGGGGAACTGTGCCATTGTATCACTCTCTTCCAAGCCACCAGACTCCCTTGACAAAAACAGTAATTTTGCCTCGCAGTACACAGAAGTTGGTGCTGTGCCACTCTTTGGTGTTGATTTGGGTCATGTGTTAAAACAGGACCAAGGTCACACAATAACACAAACTAAGTCACTGATCAATACAGCGATTGACCAGCAACTCCCCTGTTCTGCGAGGTAAAATTACTGTTTTGGTCAAGAGAGTGTTTCAACAGATCCCCTGTGGGAAAAGACTGTCTGATGGTGTGGGGAAATGGTGAACTGCTCATTGTATAATTGGCCACTATAGTTCCTCTTGTGCTGTGAAAGTAGCTACCCCAAAGGAGGAGCTAAGAAGAACTACAATTTTTCTCAATTGAATAAAGGGGGTACTTCCTCCAACAGCTTGAACTGTTTAGAACTATGAGAAAGTTCCTTTATAGTCTAAAAGCGCTTATAATGTTAGCATACAACCCTATTATCTTAGCTATCTTGTATGAATCCATGTGAGCTAACTGGCTTCATATTCATGTTCTTAACAATATCTTATGGTGATATTTGTGTGACATTCAAACAAGTCCTATTTTAGGGTTTTTTAAATGTCCCACTTTGGCTACCTCCTTGTTGTGTGGTGAATCTGATGGAAAAACAGCGATGTCGGCTGGCAACAGAAAGTACAGGGATCTAAAGAGATATAAAGCATACAGTAAGCCATAGGAGGCAAAGTGCTGATTTCCTGTAAGGCCTAACTTTTTAAATTTTTTTATTAATACATGTACAGCATA
The DNA here is from genome assembly GCF_029030835.1 of Brachyistius frenatus. Taxonomy (NCBI): domain Eukaryota; kingdom Metazoa; phylum Chordata; class Actinopteri; family Embiotocidae; genus Brachyistius; species Brachyistius frenatus. Next base: position 1,862,055 of record NW_027210600.1, read on the forward strand.
ATGCTGGATTTGCTATAGCATAAATCTGGCCCACAGTGAGTCATTGTTTCCTGGAGCTAATTGTCAGCTGCTGTCCATGCTACTTTACAAAACAGCAGGAGATATTGCAGTAGAGAAGACTGTGACTTACTATGAGGGAATGTGGATATCAGGGTGAGGAAAAAGAGTTGGGTAACAGAGAGAGAGAGAGAGAAAAGAGATTGGGAAACAACAGCAACTTCGGCGAGGGAGGAAAAAAATAAATAAAACACGGTCTCATAGGTTTAAACCATCAGTACAAACCAAGCAGTGGTGAAAGTTGCCACAGACCTTTAGCAGAGTGGTGGAAGGAGACAGACTGGAGGGAAAACATTGTGTCATCTCGCCTACTGCCACACTACATCCATCACACGCCTCCTCTTGATTATCTAAACCCTGACAACCGGTACACTGCCGATACTCCTACGCCAAATTTACCAGCCTTCGACCAGGCTCACTTACTCCTCTGCCTCTCCATCCTTATCTCTTCTTCAATTCATCTCTTTTTTTTGCATCCCTTTCTCTAACCACACTTAAGGTCAGGGTGGGATGTGCGCAATAAATCTTCGCTGCAAATTCTGACAGCCACCCTCAATCCAGGAAGTACTTTAGCCACTCGGAGGCAAGAGTAGCACTGCACATAAACTTTCCCTCTTACAAACTTTTTGGGTAGGCAGAAAGTCTGGGAGGAGAGTGTTATTTGGTGAGAAAATGAGACAAATTGGTGGGAAAAAACAAAGAAAGTGAGAGGGAGGAAAGGGCGAAGGGTAAAGGGAGGGATTTGCTGGGAGAGAGGAGTAGATTCAGCGAACCCATGTTGTCCAGATTAATATGATGAATAGCAGAGAAGAGCTGCTTTTACTGCGCTATTATTTTCTTTTATTTGGCTTTTGTGCTCCCATTTACCACAAAAGGATATCAAAGGTCTCCAATATCTCAGACACCCGCACACAAACACCTCTTCACACACTGAAGGCAAGAAGATGTATGAGCAAGTGCACAGCTGCTACAGTACATATGGTACTACAGTACACATGAAGTACACAAAGGCCCACACACTACGCAGTACTAATACTGAGTGACATATACAGTTAAACATATACTTTGCACATTTATCTTCCTACTTTTACTTGTACTCACACACTTTCACATTCACAGTTTACACTATTTTAAGCTATAGTCAAACTAATTACACACAAATGAAGACTCAAGGCTTTGAATGCTCAAATGCCACATTGATTAATGATCGGTAAGAAGGAGTCCTGTAGGATTTGCAATTAAATGGGCCTGAAGTCTTGAAACATAACTGCTCATAAAAGACATTTCTCAAATGACTTGAGACTTTACTGAAACTTGACACTTAAACTAATCACTAGTGAGGTTAGACTATTATTTTACTTTATCTCAAATGACTTGAAACTGGACATCAACTTCTAATAACTTGAGATTTGACATGAGCTTGTTGCTAATAATGTCCAACTTTACTTGAGCTTTGAGACATAAAATCACAGGACATTTGTTGTCTTAAATATGCAAAGCTTAGTGCAGATTTAACAACATTATACACCAAACAAATTCTCAAATAACAAAATTATTTACCATAGAAAAAACACACACTTTTAAGACTCACCATGAGTGAATGTTGTGACCTGCGTTCGCTCCGGTCACCAAACTGGGTATGAGCTCAGTCAAATTTGAAAGGCATTCATAATTTATAGTTTACATCACAATTTCTTGAGGGGCTTGAAATGTGATGTCACAAAGGATTAGAGACATCACTTGAAGTAGTAATTAATGACATGAGATCTGACTTGTTCTTATCAAAAAGACTTGAAGCTTATTTTGGACTTGTCACTATGACTTGAGACATAACTAAACATTATCTTCAACGACTTGAGACCTGTTGTAGTCACAAAGGATTAGAGACACGACATGGACTTGTCACTAATAACTTGAGACCTGACATAATGTTGTCACTGAGGACTTCAGACTTTACTTGAACTGGTCTCTAATGACTTGAGACTTAACAGTGACTGAGGCCAGAGACATACTGGCTTTAAACAACGTTTTTGTTTGTACATGATGGCTGCCTCGTGTATCCTGCGTCCATTTGGTTGGTTGAGTACATCCTCAGAAATGAACACAACGGGTTCACATACACATGACCTGGTGGGGTTGTGTCAGGGCAGTATGGAGGTGTGACAGGAACCTGTAGAACTAAGTGGAAACAAGTCTGAGACCGTTACGTCCATGCATGGTGGAAAATGATGGAGTGGAAGGGGAGACTATGCTGGTTTTGTCCTCCTGTGACCTCAATCAGCGGAGGATCTACTAACTATATTCTTGTTTCTTTGGTGTGCCCTCCAGTAACACGCAGAGTACATAAGCAAATATGTAAGCAATAACATTCACGGTTTTCAACACTAACACGTGGTTCAAAAGCAAATATCTCCAGCCTCAAACAGCTCTGATTGATACTCACTAAATAAATATAAAAATATCAAACCCACATACCTGTACCACCCTGCATGGTACTGATACTCTCTCTCTCTCTCTCTCTCTCTCTCTCTCTCTCTCTCTCTCTCTCTCTCTCACACACACACACACACACACACACACACACACACACACACACACACACACACACACACACACACACACACACACACACACACACACACACACACACACACACACACACACACACACACACACACACACACACACACACACACACACACTCACTCCATCCCAGAGGTAATAAAAGCCATTGCTCCTCCACTCTGTCATTCAGCACTGTTTCCTACTATCTAAGACCTACAGTCCGTCCCACTCTCATAAAAGAGGAGGGGATATTATCCCTGGATGCTGGGATGTGAAAGAAATAAAAATAATGGAAAACTACATGGAACTGGCTTTCAGAAAGTGTGTTTGTAATAAAGGCTGATTTCATTTGAGAAGCAGAGCGTGATGGCGGAGGTTGAGAGATGCCTCAGCAGAATATGATGATGCTGTCAGTGATGAATGAGTGATATCATACTGAGAGGATTGCAGAGACAAAACCTGCCTTCTCCAATTTTACTTATTAAGTTATTATTTTGCATATTATTTTGTCTCCTTATATAGTGTGTGACTGCGTGGATCTCACATCTGTCTATCATCCTGTGTGTGTTTGTTGCTCACCAAATTGGACAGTTTGAGTGATATCTATTGTATAGTCTATTTCTCCCAGCCATTTCCCTCAGTATGTTAAACATTGTATATTGGCGTGTGTGTGTCCCAGTAGGAAGTCATTTCTGACATTTAGTTTTTCTTCTGCCTCCATCTTTCTTCTCTTCCCCTATTTGTCTGTCGATCTTTGTCCCCCAAGGTGTTTCTCTCGTCCATCTACCTTTTCCATCTCTTTTATCATTTCTTTTTCTTTCTCCGTCCTCTGTCTCTACCGCTTCATCTTTCCATGGTTATTGATTCCTCCTGTCAATAAGATCCTCCAGCTGAATACAAACAAGGCCATCTGCATGACTGCCAATCAATATCAAAATTCCAGGGGCTGCTATTCAAAATAATCCACTGTTTTAATGTGGATACGTGCTGTGTGAGGGAATGGGGATTGTGGCAACAGATGAATTTCAGAGGGATTTTCACACAGAAGAACTGCACACACACACACACACACACACACACACACACACACACACACACACACACACACACACACACACACACACACACACACACACACACACACACACACACACACACACACACACACACACACACACACACACACGCGCCGGTAAAACACCTGTAGGGGCTTGAGAAAAGAAGGGGAGCGTTATATTTTGTGTGCAGCAATGAGGGCGGAAGGTGGACGGACAACACAAGAATCAGGATTGAATCTGTTTGAGGCAAAAGTCTGCATGGACGTTAAACAGTCAGGAAGATGTTTGACAAACCTGTATCTGTGTGTGTGTGTGTGTGTGTGTGTGTGTGTGTGTGTGTGTGTGTGTGTGTGTGTGTGTGTGTGTGTGTGTGTGTGTGTGTGTGTGTGTGTGTGTGTGTGTGTGCCCATCAAGCTCTTTGGAGCCCGTTGGTGCAGTGGAGCTCTAAATTTAGCGGGCTCTTTAGTCAGAGTCATCTATCATTCAACATGACCCCTCCCATGAGGAGAGAAATGCAGTGTGTGAATGTGTGTGTCTTACAGAAAGAAGGGAAAATAGCAACACAGATGAGGTAAGAGACAGAGAGACCTGCTAAAAGTTTGCACGAGGGTTTTTCTGCCCTCTTTTCAATCACTGCCTATATTAAACACATTGGTTAGCTTTTAAGCTAACGGAAATATACAAACACCCCCTCTTTGTTTTTTTTTATTGTTGCTTCATGTTTAAGGATAAAGATTATTAAAAAACAGACAACACAAACATGAATTACTGTGGATCTACTTTTTGTAAATCAGTCAGCTAAATGTTAAAATCTAAACATTTACAAAACAGTGGATCTTATTTCACACATCTGTGCGATGCAGTGCCTGTAGTTTAAAATTGCATCACCCTCATTTGCACGTTAATTTGGTACAAAATGGGAGACAGCTGCATGCGCCATTATTCGAGCCTGCGGTAATGGTTTGTTCTTGTCGTAGCGGGTCTGAGCCTGAGAGGACACCAGCGTGTATGAAAGCTGTGTGAGACTTCGCTCTCTCAGAATCTACTTCCTCTCTGAGTGAGGCTTATGTCCACGGTTTTCTGGAAAGAAAGAAGAAACATCTTTTTTTTTTTTTTTCCTCCCCAGACTTTATAATATGAAACAACATAATTTCACAGCCTCATCAGGTAGGGTGGTCCCTAAACATCAAATACTGTGCTAACAAGGAGTTTCTGATGACAGCAGTCAACAGCAGCACATCAACAATTTGAAAATGCCAGATGCTCGCTGTTCAAATTGTGCTCGGGAGATGTGTGTTTTGACAATGAGCCTGGACCAGTTAGGAGGCAACTGGAGGGGGAGATCATGGCAAGTGGTTCACAACAAACAAAATGTTATTCTCAATCTTTTATTGCCATGACTGAGCATACATTCAGACATGGCTGATGCGCACAATAGATGCAAGCACACACACTTTGAAATTTGCTTGTTGGCTTTTATGCCCCTGTGAAGATGGGAAAGGGAGCTTGAAATGGTGTCATAAACCTTTATTTACTTTCATGGTGTGGTCAATGATCTTCGTATTATAGAATATGTGACCAGCCACCAGTAGATGTACCCAGCAGAAGTAATAGAAACGGTCATTTCCAGGGTCAGATTAATTCACAGACAGACTCTGGTGTCCTCATGCCTGTCTCTTTTGTTTGGAGTTTGTATTTTATACATTCGGAAAAAATTAGTTTGTTTAAATGCACATGTCAGACTACAATAATAAAATTCTGCATTTTAATTTAGGGCCTTTGACATTTCACAATAATGCAGGTATTGCCTCCAGGCTGCAATCATTAACTTTGTTATTTTCAAACAAATTTGCTCTCAATTAGATTAATACAAAGTAAGTGCAAAACAGTGAACCTGAAGATGTTTCCCAGCTAGAATTTCTTAGTAGTAAAATAATTCTGAGAATAACATGTAAAGTTCTGGTTATGTTTACAGTAGGAGGGTTTTTCTGTTTTTACAATATTCTTCTTAAAGGTAGAATAACTGAAACATCCTAAAAATATTTTGTCCTTAAAATGTTTTTCATAACATTGTCGCAACATTTTTTTCTAATGTTTCCAGAATGTTATAATTGTAGAGTAGGATAATGTGCTTTGGAAACATTATACAGATGGTTTGCGATGACATTCTTCAAATATCTCTTTTCAAATCTATCTCTAGTTTTGTTACATTATCGTACCTTTGATAAGAACATTGTAGGAAAACTCTACAATAACATTGCACCATTTCTATCTGGGTGTCTGGTGCCCAAATGGATATCAAGTCTAGTTTCAGATGATAACATTTGTAAGTGAAGCTAATAAATGCAAAGTCTTTCGAAAAAGCATTTTCCTAATTTGGACAAAAGCCTCTCCATGATGGGGTAATAAACCATTTAACATATTTAAAAGAATTAGTTCAGAGAATTGGAAAACCAAAAAAGTCAATTGTTAATCGAGTCACTGTTAATAACGCTCCAGAGACCTCAAATGTCTTTACAAACAATCCACTGTGGTGTTGAACTTACAAGACTCTGACAGGATAATATTTCCATGCCAAGGGCCAAACTTTTAAAAGTCTGACTTATGAATGGATCTATTATCCAGAATACACCCTGTACCAATGTAGGTTTTCTAAATGGCACTAATGAACCAGCTGTACACGAGATAATATACTATTTAATGTAAAAATGTGCATCTTCTGTCGCTGCATCACTTGCTTAACCTTCCTGACATACAGTATGTATCAGACACCACAATGGTCACGGATTGCATTTCATATTTCCCACTGCTGTCCACCTGTGAAATCACAGCAAGTCACCCCCTGAGTATTTGCTTGATTGCTTTCTATAAAAAAACAAAAAACAAGTGTTTTCCACAGGGTGACTGGAGATAATAATGTCCTTTCCACATTCAATTTAGACTCCTGGTGGAAACATAATTTAGATCTCAATTATCACAGTCGGTTTTTCTTTTTGCCAGCTGAAAGGCTCACAGTGACTTCTCATTGATTTTCTCCACCGAAGCCCCTCCACCCTGTCAGGCAACGACACAATGCGACCTTTGTTCTAACTGTACAGCGAGCACTTCCATTTAGCTCTCTACATGGGTCACATCATCAAACTCTACGGAAACATGAAAGCAATGAAACTCCACTGGTGGTTAATATTCAGCAACTTCAAAAAGAAACTCTACCTTTTATGGTCCTGATGGGCCACACACAGATCCCATCCGCAATTTCATGAGCCTCTGCACAGTGGCTCAAAATGAGGCAACAGACCCAAAAGTGGTCATGTCAGTGATTTACCAATACAAATGACTGTTAAGGGTGTTGTCTTTGGATCACAAAGTTAAATGTTGTAAAGGTTACCTTATTACTTGAAATTATGAGACCTCATTTATGTTCTTACAAGGGCAAAATGAGCAATTAGCGATTAGCAACTTTTGCCGACTGTATTGAATCTACTTACGAGGTACCTAACCAAGGTAAGTGTTTGGTTAGCTAACTCGCAATTTACAGAGCCACCTGCAAAAAATTGAAAGAAGAACCATGTCATGCTTTTAAAGTTGCTATTCCTAAAAGACTTAAAGTACTGCAATTGTGGTGTCTGTAATTGTGGTTGTTTACGGTGGGAAAAGCTGACAGTTTGGTGCAGCTGGCCGGTGTCTTTTGTTCCAGTTGATTTTTTTGGAAGGTGAAAAACGGTCTCCAGCTGAGTAAAGCTGAGTAATCATTATAAGAGCCACAAACTTTCTGTAGTTACACAGCTACACAGCTTGTAGATTTTCAAAATGTGTTATCACAACTCCAATCCTTGACAATGAAGCTTCTCTAAAAAATAGTCAAAGGAGATCAGTGAATTCAGGAACACAATCAGATTCTTGCAGGAAAGTCCTCCAGCTGCTTTTCTATTTGGAGTGTTTACCTTTCCTCTTGATTTAACTCCTTGTATGTGAATTGTCTTTGAATATGAAGAAAACCAATTAAAAGTGAATGAGTCACAACTCCAAATGTAAACAAATCATCAGTTGTTTGCCAGTCCTTATCCATACACACTAAATTGACAACCACCCTTAGAGTCAAATTGTCAACGCCTACACAATAATTTATGCAAAAATTTAAGTTTGTGTTACAGCTTTAGGAGATTTTCCTTGCTTCTCCGAATGTACATAACATTGTGTTGCTTGGGGTTCTTGAACATCTGTAGCGAGGGCAAAGTTAGCATGAAACATATTCAGCCATAATTATGAAAATAAAGACTCTACCTCTAAAAAAAAGGAAAAAAAAGGAGTTTTTGTTAACAACAGGCTGTTATTAAATGCAACTAATGTATGAATGAAATGGATGCAGCGCATTTATGTGTTATTTTTGTTGATAGAGTCATAGTTGAGAAGTTTTTGAAGAAGTTCAGTAACATCACTGTTTTTTGCTGTCTAATTTACAGTTTTAATTAAGGTCAAGTACACATGTCAATTTAAAATAGAGTTTTTAAAATCTCACTGACATGATGATCAGGGCAAAGAGACTTCTTGTACTTCAATATTCTCACAAGTGTCTTTGATTTATAAAGCTCAAGATTAATATTGCTCTTACAATTCTGGAACTTTTACTGACTAAATTTAGTTTCTATTTTTTAGGTGCATATTTTGAAAAATAGCTTTGGACTTCAGGGATTAAGTTATTTTGCTTTAAAATAACAATGACAAATAATATCTAATGGGTTGTTCTAGAGAAATCATACCAACAGCGGCCGTCCATCCTTCAAATAAAATTTGGTCAAGTCTGTAAAGCAGGCATTTAGCACCTTATAAAAAGTAAATAGCTTTAAAAGGCTTGGCTGATTTTATTCAAAAGAGTTTTATTTCTTGAGATCACTGGAACGATAAAGCCTTCAGTCTGAGTCTGGGTATGCGAGGCACTCTTTCTTGTCCTGGTCTCACAAAAGTACTAAAGGCTATTTTTTTTTAGACTCCGCACACCCGATCCAATTTTCTACATAGTTTATAACACTTGCAGTGGTTCATTCAGTACCGCCTCATGCAGAAAACATCTTCAAGATTGACAGTCCCCTTTCTTTGAGATGCTTGAATTTAGATCAGCATTTAAAGAATATGACACTGTGCACAAAAGACATGTTGAAGACAAGCTCAATGCAAAGCTTTTCAATGAAGTCAATAAAAACATCAGGCCTCATCTTCCAACAATGCACCCAGCACACACAGCAAAGCCTAAAAATACTGATTCACACTGAACACAATAGGCCGACGTGCATAAAGCACTACTGCCTCAAACTACTGTGTCTGTTATTAACAGATAGTACACTTTTTTTTTCAGCAGGTAAAAGTAATATCTGCAACCATCTCCATTACAGTCATTATGTAGCAGCTCGCAATGCCTGATTGGATTATATAAGAAATGAATTGGACTTCTGTGATAAACCAATGTAGGGAGAGGAGGAGATTCCTCTTTGGAAGAGTGTTGGGGGTTGGAGGTATTCAGAAGTTCATTTTGTTAAAAAGACATTAGCAGAGGAGGAGGAAGTGGCGACAAGGCGAGGGGAGATAGCGACTTAATGAAAGTTTCTTTTCATGCCCCGAGTTTCAGAGGCAACTATTAGGAAGAGGGCGAAAGATGAGAGAGGAAATAAGAAAGATGGAATTTTAAAAGTGCTCATGAAAACGCTCTTTTAATTGTGCTGCCTGTTACAGAGATGTATGTCATTGCTGAGAGTTAGCCGAGAGTAAAGCAAAATAAATTAATATAATTTAGACAAGCTATGGAATTAACTGTGTTCATCTTAAAATTAACCACAGAAAAAAACCCTCTCATCCTAATCTACCAAATTCATTTATGTAACATACATTTCACCAAAAATGGCGAGGAAACCAACTTAAAAGGTGAGAATGTGTTGCATTTTATAAGTAAATTACACTGTACAACACTAGAATTACCACATATGCGAGCACATAAAAAAAATACAATTGCTTCTGTAGCATATATTCAACTCTGCATGCAGGCTGCATTATCTTGATGGATCTGTGAGGCTATTTTCTATCACATCAGCCTCGTCGGGCTTTGGTTAGTTAGAGCTTTTTGCAACTGTTAGCCACATAACATGTTAAACTAAGATTATCATCATAAACATTGTACATGCTGCACCTATGTGGGTTAGCAGCGTCATTGTGACCATGTAAGCATTAGCATTTAATTAGCTCAAAGCAACACCGTGACGAGTGTTATATATAATACTTATACTATATTATTGCATTGAGCTAAACGCTAACACTAACATGGTCACAATGACAATGCTAATGCACATGAGTAGTACGAAGTTTATCATGCTCTTGTTAGTTTAGCAATGACAATGCTAACTTGTTAATGCTTATGTTAACCAAATTATAGCTCTGCAGCAAGGTGAGGACTCACAAACTGAGAACAAAAAATAAATCAGACTTAAATCTTGATAGTAAATATTTATATCAAATTTATTGCCGGGATGTTCAGGTGGTGGGAAAAGAACATTTGCACTTTTGCACACTTGCACATTGTTTCCACCGTCTGTTACAGCCCTGCACTTAAACCTTGTGTTGTCCTCGGGTCAAAATGACCTGCTGCTGTGTTCAACCAAGTTCTATTTTATTTTCATATTTTTTGGGATCATTAGTGACAAGGAGGCTGTGAGGGTTTCTTTAGAGAATGATGACCAATGATCCCAAAAAATATAAAAATATAGAAATAAAATAGAACTTGGTTGAACACAGCTGCGGGTCATTTTGACCCGAGGACAACACGAGGGTTAATTTGACAAACAATAAATTTGAATTAATTTTTTTGCTTGGATTGTGCAAGTCCTCAACTTGCTGCACGGAACTTTTTCCGTCACTGCCGCACCTGAGAAAGAGACAAACAAAGGAACGTTTTTAAAGGCTCAGCTCAACTCCAGGGGACCACCAACCAAATTATACATCAAATTATAGGAGAAATACATTGAAACGATCTTTAAACCTTTTCTTACTTGAATAAACTTATTTAGTTGACTCTGAAGTATTTTTGTTAAATTTCACTCCTTAAAATGCAGGTTTTCATGCTGCTTTATAAATACTGCCAGACATCTTTTCAAAACTACAGACCAGAAAGTTTATTTATTCCTGGCAGTAGCTTACAAACCAGGTCAGTAATGTACACAAACAATAATCGTCTTGTTAACTCGACCAAAAGCAGTCAAATTTAAATATTTTAAATATAAAGTATTCAGTGCATTTAATCCCCACCATGTTAAGTTTTCCTCTTGTTCAACTTTTCTCAGCTTCTAAAACCGCTAAATTGCCTAAAAAAGTACTTTGAACGTGATCTAAATGTCATTAGTAGTGGCTATGGCGATGAATGCTATAAAAAGTCATTTTCAAAATATCCTTTGGTAAAGAAAAGAGAAGTCTTTTGACTGATGAGGCAAACATTTTCATGGTGACAGGAATCAGCAGGGTTTGTGATGTTGATTCATCTTCAGAGGGCGGATGTTTAAAAAGTAGCACAAACAAAACGAAAAACAAAAAGAGAAAATGTGGAGCTGGATGAGAAAATAGACCAAGTGACTGATACTCTGATACTCCTCCAGACGATGCCTCACACACACCATGTTCTATTAGGAAGCTGATGGACGACCTCTTTCATGCTCTCTCCCCAATCAAGACCAGTGATCTGTCTGATCAAATTAGCCCAGGGTGCTGCATCTGGATGTCCAGGCTCAGCTGTGTGTCTCTGTCCTGAATCAAATGTCCTCTCTGGGTGAGCGTGGGGTCTTGAGAGTCGAGGTGACCCGTCTGACTCGAAGACGGCATCCTTAACAAACAGACAGCTGATGCTCGCTACACCTCACCACATCAACTCACACAAGTACGACCAGGAGCGATCTTATTTCTGCCTGCGTTTACTACGTGTGTTTGTTCAAGTATCCTTTAATCAAAGATATGTTTGTGGATTTTCTAGCTTTACTTACAATGAACCCTGTTTTAAATGAAAATAAAATTATTGATAAAAAAAAATAACCAACAGATCAGTGGATTAAAGTTGAAGTGATATTTTTGGGCTGTTCTGCTACAACAGTTACAGTCTTGGCATTCTTATATAAACATGTCTGATCTCATGTCAGGAAACACTCTGATTTATCTCTGGAAGTATGTGACTCCTTAGAGAAATATGAAACGGCAGAGCAGAGAAAGAAAGAAAATGAAACAGCTCTAGATGTAATATCCATGACAATATTTATTGGAGAGTCACTAAATTCATTAAAATATTGCATGGTTATTAAGTCGTATTCGAGTGCTTCAAATTAATTGGGGTTAATTAAATATTAGGCTGTTTTTTTTTTCTATTATAGGAGGACTGTAGCCAGGCGCTAATTAGAAATGCATAGAAATTGCTGTTTACACACTCAAAACTGTGGGTGTGTAAAGCGTTTTATGATCAATGGTGAATGATGTGCAACCGGACCAGTAGTTCCTGCTCCCTTATCAACCTTATGACACTAATGTCAATGAACTCCAATGTCTCATAAGGAGTCTTATATTATTAGTGCAAAAGATAGACCAATGTGGATAAACCCAAGAAAAAAAAAAATCGCACTGGATGTTTAATGCAAGTTTAATCCAGGCTAGAGGCTCTCCATGAGATTGATTTACAACCTGCAGATCAAGGTGGGCTGAGGACACACTCAGAAGAAAAGTTCCCCTGTCTGTCGTAACATCAGCGCCTTACCTGATCCAGTTTCCAGTGGAACTCGGCCGGTCTGAAGGTGTCCACCTGAGTGAAGTCTCTCCTCAGCAGAAACACCAGGCGGCAGTTATGGACATACAGCGAGTAGTGATGACGATTCATCTCTATAAGAGGAGGAGAAAGAGGAGTAGTCACCACGGGGACCAGATCAACATGACTACTGAGGTACTGTCAGGTAAAGCTAGTCTGACATGTGCATGTACGAAACTACACAAAACTTGGACAGCAGTACTTTTCTAAAGGAGGCCAGCTGCAGACAGACATTCACTGCAATTTCCCACTGTAACTTTTAAAACAAAGTATTCTTCTTGGGTAATGTTGCTGGATTTTTTTCAGCTGGAGTACTGCAGGGCTTCTAACTTTGTTCAGTGTAAAACTAATTAAACAAACATTTCCCCCAAAGTCCAATTTAGGATAATGTACTGTGAGTATCATGTATAAAATACAAAAGAGGGAGATGATAACACAGCAGCTAAACACCATTCTGCCACTATTGCCATTAAATTTGGCAGGAACACAAATTAAGACTATTGCTAGTCTTCGTGGCCTTCGCTGTCCCACAACCCATTGATGTTGTAGTCAGTGTATTCTTCTGCATCCCTCCTGACTACCTGATTCCACAGTTTCCATAGTTTTCCTTGCCAGCTGACCACCAGGATACACTGTGCTAAAACCTCAAATTAGTCAGCATCAACTCATTCACTCATGGGCTTTGTGGTCTTATTACCTGACTGAATCACAGCCTGATTTGAGTTATTATGATAATTTCAGATGCACCATATTAGTGGGAACTCATTTATGTAGTTTTGAAGCATAAGTTATACAAATTTCTTCTTGTCAGAAAATCCATTGAAAAAAGCCAAATGTAGTTATGGTTTATTTCTTAAATTTCATACTCTTTACGATGTTTGTGGCTCTCGACCTCAAGCCCATTAGCTGTAACTTAAGATGCGTATCTTTTCTTAAAAATAGGGAACTGTGGTTTTTAGTAAATGTTACTCACACGAGTAAATAGAGCCTTTGTTGGGGATTATTTTCAGCCGTGGATTAATAGACATATTTTAGTGAACATTTCCAGCAGGAAGACAAAAAAAATATACAGTAACGTCTAAGATCCATGAAGGACGACATGTCATCCAGTACAATGATGTGTCTCACTCGTGTGTTTAACTGGTTTTGGACATCAGTGGAGATCTGTGACGAATTATCAATCTTTGGACACATAGACAGGTAGAATCAGTTCATTGTAAGTTCTGGTCTTCTCTTGGGATGTGTTGACAAGAAAGTTCAGAGATGACAGATGACTTACCGGTCTTGTCAGAGTTACAGAGTAGCGTCTCCTTCTCAGCTCTGAGCCCGGGACTGGGCCCGTGCTTCATCCACGTTGCTATGGTGAACTGATCTGTCAGATTCTGGGGCACCACCCAGTCCGGGATTTTTGCCGCCTGATGACCATCAAACCTGAAGATCAAGTCGCTGTCCCTCCCACTGTCAGACACCAGGGTAGCTGTCCAATTGGTGGCAGAGCTGGGGGCAGGGAGAAGGTCGGTGCTGCCCGATGAGGCACCTGTGGGTCATCGCCGTGGGAACAAAGAATAGGTGCGACAGGAGATCCGTCAATAACGATCATGGCATAAATGCAGTGTATATTGCCGTAACCTTGGCTATGATTACTTATGAGTGAGGCAGATGGCAGGGCTTAATATGTAATCAATGGACCGAGATGGATAGAGGATGTGGGTATTGATTCATGGCAAATGAAACTAACTTTCAAAAGAAAAAAAGATGTGAGTCACCGTCCATAAATTCAGACCATAGCTCACTGCTAAAATGTGCCTCTGTGGAAACAAAGAGGACATATTGACCGAGCACCGTGGTTACACGAAGAGAAAAGACACAGCAAAGGCTTGGTGAGAAGGACAACTGTGTGCCGATCACATGAATTGTTCACTGCTGACACTTTTCTTATATGATCCACACACATCCTGACAAACACACCAATCATGACTGCGTTGCATTGAGTCTCCCTGCTCCCTTTCTCTTCTTCCCTTTAAAAGCAGCTCCATCATTCCTGTGACACATAACCCTAAGAGGTTGAGTGCAGTACAATCTTGGTTTTCCAGATGTCACGTTGACAACCTTTATGTTGGCCATATTGCTCACCTTCCTCTTTGACACAGATATATTTTGCCTTTCTATGTGACGGTAAAAAAAAAAAAAAAATGCATTTGATGCTTTTAAAATACATTAATAAGTCATTTGTAGCAGCTTACAGATGGTAATGAATCAAAGCTATTGCGAGAAAAATTTGCAGCATTGGAAATAACCGCGTCTCCTCCGTCCAAGCAAACAATTGTTAATATCTGCTGATAACACAACATTAGCACATTAACTCATGTTTTTCTCCCGTCTGTGAAGCTCTGTTTTTTCTCTGCATCGTGCTTATGGAACCGTCAATTTTCTGACTCCAGTAATTAGATTCCCTCAGTAAATAAAAATGCATTGACTTCCCCAGCACCCAGCTGCAGCCTGCCCGACGTCTTTGTACATTATCTCAAATTGATTGTGCTTTAAAAAAGCAATTTATTTACTCTATTTGCTATCAGATAACGATTATGAGGTCTCTGAAAAGGACTCTTTAGTGGTAAACCATGCATGGACTGGGAGCCAGGGGAGGCAGGAAGTGGGTATTATGCATTCAGATGAACTGGAATGTGGGTTGCGAAGGCCGTTAGTCAAAGATGATGACTCCAGACCCCCTGCTGGCAGTGCGGTGTGGGCGGGGAAGGGGGAGCCGGGTAGGCCTGGCTGCTTTGTTGGCGCTCTGGGCACTGACACGGTGGCTCGGCTGCTCATCAGTCACTGAGGAGAAAGCGTGGCTGCATCTGGGGCGGCTAATGCCCTCGCTCTGTCACATCATTAGTGACACAGCTTTAACTTGCCACTCTGGTGGCTTCATTTAGGACAGTGGTTTACCGGGGACACGAGTGGAGATAAGAACGCGTCACAGACTGGGAGCTTTTACATGTTGATTTGAAAAGGGTTGCAAAAGGGACCTCAAGCCCTGTCTGACCATGGCGCACAGAGCGTGGACTCCAATGATGCTTTTAGCCGGAGCTCACTTTGAATTCACTGCTTTAACTTTTAGTTTGAGCAGCCGTTTACTGTATATTCTGCACGTCCACCATCATCCTCACAGTCACATGTCTCGCTGCTGTGTTAAGAAGTGCCATGAAAAAGTTCCAAGACTGCTCTCTTATTCTCAAGACCGAAGAAGGAGCTTCAGGTCACAAGCTTCAGGTCAGGAGCAACCAGCTGGGTTTTCTTTGACACTCACCGGGAATGAATGCCCCCTGTCTGTGTTGGGTCAGACTGCCAACACAGAGGTTTTAAGGCATCTCAGAGAAAATAACCTGAACTGGGGATCGATGGTACTTGGGTTTGTTGAAGACCTGTGAGTTTCTTGCCCGCAGCAACACGCTGGATTTGGCTTTCTGTGACTTCTTTGTGCTTTCCATATATTTGATGTCCACTTCAGGTCCATGGTCAAATGTGCATGTACCAGTGCTCACAAAAAGACATGTAACACAGGTGCTGATGTTGATCAAGCAACTTAATTTTAAATTCTTACTCATGAAAGTTATTGCTGCTCCATGTGCATTATTGTGCTGCTCTCCATTTCTGCAGAAGAGTAACAGTCTTTGTGATTTTCCCTTGCATTTGCTGCTTGAAAGATTCTCACTCAATCTAAGCTTTTTATCATTCTGGTCACACAGAAAGTATTATTGATTATGAAAACACAACACCAATTTAATTTCTTTGTGTAAAACTCACCACAGAGTTTCTGCAGAGATTTCTCCGAGTAGGTCTCCCGGTCGCAGCCCTTCCCGATGTGGCTGGTCTGCAGCTCCACCGTGGTCCTCACCAACGATAGAGGCCCACCGCATGTCTCCAGGTGCATCTTGGGAAAGAGCTGCTTACTGCCTGTTCCTGGCTCATAGTCCACTCGTTTATTCCAACCTGAGAAGAGAGTGCGATGGAGCGATAGTGTTAAAGATGGTGGAAAGGATATAATAAACCGCAGAGCCTGTTCGTCCGAGTGGAAACCCCAACTGGATGTTAATTATTGTCAAAATATCTGATTTTCACAAACCTACTTTTGGCTTCTTCTGCCTCGTTTTGTACATTTATAATGCCATCAAAACAAGACAGAATTTCCAATTTTTCCAACTGTCACTGGTATTTCTGGCATCACAACTCAATATCCTTCTGGCAGAATGTACCCGGCTAATGAAATTTCTGCATTGTTGTTGGAGTGCAGTGCAGTACAGTACCTGCATTAGTGGCAATAGTCATTATGCTGTCACTGTCTGTCCTGTGAATTGTATTTCTTTGTCTGGGCAAGCTATTATTTTGTGTACTGAAGTTATTTTTGCTTTTCCAATCATTTTCTTTTTCAGCCTTTGTGGTGTGTATTTGTGTTCATCTGCAGTCTCTCCCAGAGTTAACAAGAAAATGAACAGCAAAATTCATTGCCCATTTAATGTTTTTTTTAGGAGTTTTGTTTACAATGATCCAATATTGCTCATTATCACAGTTTCAAAACAAAGCATCCAGCAGATCTGGAATGCTGTCGACATAGACTTCTGACAATTGATCAGTCAGATGCCTATCACTGCAGTTACCTTCCTTCCTGTGCCACACAGCAGCATCATTGCATCATCACTGATTAAACTAGCTCTTTAACAGCAAATGACACCACCTCAGGATTAATTGGTCGCCCAACACTCAGCCATTCCAGCCCTACCATCCTGCTCGTACACACAAATGAGTTCCAGTCCATCTATCCTGTTATATATCTGTCTGTCCATCCATTGTGCAGCACAGGCTCGGAGCTGGAGGCATGAGCATGAAGCCAAGCTGACTGAAGAAGAGGAACAGCTCTTTGTTGCTCACCAGCCTGTTAAGTCTGCCATGTTCACTTCCTCACACACTCTCCACCTCGCACACAGACACATACACACACTGCATCTGTTTTGTAGTTAATTTACCTCCTCCAGACTGCAATTGCTGTGGGTTGCTGTAGCACTGTTACTATGGGATTGTCAGTAGCTGTGATGGAAATAGGCACAAACAATGGTGCATGCTAAACAAGAACAAAAAAAATCATGCATGGGCACAAAAAAAAAGGACAAACATGAAAGGCTTGGCTGATCAATGCTCCTTATATCGTTCTCTCACACATTTCTTTCTGTGCACCGTTACTGTGAAGACTGGATATTTCATGGCTATTTCCATTCACTTGTTGATTACCCATCTTTATCTTCAGTACCCGTTGGGGGTTGATGGCTCAAAGCAAGCCGTGTTGACTTGAAGCAGCTCATGGGTAAGCTGCTGGAATTTTTCAGAGGTAACAGCAGTGATTGCTGACACACATTCAAAGCTCAAAGCTGCCATAGCTTTTCAATTTTGTGTGATAGCATCGCAGATATAGTAGATAACCATGGTGATGTAGGAAGAGTGATTTAAATTTTGGTTATATTTACAGCAAAGTTATTGCTCTATTGGCTTTTCTCTCCTACCACCACAAACCGTTGCCATAGATGCCTGTAAATTTAGCTTCCTTTGAGAAAAAGCATCTTTTTCCTGTTTTGCCACATTAAGAGAAAGATTTGTTGACAGTTACTGTTGATAAGACTGTCGAAAATTAATACCACTCCCATATCCAACCTGTTATCTCGCTAAAGCATGATATACACCTATCAGTACACTAAATGATACCATGTCAGTGTCACGTTTTGGGAATCTGACTCAATCTGATTTGGAAACCAGAGGACACAACGCCCGCCCACCTATAATGGAAACCTGACTGCCCTACAGGCCAGTCGATCAAACAGACACGCCCCCAAACATACTGCTTTTTGAGGCCTAATATCTATGGGATTATTTTCAGAAGGACCATCAGAAAATAAGAAGGACCATTATGACTTGTGGAAAAAAGTGTCTTGTCTTTGTATTTCATGAGAGAATTTGAATGGGACTCTATTAAGCTTTTCTGGAACCAACGTCTGGTGGCTCTCGGGGCTATAGCAGTTTAAAACACTTCCACACTGCCCTCACTTGACAGACACCCAAGCTACATCCACTTTTATATACAAGCTATGGTTCCATCCAACCAACCCCAACCTCACCCCCGTGACATGACTTCCATCTTTGACCCTGGTCATACATGTGTGTCCTTTTCACACCTGCAAGGCCAACCGCCACACTGACACAATATCCTATGGTATATCTGTACATTCAATATAAAGTTCAAACCAAGAGCCAGTTATCTTTGCTTACCAGAAAGACTTGAAAAAGTGGAAAAGAACTAACCTGGTTCTGTTAAAAAAAAAAACGTCACTACCAGCACCAGTCTCTGCTGGCTGCCTTGCAACTTTGCGGTGACAACTCCTGCTCGATGTAAAATGCTTTCTCCAACCCCAGTGGGAAATACTTGCTTCTAGTCTTTAAGCTAAACTAACATATAATGAGTCTGGCTACAAAGTAGTAAAAAAGAAAATAGCATATTAATGGTGGTATCAATCTTTAAAAATGAGTCTCCGCAAGATAACCCATAAGTAAATTTCCCCAAATGTCAAACTATAAGATATTCAATATCTCAAAATTGACACAGAAAGATTAGCTGATACAAAAAAGAAGTGCAAAAACCTTTAAAATCCAGTGGCATTTGCTGAATCTCTTTCCTGCTCTTTGTTTTTGTTCATGCAGCAGGGCATAAAGCTGCACCTTTCAGCAGATTTAGGTTGGAGACAGAGTGCAGCCAACAACTGGCAGTGAAATGACCTGTCGGTGACTTGGCTTTAACGCTGGCTGGCTCAACATCCAGAGTAGGAGGGGAGGATGGAGCAGAGTCTGGTTGAGGATGCGAGGGAACGTGGAAGGATAAATGAGGGGTAATGGGTTGAGGACGTAGCTTGCATATAAATACGAGAGAAGCCGGGGTTGGGTTTGGAAGTGGGTGATTAAGGTTTATGGGTTAGAGAGCATTGGACAAACATCAGGTATAGGTAGTAAAAGGTGACGACTCTGAGGAAACATTAAGGCAGTTTCCCTCTCTTCACCTCTTCAGTTTTTAATCTCAGGGAAGGAGTGGCTGGAGTCCATTTGTCTGAAGGGGGCAATGACCCAAATCCATTGATTAAACCTGGTCACTTCAGATATATGGATACAAAAAAATGTATTCACTCATTAATACATCTGATTGAGAACTGTATTTTATGTTATCAGTCAGCCAATCAGATTGCCATGTTTATTTCCAATTGTTTTTTGTGTTTTCTAGGGATGACAACAGCCTCATTACCTCACTATATCCAACATTACTGGAAGCATACAATATATTACAATAAGGATGAGCTAAGCTTGAACCACAGATGTTTGCTGTAAATTAATTTTATTTCATTGGTTCCTGAAAGACTGGAAGAAGCCTTTTTCACTTGTGTGACAATGCGAGTCATACTTTTATTTCCTCTTTTCGTTGGAACAACATTGACTCCGCAACGTGTTTTGCTGCCTTCTTAAGCTTTTGCACATGTCTAACTGTGAGTCTGAGTTTAAAGGTTATCTTCTTAGTAATGTATATTTTTAGAATAATAGATTGTTTCTAGTTGTAAGGTTATTTTTACACAAAGTATTGGGGAATCTTGGCCAAATACTATATTAATATAGGTAAGAGGTTCCCAAACTTTTCAGGCCATGTGCCACTATGTACCAAACCAAATTTCTGATGTACTGTAAAAGAAAGTTCATTCATTTAACCATAGAATACACGCCGGAAAACGATATAACAACATCACTGTTTACTGTTTCAAAATTAAAGTGTACATTTACACCTCTCTTGCTAGACGTCGGGCAATTGGTGACTGTTTCCGTTTGCTAAAATCAACAACTGAGGAGTCTCAATACAACTGTCAAACAAACATTAGCATTATGCTAAGTGACATATCCCCAACGAACCACAAGTACATTTTATTTCCAAATTATTTAAATGTTTAACAACTATTATTCACACCAATGCCATATGACTTGTATATGTTAGAACTTTTGTATGAAATAGAATCAAATTAAATGACTATCTCTTTACTTGAGCCAGTTGGAGTGAAATTGTTGCCACATAGGTCATTCATTTCCTGTGCCAGAAAAGGTGTAGGAGAGTCGCACCGACTGGTTTGGGGGCTGCAACTAGTGGTTGCCACTACTGCATGTCAAGAGACTGTAAATATTCATTAGTTCAACACCCCTATGTGCATTTTTCTTTTCTTTAAATCTTGGCTACCTTTGCCTGCCAGTATACAAGGCGTCAGATAATGACGACAAATGTCTCTTTCTGTATGTCTCCGCGTGTTTGAATGAGTGGGACAAATAAATGTATTCACTCATGCTAACAAATGCAAAAGTATAATTGGTGGAGGGGGGTTGAAATGGTGCAGAAGCAGAGCAGTTAATGTATGAGCTGCTAAGAAGAAAGAAAATTAACAAATACACTTTCACCATAAAGCCAAAAAAAGTTTATTCTTTATTTTATTGCTTAGGTTTTAGATAAGAGCCAAACAAACAGCCTCATATCATTGATAAATATTTGGCATTGGCATTTATCTTTAATAATGGGAAACACTGCAGCAATACAATGGCAAAATGTCCTTTTGCCAAAACCCCAGTAGAATGTGCTGAAGAGGAACAAAACAAAGCAACACATCTATGACTTGAATCTGTTCCTTTTTCAAACTTTTATAATGTTTCTTCAAGATTTTGAATTCTGGAAGATAACAAACAATAAAATAATCTTTATCACCAACATTCATACATTGTAAGCATTGATGCACTCTTCTCACATGTTCTCAGAGAAATTCAACTTCATAAATGTCTTACAGAGGCTTTAGTTAGTTCATGATCTTTTGTGGTACAAAAGTGATATTGTATCACCAGTGTTGTGACACTTTCTGTTCCGTCTATGAGGTATTTACTTTTTTCCCCCCTGCTGGCATTAAATGTTCTGATGTCTGCCAGTCCAGCCTTTCACCAGTTCATGACATATAAACATTGTATTCATGTTACTCTGTGTGTGTTAAAAAGGCTCAGACCGCAGAGGCTGTTTTATTTAACCCTCGTGTTGTCCTTGGGTCAAAATGACCTGCAGCTGTGTTCAACCAAGTTCTATTTTATTTTCACATTTTTTCAGATCATTAGTGACAAGGAGGCTGTGAGGGTTTCTTTAAAGAATGATGACCAATGATCCCAAAAAAATATAAAAATATAGAAATAAAATAGAACTTGGTTGAACACAGCTGCAGGTCATTTTGACCCGAGGACAACAGGAGGGTTAAGATGTGTCACAAACTAAAAGCCTTTCAAAACAGTAAAATAATACGACGTACAAGGCAAGGTTGACTCTTGCAGTGTACACAATATACACAAGTTAAGTAAAATGTGTAGGAACTTTAATTTTCAGGTACTTTAGGCGGCTTTGCTTTTTACGAGTTAGTTTGCAGACTCTGATTTTTCAAACAAATGTCCACATTATAAAATATGGTGCAATGTATTTTATTAATTTTATAAAGATAAATCTCAGCAGCTTCACCTCCACTAGCTACAACACTAAATCTGTGATCTAAGAATGTAACATAACACTGAAGAGTCCACTCTGCTGCACAAGTTGATCTTTTATTTGTAATACTTGGACCACATTTTGCTTAGAATACATCCACACTTTTACTGATAACGTGCTTACAATCTGAATACGTCCTCCACCACTGTGACCTTGTTTGTGAATTTCTTTGTTTTAGAGAAACATGTTTTCTGCTGTAGTCACACAGATCTGCTGTTGCACAGTAGAGTATTTTCTTACCTAAAATTAATAGTGGAAAAAAGTATTTAGGTCCTTTACTAAAGTACAAGTATTAATTCCACAATGTGAAAATAGTACATTACAAGTAAAAATCTAAATGCACGCTGTCATTGTTTTACTTTTATATATGATGTATTGGATTAATACTACTGCTGCAGATACTGCTATAGTTAAATACATAATGTCGATTAGTTTCATCTACAGTAGTTTGTCAAAGCTGTACATTCAATATATTATTTGATTGTGGCTGCACTGTCCTGTGAAAACAACGTATCTCTTAAAATTCAAGTCCAGGAAATTTTTAAATGTTTTTTTTATAATTGATGAGGATAATTTTCTTGGCACATATAGGAACATTTAATCCTTCAGTTAACCACAAACATTCAAACTTAAAATAACCAGCTTACTAAAGCTGTCAGACAAATCAAATGTAGTGGAGTAAAAAGTACAAGTTTTCCCTCTGAGATTTAGTACAGTCAAAGTATAAAGTAACATCAAAGGGAACTACAAATACTTCAAATATGTACTTAAGTACAGTACTGCAGTAAGAGTCCTTAGTTACTTTCCACCACTGCCTCATATCATGTGTCTTCTGATAACAGAGTGGTTGTTTATTATTTTGTCACCAAAACGTAAATGCATGCAAGCTGAGGAGTTAAAGTTTCCTCCATCAACCAAAATATATCTTGTTGATTTAGCTGCATGTTACATAAGCATTAATCAGAAGCATCTCTGTAGCCTTATGTCTCTGTATGATACAACTGAAGAAGTAGCAGCAAAACAGCTTTGACAAACTACCAACCTGCTTATAATTATAAGCTAATGTAACATTTAGAAGTGCCGTCAGTGTAACGATCATCTAAATGTTCCTCTAGAATATGTTCTGTAAACAGTGTTTCAGTGAGTGAAACTAGCATGTGAATGATTCGCTGCTCTGCAGTGGAGGGAAAATATAGCCGGAGGTAAAGCTAGGTGAAGGAATGACAGAGCGCGAGGGGCACTATTGAAACAGCCAGAGGTGGGAAACGATAACAGTCAAAGTCATTCTGTTGTATTACTGCCTGGAAACTGTGTGAGATCAAGGAAACAGTATCTTTTCCACTATAAGAGCAAAGATGGTGACAGCTGTGGATTTAATAAAAACAAAACATTTTCATAGATAAAAATGAAACTAAAATGTATTTTTTTGTTGATTAACACCAAGTGGAGACCAACCCTGAGGTCACCCATTGGTTTGGGAATTATAGCGGAAACCTGACACCACCATAAGCCTGTCATTCAAACAGACACGCCCCAAACGTACTGCTTTTTCGAGGCTTAATATGTTATAATGATGGAATTATTTTTAAGATGGACCGCCAGAAAACTAATAAGAAGCAGAGACTTTAGCTAATCACACCATTATGACCTGTTGAAAAGTGTATTGACTTTGTATTTCATGAGAGAAATTTAATGGGAGTATATGTACCCAACAGTCTTTTTGAAGCCTCCCCCTAGTGGTCCTGGCTAGTATTGCAATTTAGGGCACTTCCACATTGGCTTCACTTTTCAGATGCAGAAGCTACGTCCACTTTCGTATACAGTCTCATATGACTGTAATTTCACTAAAACTAACTCAGCCATCAGAAAAGGGTTTATTTTAAGGCCTGCCATCATCTATGAAGCTGTGGTTCCTGTAATCCTGCGGAACCAATTCTGAGCTGCATTTGTGTCCCTGCTAAATAATTTAGTCCGATTTAAGAGTGTCAGTGGGGACACTGCTGCTGCCGCTGCTATCACTAACAGGTGCAGCATGAGCTGAAGGAAAAAAAACAGACACATACTGTAGAGACATACGTCTGAAAATCTCACAGAGAGCACTTGCACACAGAGAGCACTTGCACAATGTTGATTCGGATGCGCAGGCACAATAACACGCTGCCCTGCACTGAAGCTCAGCCGTCTTAAAATCAGTGTGGGTTTAATAGGAAGCGATTTGGTCTCTATTGAGTTGTGTGCTTGCCTGCAGTACACTGAACAGAACTTACACAGCAGGCCCATGAGTTCATCTCTTTGTGAGAGGAAGACGAGAGGCACAGGAATCAGGGCAGACACAAAAACAACCATGTGGAACTGCTTCATCACAGCTGAGGTACAAATCCTCACTGGGGCTGCGATCACAAAGAAAAACTAGTTTTATGTGTGTGTGTTCAAGTAAACATGTTTCTTGTGTTTTGTTATATTATGCATATGAAATGTAAAAATAAAATGAATTAATGTCAACAGGATCATGATGTAAATATTTTCATACCATATATATCTGGTTGAAGCAGATGCTCCCCCCCCCCCCCGCCCTCCCAGTCTGGTTCTGTCGGAGGTTTCTTCCTGTTAAAAGGGAGTTTTTCCTACCAGCTGTTGCTCACATGTGAAGCGTTGAATTGTTCAGTTCCTCTCTATAGTATTGTGAGGTACTGTTGTAATTTCTTTACAATGTTAAATGCCTTGAAACAACTTGTGTTGAATTGAATTGAATATATAGTGCATGAATGACACATACTGCAAACCTATTGAGAAGTCACTCAATGTGATAAAACTACAGTATTAACACTATTATTGTCTTGTCAACATCCAAGGGGAGTCAACAAGTGTGTTTCTGGCAGCTAGATGATGGCTATTCGTTTTTACATTTTATTTATTTAGCTTTTTTTGTTCTTTTTTTTGGGGAGATTTTTAGAGATAGGAAACGGGGGACGAGAGTGGGGGAGTGACATTTAACTGGCCTGGGATTAAACTATGGGCCGCTAAGGGCCTTTCTGCCCATGTGGTATGCACCCTAAACACACAATCTGGGTGCAATGCAAGGACCACGTCGTCACCTTCCTAAAATAATGGCCTAAGTCATTTTTTGACAAAAATGATTTTGTTGCCTAAATCATCTCCTCATGATGCTGGCCACCTCTGGTAAAATCGCCTACATCCTCAGTTGAACAGATCATGCGATTCTACCCCTTTAGTATAATGGCCTATGTCAAGAGTGTGACTTAGGCCGTTTTATTTTGCCTAACTCAAAAGACAATGTGACTTAGGCAATTTTACAAGCTTTTCAAGAGCGCGGCTGCATCAAGAAGAACGAAAATCGACCTCGCCACTGGAGTTATTTCCATGATTCAGGGCTTGTCCCCTATTAGTAAGTGATGAGGTTTACTATAAAATAGGCTAGGCTATAAATATTGCATAGTTATTTAGTCTTTTTAGTCAGTCTTTTTAGTCAGCATTTTAGTCAATGGAAATCTCACTTGAGATTAATCACACATTTGTGACCGTACACCTCAAAGGGTTGAAATGTTTTTAAATTTTGGTAGGAGATGCACTTGACAATTCGGACACCGATCAGGCCTCATCCACTGAAAATGACAATGAGACCATTGTTGAAGAGCTGAAGCAGCATGTACCAGGCCAAAACTGTTCCAGATGGAGCAGACAATAGCTTAAACACTCTCGTTGATGTTGTTGAAGATGCCAAGCAGACACATCCACACCATGAAGAGGACATATCTAATGACGATAATGTCATCAGCGATCCAGACTATACCCCACCCTGTGATGTGTCCTCTGCCCCTGAAAATGAAGACAGCCTCACCATGGTGGCAACAACTCCAGAACAGCAGGATGAGGATGAGGATGTTGATTTAAACAATACGGTCAAAAGGAAAAGAAATAAATGCCTTAGTCCAGGAACATGGAGGCAAAATTAATACAAGGAGAAACGTCTCAAAGAATGTCATGCAAGAGCAAAGGTGGCAAATAAATAAGTACAAAGGCTATGGGTCCTCCCTGCAACTCAATGTTATGTCAGCGAGTCTCAACTCGAGACTGCCAAGTCATTACAGAAGAGCAGCGGCAGTGGCTATTTCAGAAAACCTACAAAGGCAAGAAGTTCCTTCACCCAAGCACAACCATCTCCCAACTACATCGGGAATATCAACAGGCAGCTGCAACTACTGGAGTGAGGGCCGTTGGAATACGATATTTCACAGATGTGTTCCATGAAGAGAATTATTCCGTATTCATTCCGTGAAAAGATCAGTGTGATGTTTGTATTTCATTCAAGCATGGGAATATCAGTAAGGCCGAATATGATGCACATGTCACCAAGAAAGATGAAGCGAGGCAAGAGAAACCCTGTGCCAAGGATTCTACGAATAATGAGAAGTCCGTTTGGACAATGGACTAGGTCCATTTCAAGCTGTCCTTCTCAGAGGACTCTGCGTGGGAAGCACTGCCACAGAGGGTACAGGTGCCAAATGAGCCAATAGCATGTATAAGAATGTTTACATGCGCTCTGCCAATCAAGGAGAGCAAGTTCCAGGACCTCCAGTCAATGAAACACGTCATGCCCGTCGAGTGTCATCACTTCTTTGACAATTTGCCACATTAATAGGCATCAGTCAAGAACCCAGCAAAAAAGAGCTGGAGGGAGAAGTGAGGAGATGCACATGCCTCCTCAGCATTATGTTGAGTTAGTTTGTTAGTTATACTTTATTGTTGCCAGAGTTGAAGGTTTAAAATTGCTTAAGTCACAAAGGCATGTTCAAAAATTTGCCTAAGTCATTTATTCCTCTTATGTTACAAAATTGACAGACATTGTTATTAGTATGTCAATAGTCATCTATTGTCATAACCTTTTTGATTGCAATTATTAATAAATATCATATAATCAGCATTTGGTTAAGTTTTTTGTGTTTCCTGAAAAACCTGAAAAAAACTGCCCGGCCATTATTTTAGGAGGGTGACGACATTACAGATGGCATTAGTGGTCACAGTCAGCCTTCACAATGTTCAAGTAGCCTATAAACTGTGTCCTAATCACATTTCACTTGCTTCTATTTGAATGTCATTTCGAACATCTACTGTGGACCTTCACCAACTATTCTTGCATGTTTTTACACATGACATTTGGACATGTCATAGCAGAGAAAGGATGGGCGTTTTTGATAACCATAATGGTGGACCCATTCCATTGAAATATCTCAGGGAAATTAACGAGTCAACATGCTCACAACCAAGTAGAATGCAGCCATTGTTTTTGGTGTTAGTCACTGCAAAATATGTGTACTTTGTGGCAATTTAAAGGAGCACTGATGGATTTAAAAGGATCTATTGAACAGAAATGGAATGTAATACTCAATTATGTTTTTTCATGGGCATCTAATCACCTGAAACAGAATTATTTTGTTTATTTTGGGTAGGATGAGCCATTCTTATAAACACTGGGAGCGGATCTTCTTTAATGGAGAACGCTATGTTGTACTGCCATGTGACTACAGAGGCCCAGAAGGGACAAACCAAACACTGGCTCAAACAAAGGGACTTTTATGTTTTTCACGGCCACTGTTTATTCTCTGACATACTTTGAATGAGGTGAGGCGAAGGGTGTTCAGTTGGTTGAAATTTGCAACCTCACCACTTGATGCCACTAAATCCTGCTCTTTTGAAGTACCATCAATTGGCATTTAGGCCTTTATATTTCAAAGGAAAGTGCTTGCCAGATTATTTAACATCATTTGAAACCACACGCTGCACCAATGCCATTCTGAGGTTCGAACCAGTGTAGCGTCTGAAAATTTGCGTAACCTTCTGAAACCGACAAGCTCGCTCTATTCATGTAGATATTGGCCAAGTTTATGGAGGTGAAAATGGTCCTTGTCCTTTAAAAAAAAAAAAAAAAAAAAAAAAATCTCAAAATTACTTCCATCATGTTTTGTGATGGAACCAAGTGCAACACAATGAAAGCCTTATACCAACATGTCCTCATCTGTATGATTCATTTGGCCATGACTCTTACTCGCAGAGAGAAAGACTATGATTTTCCTTTATTCTGCCACTATCTGAGAGGTTCACCAACAGATGTGGATGTACAGTAATAATGACACATAGATCATTTTTCAGATGTTGTGTGCCTGGGGAACGTCAGGCACACACATTGTACTCAGGCATATCCACTGACATACAACATACAAACATATTACTGAGGTAAGTTTCCATTATGGGTGTGAAAAGCAGGGAGAGAGACACGGTGAGGGAGGGAAGATGGATAGAGGTGCTTAAGAAAATGATGCATCATCACACTTTCACACTGTTCCCCGTCTCTGGAGGGTGTGCAAGAGTGAGAGTGTGCGCGTGCGTGCGTGCGTGTGTGTGTGTGTGTGTGTGTGTGTGTGTGTGTGTGTGTGTGTGTGTGTGTGTCATTAGTGAGTTCTTGCATGCTTTTAAAAGCGTACTGCATGGAAGCGTGGTGGGGTGATGGTTATGTGAATATTGTATGTGTATGTGCACATGTAAAAATGCTGACACCATGTTCAAGTTTCAAGTAGTGGAGGTGGGTTGGGGGGCTGGGGGCCTGAGGGGGTGTGGGGGGGAGGGGTCATCATTACTGGTCCCAGCCATCAGTGAGCGAGCCAATTTCCATTTAAAAGAGCACTCTGCTCCCCTTTTCCTTCCCTTTCCTTTTCCTCTCCACCTCTGTCCTCCTCCATCTTCCTCCACTTCAGAGAGTGCCATCTTTCTGATTTCCCTTCTTCTTTCCTTGGTCATCCTTCTGTCTCTCTTTGCCCACAATGCCCCAAAACCATTCATTTTAATGCTTTCATGCATGCTCTTTGTGCGCTGCACAAGAGACGTTTCTCTCTCTCTCTTTTTTCTTTCTTGAGTGCATGGAGAGCTCTTGTTTCGCTGGAGTGTAAGATTTGTACCAGGAAAATGTAGGGCTTATAAAAGGTCAAGGCTAAGAGGAAAATGAAAACAAGACAAAAATTTCAAAGACACAAATGGAGGAGAGTGAAATGTTACTTATTTTCTGAATGCTCGATAGAAGGAGATTTTAGGCACCTAAAAAGAGGAAGGCCTCTCAAATGTTTTCATGTCGAAACCTGGTGAGCACTCTGAATTATCCAAGCCTGTAAAGCCCCATCAGTCCACTAGGGGGTATTGTGTCAGTGACAGTGACATGTTTTGACACGCTAAGGCATGAAAAGCACACAAATGCATGACCAGGGTCAAAGAAGGAGGTCATGTGATGAACAGCAATACAAACAGCAATGAAGTCTACATTGTGGAGGTGGTTGGAACAAACACAGGATTTTAAGCAGAACGACCAGCGTTCGAGCCTATGAGAGAGTAAAAGTCAACAAGGATTTCTTTTTAAGTTCCTCACATAACATAATGTTTTTAATGGTGCATTCATGAGCAACTGGGAAGTGGAAAAGAGTGGAAAAATACACCTAAATGCTTGTTGAACTGAGAATATCCCACTATGAAAGTCTGAGGATTTTTGAGATCTTCAAGAAATTTGATGTCACTTGACATGGCAGTGCTTGTGGTGAAAGGAAGAAATTGACTTGCTCCCAAAATAAGGCGAAATAGCCAGACTTAGCGAGCATAGCCTACTTAATTTTCAAGCTGTTAAATATGGATAAAATGAAATAGTACTGACCTCCCGAGCTTCATTTAATTTAACTTAACCAAATAGAAGCCGTGTCAAATTTAACCTGAACTATATTTTCCTGAACCTAACCACGTGTTTTATTGCTAAACCTATCGAGCTACCCTACTTTTCACGTTGAGGTGAAGCAAAATGTGACACTGGTACAGTAGCCTATTGTCAGTGGACTGATGGGGTATCTCATGCTTTGGTGTGATACCAGGTTGAATTATCAGTGTTATAGAGACACATGTTAGAAGATGACGTGCCCTAAAACATTCAAGATAATCTAATGCAGTTAAATCTGCAGTCACTTGGTGACAGTGCAACAAGCTGTAAACACAGCAGAGCCCTGTCCCCATTAATTATTACAAATTAATGCATTCAGTAGGCATGGGGCAACAAAAAAACACGATCCCAAGAGCTCCCACATCTATAGTTGGGATGGACACAGTAATCCCTGGAGCATGTCTGCTCCGGGTTCTGCTCTCCCCACACTGAGGTTTTCCAATGTAAGGCTCTTTAATCACGATCTAAAGAGGGTCAGACGGAAAACCATAGAAGGACTAGGAAAATGATATCACAGCCGTCTGCTATACGTCTACATAACGACATCCCTGGTTTGACGAGACCCTGAAGCTTAATGTTTCGAAACCTTTACCTCAAACATAGAAATGTATCTTTTATAACTTTTCTTAACTCTTCTGCCTTTTTGTCTCCATCCAGTCACTCCCCACTGTTTCATCACTCTCTTACACCTCTTCACTCTCTTTGTCTTTGTAATCATGATCACTCAATGTCGCCTTGACACTGAAGTGGCGCTATAAAGGAAACTCCACTGTCAATAGACAGAGAAAAGGACTGAGGCAGCGGGATCACTCTTATGTTAGTGTGTGTGTGATAGTGTGTGTTGTGTATTGGTGTCTGCTAACATCCTCCTTCATGTGTCACTATAGGTGTGTTGTGGTACTACTGCAAAAATAATGAAATCCTTCAAAATACAACAATGAAGACAGACTGCTCAGTTCATCTTCCATCTTATTATCAACTTCAAATAAAGTACTCAAAACATTTTTCTTTGCGTTGATGTCCATTTTTACAGTTGTACCAGGGTCCAAACGGAGAAAAAAATTCTCCCTTGTGGGATTAATAAAGTATCTATCTATCTATCTATCTATCTATCTATCTATCTATCTATCTATCTATCTATCTATCTATCTATCTATCTATCTATCTATCTATCTATCTATCTATCTATCTATCTATCTATCTATCTATCTATCTATCTATCTATCTATCTATCTATCTATCTATCTATCTATCTATCTATCTATCTATCTATCTATCTATCTATCTATCTATCTATCTATCTATCTATCTATCTATCTATCTATCTATCTATCTATCTATCTATCTATCTATCTATCTATCTATCTATCTATCTATCTATCTATCTATCTATCTATCTATCTATCTATCTATCTATCTATATATCTATCTATCTATCTATCTATCTATCTATCTATCTATCTATTAATGTTTTATTGACACCGTGAACATATAATCTGGTTAGCTTTGGTTTCATGCTGCAGTTGTACGAGCGCACTAAAGAACTTTGCATGACATACATCCTGTCATCACCACCTACGTGGGCTGCGTGTCTCTATACTTGACATTGATTGGCATGTAGACGGCGTGCGTCTTACATCGACAGGTTGTCAATTCAGCTTTTTTGTTGGAATGGAGAAAAAAATATGAAAAGTTTTGTTTCATTGCCACTTTACTATTATTATTATTGCATTACTATAAGCATTTATTTTCTCCTTAGAAAATAAGTTTCAGCATTTTTATTTCCTTTGTCAGAATCAAATTACAATGAAATATTTTGTCTCCTCCTCACTTTATGTGCTAACGAGGCTCATTTATAATAATAGAGTACTATAAAAAAATAAAAAATAAAAATTTTTTTTACTTCTATTCTGGTTCTTCTATTGTTTAATGGTTGATGATAGTGTGCCTCAACTTGTAATTGGTCCAAAAGTCTGAATCATTGAAGAAGTGTTTTCGCACTGCAAACAAACTGAACCACGGTTCAGTCTGATGTGGACTGAGTCCCCTTCTTTTGGTCCCATGGTCTGAACCCTGATCCTAACATGAATGTAAAAGTTCAAAGATCGAACCAAACACGGCAGGTCTGAAAACCCCCTTGGACTCTTTTAGCCCATTAAAATGTTGCACAATAGGTACATCTGTCCAACTGTGTTACTCTGTACTTTTCCACAAACTAGATTCAGAGCTGTCAATATCAAACATTTTCGGTGTAGTTCTTACAGTTTTCTGTGAACCACTTATGCTTGACCTAAATATATGTCACTATATATAATAATCTAAATCTTAAAACTGTGCATTTACACTTTTTAAAAAAAATATTTTTTTTTACCAATTTTGATTATAGAAGTGCAACTTGTTACCTATTAATTCAAGGCACTTCATAATCTAACCATATTTTATGGGGGGATAATATGTAGACAAGCGGTGAGGTGGATGTCTCACCCAGCTGAATCTGGATCTGCCTCCTTGAATTGTGGTGGATTCGTATTAAACTTTTCAAGTTTGACAAACAGGAAATGGTCAAAATAAGAAAATTAATTTCATTTTTTATTTTCACTAAATCTTGACCTGAAAGTACAGGTTAGGATCAAGAACCAATCACTTGTTTTATCTTTCAGATTGCCTCTGGGATGAGTTTTCCTCAAAGACAACATGGGCGCATGCAAGAGCATTTCATGCTCTTTAAATCTAAGAATATGTATTCGTCAGATAAGATAAACACAAATGTGTCACACAATAGCAAATGGGTTTTGTAGATGTATCTATTTACCTTGCTCTCCTCTCTCTGCCTCTCCCTTACACTTCACCCTGCATCCATACACTCTCTTACACACACACAGACATTTCCTTTTCATCCACCCATTGCTCTCCTATTACACAATAAGGTAAACCCGTGGTATTAGGTTCCTCTCTGTCTTTTTACCCATGGTGCTATTCATCCATCCTTTCTGCCTGAAGCCAGGGAAGACAGTGGGAAGAGTTCACATGAGACGATCCCTCTGACAGTGTGATCATCTCTGTTATGGTGTAATGCAATAAAAGAGTGCAGTTACTATGATTTACACTGGATTGCTACTCAAAACAAGCAGTGGATCAGAGATGTGAAAACACGCGGAGAAAATGACGTAACATTAAGGGTGAAGTGATGAGCCAGATGGCAAGATCAGGAAAGAAACAAACCCACAAAGAGAAGAAATAGGCAAGACATAGACATTCAGGCAAAAGGGAAAAAGGAAACAATGAATGTAAAAAAAAGAAAGAGGGAAAACAAGCTAATAGCAGCGTCGGGATAAAAAGTGCAGAAGCAGCATCCAGACAGCCTCAGTCTGAGATTAGAGAGGAAGCAAGAGAGGAGAGGGAGGAAATGGGAAAGGGAAGTGCCGAGCCATATATTTTTCTTCTTCCCCTATTTAATTCATCCTTTTCCTCCTCTTATCACAGATCAGGACACACACACACACACATTTGAATGGCCTACTGGAGAGTCTAAGCGGAAAATGCAGCTCCGTTCCTCAAATAGAGAATTTACCTGAGAGTCTGTTGATGTCAGATACTAATTCTCAGGTTGGTTCTCATCTTCCCAACAACTTAACAGCTAGCGCAGTGCAGTCTGTCACTATGAATATCAGGACACCTTTTAAGCAAAATATAATTAGATCATATTTGTAAAGCTTTACTGGCTTTCTGGTGTTGTTCCTGCGCCTTTTTGTTGTGTCTTGTTTCCCTTACTAAAGTGAGACAATTTAAGATTTCAGAGGAGAAAATAACATAAAAGCATCCTCTTGCAAATGAAAAGTTGAAATCCAAACACTCTAAGGTTCCTATCACTTCCCTCTCTCCTCACTGCTGCAGCTGCTGCAGACTTACTCGCTGGTTGTCACACATTTAGGTCGTAGGTCACGTCAGAGGCTGAGCTGTCACACAAACACACAGATACACTTTGCACAAATGTGTTTTTGCATAATACTTTGCTAGCCAGGCATGACTAACTTGTAAAATCTTTATAGAAAATGGAATAGACACAAGTGTGTGACATGAGAAGGCAGACAGGAAGTTGTTTTTCACCCACTTGCAATCAAGTCCTACAACAATACATTTGTTTTTGCTTTAGGTTTTATTTTGATAGGCCTGTGGAGTTATTTTAAATGAGATCTACATACTGCAGTTTTGGTTCATGCATGCAACTTACATTTTTCGTGATTAGCATAATGCACTTGCATGCACTTGCATGCACTTTACTGCACGTTGATTCTCTTTCATTGACTCATCTGGTTGGCTGCATCCCAACCCAGCCCAGACCTTCAATCAGCTCAACTCAGCAAGTAAGTGATGTTTTTTTGGCTATGAGGATACTAAAGTGTTGAAGTCTGTCCTTATAGGAGTCCATTAGGCTTAAATCAACTGAAAACAAAGAATGGATTAGTCTGCACTTATATAACACCTTTTTACCTTAGCGGACATCAAAATGATGTACAATTTGCTTCACAATCACATGCACCATTCTCAATGGCGACAGAGCTTCTCCATGGAGACAGAGCTGCCATTTAAGCAGCAGAGCTGCATGTTCACCTGTGGTCTGGAGCAATTTAGGGTTCAGTCTTACCCAAGGACAACCCGCTCTACCATCTGAGCCACTGCAGTTGCCCCAAATAAATGACGCAAAGTGAAAATTGGCTTTGGCTGCAGTTTGAACACACCTTTACACTATGGTCTATCATGTCATCATGTGTCATCCAGAAAGTTTCCATTTGGGAACCTCTGACTTCTAGTTTTACAGCATTCTCAAACAAGCAATATGGCAGCTCCCAGAAAACATGTATTGTTTCTGCTGTCAGAATAAAAAAAAGTGACAAACAACCTTGTCGTCATTCATATAAATCCACAGAGATAAAATGGAGCTTGGGAGGTCAATATTACTTGTACACTAGATTTCAATACGTTTTGATGTACTGTTGTGTCATTATTTACAATAGTCTTCAGCCTGTACCTCTCTTAGCTCTTTACCTGAACATGTCTGTTAAAAGCTGTCGGATTATA
Source organism: Brachyistius frenatus (assembly GCF_029030835.1). NCBI lineage: Eukaryota > Metazoa > Chordata > Actinopteri > Embiotocidae > Brachyistius > Brachyistius frenatus. The sequence goes on from NW_027210600.1 coordinate 1,897,037, forward strand.
ATTTTTTTGAACGCTATTGGTGGTGAGGAGCAATGAGAAGATTGGTGTGAAGTTTTTTTTTTCTTCTTTAGGCTTTCATAGCTAAATCTGTCTCATAGAAAGGTGGCGATATGGCGGCGTGGCCAAACTGATCTCCCTACTGACAGATGTATAATTAACATATGTCAAAGGGGATGGAGTAAAGCAAGATCTCCATCATGATTATGAGGTGACAGTTTAGTCTTTATTTGAGCATATGGTGCGATCAGCGTTTTACCCGAGGTGCAAAGGAAACTCTTCAGAGTTGGATTGGCAAACGCGCAGTTAAAATGTGTTAACTGTATTTGCTTAATTCTCCTCTATTCAATCGAGTGTCATTAACTGCTTTTGGAATAAGACATCAAATGGTCTCCTGAGGCTTCTTCATCACGAGTTAACCAGCTCCAAGATTTTAATCACAAGTGGGTCACTGTATGTGCATGAGGATGTAAGGTTAGCAGGACAAAAACTAATATGTTGTTCATATTTGAGGAAAATAAGATTTGTGAATTTGTAAGCATTGATCACAGTGAGGTTTACTTCTCTCCATCTTATCCCTCAGTTCAAAGTTGGTAAATATGGACCTTTATTGAGTTTTGTTTTTTTCCTTTGAACATACAGAAGTCATTAACTCCTCAAATCACATGAGATTCTGAGTTATATGTTCTTTAAAAAAGAATATTGTTGTGATTCAATGAAGAGTTTTTGTGAGTGGTGGCCTGGTTTCTTTTCTCTTTAATGAAGTTTATTTCATAGGTTTACCTCACATTTTTAGGAATCAACCAAATCTGTTCCTTTCGTGAAAGACAGATAACAAACACTGGTCCAACCCTCATTACAACAACCTCCTTTAAAAAAAAAGAGCAGTATTGACGTGTGGTACATGCATTTTTAATAACCAGTCACATCTCCTACACTTCATGTTTCAAAGACATTAATTTTTTATTCAGCTCTCCACACTCTACAAATTTACCTCCAGGATCATCTAAGCACAACTGAGGAGATTCAATTTGATCCTGAGGAAGATGCTGATCACAGACTGGTGGTTATGCATAACCAGCCAATTATACAAGTTGAGTCCTAAAAGTGTCTTGAGTCTACATTAATAGCACTTGAACTAGAATATTCATGTGGACTGGATTTGTTCTTGTCTGCAACAATGTACTTTTTATGTCGATTGCGTCTGCGTGGAGTCGAACAAAAATGTTTTAGAGAGAGTAATTAGATAAGGAGTGACTGCATGAGCCTTTCTGTGTCATCACAATCACAGTTAACACATCTGGCTCAGACTGAGAGGAAAATAATTGCTTCAGTTCAGCGGTGCAAAGTGAATCACTACATTGTGTCTGTGTCAGTCTATGTGTTGTGTTGCTGAGATACTGAAGTTATCTGCTAGTACGTCCTGTCCAATCTCACAATATCACCCTGTGCTTCAACAGGTGACAGTGAGTCACTGCAGCATCTAAAATGTTCTCGGTCCAACATGTATACACTACACCTTGCTACCTACGTACCAACATACCTACCTATATCTCCAAACCTATCTACGTACGTATCCGTACCCACCTCCCAACCAACCAATCTATCCACCCACCCACCCATCCATCTGTTATGCATGGCAGTACATTTTCCTTCACTTTAACTTTCTATTGGAATACAGACGTTAAACAGGTACAGTATGGGATGGATTTATACAACAGCTTTACAAGTATATTCGTAAAATCTACATGATGTTTATTTGTTATACTGATGAATAATTCCTCATGTAAAGACAGCAGAGTGACATTGCTTCGATGCCCTCAAAGTCTGCTGTTGTTGAAGGTAAATATTCAATGGCAGCTCTCTCCTGAAAAGGGTCCACTGCTCATCTCATAACGATGTGTTCCTGAGTCTCATTAGGAAGAAACTGATGGTGAAATTCATACATCTAAAACATAAACACTTATGTTGTATTGCTGTAATTACGCCCTGATAGTTCAGAAACCCACACTGCAGTCTGAGGTTTATACTAATTGCCGTGACTGACATCAACCCTGGGGTCACATTTAATTTGGGGCTGTTCGAGGTGAACACACAAACATGTGGACACACACACACTCAAGGCTCAGAGCCATATTCAAAACACAAAGGATGGATATGAATATGCAGATTTCTATTTTCATCAGTGTGACAATCTGCCACTCACGGCTTGTTCTAAACTGTGTGTGGCTGTGTATTTTTGCACTGTAACCCCTGTTGTAGAGGACATGACAATTGGATCTGGGTTATAATTGTTCTGTCGGTGAGGATGGCAGATTTAAAGGCCCATTAAGTCATTTCCTTACAGCAAAAAGCACCAAATAATTAACTTATGTTTAATAAAAATAATTCTCTGCAATTATTTCCTGACATTTCTGACATTCGACCCCCCCCCCCCCATTGCAATTATAAAGGAAAAGGTCATCCAGCATGAGATGGCAGGGTCACTTGGTTGGTGCTCCACTTTGGTCCAAATTGAAATTCTTCAATAACCGTTGGATGGGATGCCAGTAAATGTTGTACAGACATTCATGGTTCCCAGAGGATGAATCCTAATGACATTGGTGATCTATGCCTTACTATGTTGAGTGCCCTGAAATGACTTGTGTTGTGATTTAGCACCATATAAATATACATTAATTGAGTTGAAATGAAGCTCCTGACCTTAACACCACCATGGGGATTTATATTTGTGGTTTTCTGTGACATGTTTGAACAATATTAGATGGGCTGGCACACAATTTAATTCTGTTATTCAAGATAAGCATGTTGACCTACCTGCTGACATAAGCATTCAGTTGAAAACCTGTCAGACTTTTCAACCTGCACATAGTGGTTTTAAATACATTTAAACTGTAGACACTGCAGACATCCCTACTTTCTAAGAGTTAGGAGATAATGTTATGCAAAAGCATTTAAACTGAAATATATACTTTGCTGTAAAATTACTTATTTGACACTGTTACTTGGATAAAATGTTGTCCCACTGTATTATGATTATGAAAGTTTTTTTTTAAATTAATTATAACACTCTTATGTACACCTTTAGAAGTTAAGTTCCCATCTTAATTTAAATATGTCTCTATCCAAACTCAGACACATTAAACTTTCTGTTTTGTGAGACTGGTTGTTCTGTTCTGTTGCTACTCCACGGCTTCTTGAAAAGGTCTCTATAAAGCTTCCTGTCAACGTGTCTATTGTGTTATGAGAGACAAACTGTATCACGCCAAATAAAACTGATAACCATCACATGGAATGAAGAGAGGAAGCTCAACAGCGGCTCGTCCCATTATTAGTTTTTCGTGTGTGTGTGTGTGTCCACATGTTTGTGTTTCTATGTGCAGAGCGAGGAGAAGGGAGATGACGAGACAAGATATGAGATGGACTATAATAGTTTGAAAAGTTTTAAATGATTTTGGACTGACATAGAAAAATATTTTTTGTGACAATGTTGTTTCCTGTTGTTGAAAAGACTGAAAGGTTAAAAAATAAATAAATAAAGTGACACACTGGCTGGACAAAGTGAACAATGGGAATGAGAAGGACAGGGAACAGAGGTCTTCCAAGAATTTCTAAATAGGAGGCCAGAAGAAGGGCAGCACTCACGTGGTCCAGAAAAAGGACCAGCATGGGGAAAGAAAGTATGACTAGTATGAGTAGGATGGGGATGCAGCAGGGCGCATTGACATAACCCGAGCAAACCAATGATTGCACGATTACTTGCTCAGAGGTGTAACCCACTTCAACAACACCCGGAGCATATTTTCAGTTGGTATCTAAAGGTCCTGAGGAAGTAGTGCTAGCATCTTGACCAAGAGCTGAGGGTAGTAGTGGATGCCATCTGAGCAGGAATTTTGAGCAACAAATAAGTACGGCCTGTGAGGAAGGCATTTGGCTTCATCAAGGAAAAGAGACAGGCTTCATCAGCACTTAATATCATTCAGTGGGCTTCTTGCCACTGTTTTGAACTGGCAGCTGAAGATTGACCTCGGTTCCCAGACACCATCACAGACGCCACAATCAAGCTGGCTGTGGTCCTAAACTTTGAAAAAACAAGGCATATGACTCAAAAGACGCTGTGGGCCTAGAGGGCAAGTACTGGAGTCAAGCATGGCATGCACAACACTGTGCTGGTCTTATGCAGGGCCTTCAGGCTCTTTGGCATCAAAGGACTCCACTGGAAAATAAACCATTCGGGACAACAATAATCCTAGAAAGAAAGTACGATGCCTGCAGATCAAGAGGGGCAATCCAGGTACCAGACTTGGTCACAAACAGGGGCCTGATAAATCCTGGAGTGGGTGACCGAAAAAACCCAGACGACCCATAGCTGATTCTTTTTATTTAAACCTCTTTTTGGTGACTTGGAGGTAGCAGAAACAAGTTGTCATCATGAAACTGATTTGTGACCTTTTAAGCTGATATAGTTAACTTTTTTGCAACTTTTTTCCACATTTGGAGACATGTTTCTGTCCCCAAGATCAAAGCAATCCCAAATTTACTCTCCTATACAGCTCTGTTTTTAGTTTCTAACAAATCTTGAGGGAAATATCAGCCTCTTTAGCTATTCAATGCTGCACTATGTTCACCAGCCAATGCTATGTAGCTGAAAACACCCATGCATACACCCCTATGTGAGTGTGTGTGTTTATGTGTGTGCACAGGCACTACCCATCAGTAAAGGAGTTTCCATGGACAAGTAAAGGAGCTGTGATTTGTCGAGAGACACACAGCTGAGCCCTGCTGTCCACGGCCAGCAACCATAGCTAATTTGAACAGACAGATTACAGTTTTTTTTTAACTGCAAGAAAGCAAATCTTTTGTGTTGTGAGTATGTGTGTGTGTGTGCGCGCTTGTGACATTCCCACAGTAGCCCGTCTTTAATACAACAACCACTAGGCCTATTAAATATCCCCTGATCTGTGGCCATGGCATTTACTTCTCCCCCTCAATCCTTCCTTTCATCCCTGCTGCCAAACAACGCTCACAGCAACAACTGTCCTTTCATCGAGGCAGAGTGTGTCTGTGCATGTGCATGTTTGTGTGTATGTGTGTATCTTCTCACCATAATTTGGGGCTGAAAATCTTAACTTGAAAAATACACTCGCAAAAAAGAAGAAATTGCAAACAGGCTTCAAAGACAGGATTATTGCTAAGAAGCAAGAGAGGGCGCGGACGTTAGCCTGTACACTCAGAACAGGCCTGGCTGCTCTGTGTGTCCGTGTGGATGCATGTGTGTTGTGTACAGATACTGAACTAATACATACACTCGGAGTGAGTGTGTATATAGAATATTTCATGTGAGAAAATGTAGAACTTGAGTGTTTGACTGTATGTCAGACATGTTCTTTTTATGTGCAGCACACTTTTTTCTGTGTTTTTAGTTTCTGCAGGCTTTTAATGTACAAAATGGAATGGAATGTGATCCCACTTGCTGTCATTAAAATTTATATTAAAACAACACTACACAGCTGGCTGCCATGTGCTGACACAGTGACTTTGTCCCACTTGCATGAGCTTATTTGAAATTAAGAACAAAGGGTGAAACATTTCCTCTTCTCTTTCACTATTTCCTCTTTGTTCTTTTATTCGGTGACCTCAATTCCTCTGAATTTTAAAACTGGTCCCCACTCTAGTAAAGTTGTCACTGCACTGCTAAAACTACCCATCTTAAGAAATTATTTAGACTAGACAGTGCTAATGTTAAGAGTTTCAGTTATTCCTTAAATCATTGATTTTCTTGATACAAAATGAATTGATTTAGCTTTTTCCGTCTCGATGTAAGATCCTGATGTCTTTCTTTGAAATTCCTGACTCATATCCGAAACATGTAAATTTATACAAAACCACAGGCGTGTGCTGCCACTTCTTTTGAGAAAACACAGATTGGAAGATTGAATATGAGCCAAACAACTTAACAGTTTTTGCAGGGTTCAGCGGCTGCCACTGAGCTGCTGCCAGGGTCCTCATTTGCCGCTGTTTATCACCAGCCTGCTAACATCGCGTCCAGTGGGATGATAAATGGCTGGACGCCAAAGAGCACATGAATCACCTTGTTAATGACAGAACAATGCATATTGCACATGGTTACATGTGAAGCCGCAGGCAGCATGCCTTCGTCTTTGATTGCATGTGCGGCTGCCCTCTCTCACAAGTGTAAATTGGATCTGTATTTATCTTGAGAGTTGTTTGTGTTTGTGTTGGTGTTGTTTTTGTTGTTGTTGTTGCAGCATTCAGACACTCGTCTTTGCATTACTCTGGGCCTTCTTAAGGCTGCCATGACTGTTTTCTGATGTGCTAGGAAGCCTATTGGTTGAGTCACGGTACTCTTAGTAAAGTGTTGTTGATCACACCAGCTAAACTTGACAGGCCAATTCCTCAGGGAGGGAAGGAGAGTCAGAGTAGGGAGAGAGAGAAATATTCAAAGGTGGGTAAAGAGGAATGGAAAACCTTGACAGTATGATTAGCACAAATGGAGAAAAATAAAGCATGCAGACTGCAGTGAGTGCCACAGATTCAGAGGTAAGCAGGAACACACACCAAAGTAATCACATACAAATAAGCACATCTGTGAACATAAAGGGAACCACGGCAACACGCACATACTGTACAAACTCAAGTGATCACACACAAACAACTGCATATGTGATCTGGATGTATAAGCACTGCACAGTGAGACCTGCCTGGAATCTTTGCACACACACATACACACAGACAGATATGATGAAACCTAACCTTGCCAGCCAGGTTTGCAGACCGGCTTGACATCAATGCGGACAGGGACACTGTGCAGGGCTCTCTTCTGGCCGCAGTCCCAGGCCGTCACCTGGATCTCGTACTGCTGCTGGCGGTCGTAGCTCAGCTTCTCTGTGTTCCGGATGTTACCTGGTGGGGAGAAAAGGTCAAGATCCAAGTCAACCCAAATAGCTTTTTAAAGCAACTCTTTATAATGCATTGTAGGGCAGTGTTTCTCAAATGGCGGGGCCATTCTGGGTGGGTGTCGGATGTTTGCATAAAGAAATCACTGAGGAAGAAAAGTCAAACTACAGAATTTTGATGCCTGCACTGTTATGATGAAGGACATATGTATTCCATGATACAGCGTGCATGCAGTAACTGTTTGATTCTTGCAGTCGCTGTAAAATCAAAACTATGGTCAGCAATTCAGTAGTTAACTCTCATTCAAATATTTAGATAAGTCTGCCTTTTTATTCAATACTGTTGAATTAAGATTCTTGAAACTCGATTAGATGAGTATGCCTTTATATTTCATTGAGTTTTTGCCGAGGTTGCACTTTCATTTTGTTTATTTCATGTTTTGAACAGTACATGAAGGCATTGTGTTATCATGCACTATATTTTGTGAAATAAATGGCTAAAAATAAATCAAAATATTTGGGGCATGGCTTGATGACGATGGCTGAGGTGCCCAAATTCTTTCCTATGGAAGGCTAAAGACTAATCTGGATGGAGGGCCATGGGCCAAAAATGAATGTTTATGTGACATGGCATTTCATTAAAATGTCACATATTTTCGAGAGAATTATTATTCTAAATCTAAAATAAACATTGTGATAATTAAAACTCTACTCTTTAATCGATGTGATAATAATGACATTATTTTGCAGAAATTATTGTCAAAAACAGTCATCCTGCCAATTTAAAAAAAAAAGTGATCTTGTCTGTGTCATTCCCTTGATCTCTCATGTTGACTGGCAGATCAAAGCTAGTGATGTAGGACACAATGGTAGCGCATGGGCATCAGAGAATGCCATCGTTCTTTGTAGATAAGACGAAAGGTCAATGTCATTTAACAGGCAAGCTTAACAGCACCATACTGTAGATTCCTATAAAACTCATATTATGTACTGCAAAAAAATGTATGGTTTGGAGTCATTACGATTTAGATTTTACAGCACTTATAAGGAAAACAAGCATGAACTTGTCAAATGCTGGTGTGGGACAAAACAAAGAAGGTGCCGGTAAAACTTGGACCATGTACCCAATATTGGCCTGCTCTGGACTCAGGTAAAGTATGGGTCCTATGAAACAGCTGAGAACCACCGTTGTAGAGTAAGTTCAGTCCATGTATTTTATCTAATAATACATACTTAGTAGTTTGGTTTAAGTTTTAAGACCCTGAAAGCTAAAATTCAGCCAGCATTATGTCAGTAGATAAAATGTATTTTCTGGTTGAAGTGGAAGTGAGTTCAATAAAACTAATTCTGAGCAGGTATCTTCTGTCTTTTAGTACTTCAGTTTCACCGTACTTCTTCCTGTGTGCCAAGATTCCCCATCAGTGGAAAACCCAACACCTGTAATTAATGTAGGCAATTAAAGCTAATATATATGAGGCAGCTCATTAGGGGGGAAGGGAAAGAGGGTTTGCACAGTTCTTGTCTTTGGCAATGAGTCTTTTTCACTAAGGACAGTTTTGACATTTCAAATTAGGGAAAGCACAGGTGTAAATAAAATTAATGATGGCTGACTTCCATTTAGCTGCTTCAGTTTCAGGGCCCGAGGGATGCAGTCACAACACATTGTGAGACTAAATGTAGCTCCTACCTACACACTGAGGCAACAAAAACCTCCAAGACTCTCAGGATTTTGGTCTGAGAGAAACACGCACTCAACACTTCAACAGTAATGAATTCCTGAAAGCATGTTTAGACTGTGGGATAATTAATATTGCTGAATATAAACAGGACCTTACTGGCTTGTGTTCATAGACAGTATTTAGTTTCTGGGTATGAAAAGTGAAGCTAATACAGAAGTGCAATAGCTGAGATCCACTATGGGCAGGCTCCAAAAGATTTCCATTCAAAAAACATCAACTTCTATCATGAAATACAAACCCAATACATTTGTTTAATTATAAAGTTGTCTTGCCAACATTTTGGTGTTTTACAAACAGTGTAAATTTCTATTTCTGTTATCAATTCCACCAGTGCATTTCGTCCTCTGACATGTCAAGGTGTCTGTTGCGAAGGAAGCATATCATTGAGCTGAAAATCTACAACAGGAAACATGTTCTAACGACTCTAAAACCTTCAATCTGTAATGAGGCTATTGGTTCAGATCTTTGCTCACAGAGGCTGATGTCGTGTTGAACAAGTGAAGTGGTTTGGGAGTTTATTATAAAACAGAAAGTAAAACATTTTTGTGAAACATTAAAAATCCCCAAACCCAAATCTGTGTGCTGTAAGTGTGAAACAGTCTGGAGTTCCTCAATCATCAGTGTTTGGAAGACTGACTTTATAGAGTCATAAATGGGCTGTGTGAGCTTTTACAGCTAAATGAGCTTAATTTGACTGCAGTCATAAGCAATGTGAGACATGTTTTGTATTCAGCGCTACTCTTTTAAATGTGTTCTTAATGGATCTGATCTGCGGTCTGATGCCTGGAAGAAACTCTTAAGACTTTAGAGTTTACCATAAACTATAGAATATATGAGTTGAGTATATGCTGTACTCTGTCTCGGGGAAAGTAAGCAGATCTTTTTAACTGTGTCCACTCTATAAGCTTGTGTGTCTTTATGGTATTTTTGACTTTCTAGCTAACACACAATGTGTACATGCTGTTTATTTGCTTACACAGCATGTGTGTGTGTGTGTGTGTGTGTGTGTGTTGGCGTGTGTTTGCTTAAAGCAGTAATTGGCATTACATTTTTTAACCCTCGTCATATGTCATTGTCAAATTAACTGTGATGGCTTAATATAATCATTGTAACAAATGAGATCATAGTGGAGATGACAGGTAGCCTCTATCTCTCAAAGTGGTTTGATTAGTGCTCATGTTTCTCAAAATTGAGAACCCGTTACCATTAAATCCCTGTTGCTTCTGGACGCAGAGACCATGTTGGTACTTGTTCCCCCCTGCTCACCTCCTGGGTGTTACTTTTCAGAAGGTAATAAATATCCCACCCATTCCACCACTACTATTAGCCCTTGAATGGTATCATTATCCATCAGAAGTGGGATTACCATTGTTCATGGTTCATGGTGTCATTCGCTAAAGTCACTCCTTCTTATTAGTTTTCGAGCAGTCCATCTGAAAATAATCCCATCATGAATTACATATTAGGTCTCAAAAAGCAGTTGGGATAAGGAAAAGTTAATGGGTGGGTTTAAAAAAACTCAAACATGGTTCTCCTGAGTGAAAATTCTGTGTTTGTTAATCCAACTATCCCCGAGCTCTTTTCTACGTGGACTTCATCACTCTCTGTACTTCTTCACATGACCTCCGACAAATGACTTCCTTCTTCGACCGATCTTCGCTACCGGAATGTTTGATGCGATGATCTTATATAAAGAAATGCATCAAAATGAACGTGGCAATGATTTTGACCTGTTATACTGCTGCAGCCAGCACCTTAAAATAATTGAATAACCCATATGTCTCTACAGGATATTCAGCATACAGACCACATTCAGGCCCCTGAGAGTCTCGTGGCTCGTTGGTAACCATGACCCATTTTCCAAGCCTGCGTTGTTTCTCATGCTGCGCAGAGTGCATGAAGGGAGCTCTTGTAGTCTTAATGTGTCTGTTAATATTTGATGAGTCTTCCATTACAGACGCTTGACAATGCGATACACGCAGCCAGGCCTGGGCAGGGAGGGGGCACCCTGACGGAGAACACTTGTCGGGTATAAAGTGCATTGAAAAGAGATGCTATTAGCCCTTATTGGCTGCGGGTTGAAACATAGCTGGAATGAGTGACTGCAACTTCTATTACAGCGGGGATGCTTCTTGAGGTTGTTGCATTGTGGTAAGAGAGGTGCAGAGGGAGCTGAATGTTGATCATGTGGTATATTTGAATACGGGTGTGTGAATAGGAGGATTCATGAGGACGGCATTGTTCGCCTTCCCGTTCTCCTCATTGCCCATTCTCTGTCTTCCTCTCAGCTTGTTAAAAATTCCTTTCCTCCTCCCTCTCGCTGTCCAACCTTCCCATTCCCTCTCAGTGCACATCATCGTCTCACTGTTTTGCAGCCTCATCCCATTTACCTGTTTGCTGCCTCATCTGTTGTGCTGCTCTTTCTCTTTTTTTCCTCTCACACACACACACACACACACACACACACACACACACACACACACACACACACACACACACACACACACACACACACACACACACACACACACACACACACACACACACACACACACACACACAGACAAGTATTAAATGCACACTTACACACTCACACACTCACACCTTTCTGCATGACGGAGGTTCCTATTCCTGCTCCTTCAATTACTACATCAACTTATCCGTGTCAGCAGCCTGTGCGTGCTGTGACTGCTGGTGAGGGTGGCTAGCTAGTAAATGACTGCTTTACCCTCCAGCTCACTCTCTCTATTTGCTTCTCTATCAAAGCACCATAAACACACACACACACACACACACACACACACACACACACACACACACACACACACACACACACACACACACACACACACACACACACACACACACACACACACACACACACACACACACACACACACACACACACACACACACACACACACACACACACACACAAAACCATCCGTGCATGTGTCTGTGCGAGTTCCCTCCATCATCCCTGTATAATTACCATCCAGTTTTTACAACAGAGCATTTCTTACCTAAAGCTGCTTAAACCCCCTTTGTCTTTGTTTGAAGGACAATGCTGCCATTAATCCAGGGTGTCAATAAATTGCATAAAAACACTGAAACCAAAAATATCTTATCTCCCAACAGTTTCTTACTTTACTAAAACATGGGTCCCACAATGTTAAATGCTCGAACAGGAGGAAATATAGGCTGTTTTTTAGGGACTATTTTCAGTCTTAGAGTTGAAGTGAGTATGACAATGAGAGTGTTTGTGGGCTTTACTCAAAATTAAATACAGCGCCCATGTTGATAGTAATGAAGGATCATCTGGTGCAGACGTGTAGTTTTCATTCGCCATGTAAGCAGCATAGATGTAGTGATGATCATGTCGCTTGATTGTCCACATTTGAGTCCAGAAACAAATATACTACTGAGTAAATTGCCTTGATATTTTACACAGACATTCATTGTCCACAGAGGATGAACTCCTTTGATTTAATGATCACCTGGCATTTTCTTCAAGTATGACATTAAGGGTTTTAAGTTAAATGTCCCTCTAGGACAATAGTAACTTTAGTTATACTGTACATACATTTTTGTACTTTGTGTTTAGTCACAATTAGCAAATGCATGCTAATACCTTAAACTAAGGTGAAGGGCATGGCAAACATTTTACCAGATGAACATCTGCTTGTATTGTATTTGGTCCTGCATTCAAATTATTTACCGTGTTCATGAGAAGAGTCCATATGAACGCTTCCCTCAAGTGGTATTCACAACCTACCTTGAAACCTTGACATTTTTTAAAGGTCCAAGTTCTCGAGGTGTGACATGTTTGCTGATATTGTCAGATATGGCAATGGAAATTCATTTTTCATTGGATGAAAAGTTAATACACTGTACTTTTAGCCGTAATTTAATTATATGTCTTCTCCATAATATTGTCTCTATATGTCATCACGCCTTTGCGTTTCCTGCATTACGTTACCTGACTTCTAGCTCGCTAAATTGTTAGCCTCTCCGGCTTTTAGTCACCGTCCATGTTGCCGTTGCCTAACAGCGGTGTTCTTTTGACTAAACCACTTGAGTGCCGAGCACACCGTGCAAATGACATGTCGTAACCACAAGCTCACAAATTTCATTTGAAGGCAGCATGGCTGCCTGATGTTAGCATTTAGCTCATAGCATTGTAAAGCCGAAGTGTCAAAGAGGTCGCTGAACTTTTGCTGGATGTGCAATGCACCATCCCTTGGCAAAGTAAAGCATCACTTTGTAACATGGATACGGCACTGTTTATTGATAAACGGCAAATGACTGCTGCATTGATTTGCTAGCTGTAAAATATTTTATTATAGGCCACACTGCAGGGTTTTGATAAACCTTGAGTTTCATAAATCTGTTACCCCAGTCAGATTTCCTGCATCACATTTCATTGTCTCAATTGTTCCAGAAGCAACACATCCCCACCAACACAGGGCTGATTTGTGTTGTAACGCCGACTAGTCTTGTTAATGTCGATGGCACAAGGGAACAACCTGTATGAGGCTTCGAATACAAAAGCAATATCTGTCTCTTTGTGGGATTTGCTGACAATTAGAATATCACCAGCCTTATCCTTTATGTTTGGTTTATCCCAGCCACAATTTACCACTTACCACCATCCCTTATCCTGTTTTACCACTTAGACAGATCTCACTCTCACAGTCAACCTCCATTTTCCTCCCTCCCTCTTCCTCTCTCCCTCAGGCACTTGAGTTCAAGAGCTCTCATAGCCTTTTTCTCAGCGGTCAATGGCTGAGCAGGAACCCTTCAAATGGAGAGAGAGCGCTCCGGCTACAGCCTCTCCCATGTATCATTCACAGTGCAGTTTGGCCCAAACCTTACCCAGTCAGCCTTTTTATTGCAACACCTCAGCAGTCGCACACTCTTGGCGGTCGGCAGCAGCAAAAATCTAAACAGTAATGTCCCTTTCATCTGAGCAAAAAAAACATATGGGTGTAGTCTCAGCAGCACTAATCTGCCAGTTGTATTTAAGTAGCTTGTCTAACAGCGATACAACACTACAAGTCTAGAGTTAAAGTGTATGCCCAAATAATATATTAAATCCTTTCTGACTTTGTGTGAAGTACCCAGCAAATTGTGAAAAGAGGAAAGGTAAATTTGACTATTTGGAGATATGAATGTAACAATAGTCATGGACATCCATATTAGGAAAGTCACAGAGGTCAGTCTATGTGACAATCAAGAACGGATTTGTTTTCTTGGCTATCTCACTTTTTATTGTGTGTGTGTGGGTTATGTTAACATAATAATCTCTACAAATATTGACAATATATAATAAACTATGAAGTAAAAATATGAACCAGCAACTCAGTAAAGTTAAGTACATTTTTGAGGGTGTCTGAGAGTGTCAATGGATTTTTCTTAGTCTTTATCTTCGTCTCTGTGTGTTTTTTTAATGTTTGTGCGAGCACCGACTTCTGTGATCTGATTTGTGGCGAGTGATGGCTCTCTGGGCAAAGCTTGACTTTGTCCTTGGAAAGAGCAGAGAACACATTTTTACCCCGGGGAGAGACATCTGTCAGAGTATTAAGTTTAGCTACCAAAGTATGCAGATATGTGTATGCACAGTATGAGAGAGAGAGAGAGAGAGAGAGAGAGAGAGAGAGAGAGAGAGAGAGAGAGAGAGAGAGAGAGAGAGAGAGAGAGTGTGTGTGTGTGTGTGTGCTTCTGCTGTGGGTGTGAAGTTTATGTATACTTTATACATCGACTTGATTTTTAGATAGTAAGTGTCACAGTGTTATGAAATAAATGTTTTTTTTTGTATCTTCCATAAATACAATGAATTGCAAATGGAATGCAATAGAAAAAACAAAAAACTGTAAAGTTGATCTGGAAGATTTTCTTGGACTTATGGGAAATCATTGAAATAAGTAAAACAGAACTGCTGTAAGATGAGACAGGCTGAGAGAAAGTCAGTTAATTAAAATTTTATTGACAGCTTTTCAAAAAAACACTTGCAATGCACTGGATGTCACAGGCTGTTCATAGCGAGGAGATATAACAGGTTTTTTTGTGGCAATTACTAACATATCTGTGGATGCTGTTAACATATGTCCCCCCTCTTCTACTCACCATTGCGATCTATAGCAAACGGTGTGTTGGTGGTGGTGATCTGGTAGTTGCAGATCTGGCTGTACTGTGGGGAGCAGTCCTGGTCGGTGGCCTCCACTTGCAGGATGCTGTCGTAAATCTTGCCCTCTGTCACCGCTGCTCGGTACTGAGGTTCCCGAAACACCGGAGCAAACTCATTCACATCGTTGACTTGAATGTGAACAACTGCCCTGCAGACAATAGGGGGAGAAGAGTGGGCATTAATATATGATGGTATCATCTGCATAGAGTGTTATTAGATTAATGACAGTACTTTTATATTGCCTCAGGGAGACAAAACACATTTTAGAAGGTGTAATTTGCTAATAAGATTTAGATATTAGGTTATTCTTGACGAGTGTCTAGTCTACTGTACATGGTACAATAGAGCAGCAGCTGATAAGGAAGCAAGCATTGTCAAGTATAGTGAAGAAGCAGAGATGAATTTGAGGGTGAATCCACCAAATGTACACATTAGATTTAGATTGCATGGTATGAGGAGTACTTCTGCAGTGCTTCTTAACTCATCACAGTCATCTTAGCTCAATGTCTGACAAGTTGGGTCGGGATTAAAGAAAATACATTAGTTGCAGTTGCAGTATAGGAACGGTGCAGGGTTAGGATCTTGACTCCACAAGATGTCTCAGCGTCTGCTGCTTCAATTTCTACCAAAAAAAGTCCTGTGGGAGTCTCCCAATTTCAGTGAAGAGCATAATTAAGTCACTCTAGTACCATAGAAGACATTTCAAATTATCCAATACCTATTCACCATTGCCTGCATGTTAATAAAGTTAATTATTCATGTTTTCATTCATTATTTAGCTCAAACACCACTCATGCTGACACTTTATTTTTTAAGTAACTGTCGGTCAGAAAAATAACATTTATTTACGGTTCGTCGTCTTTATTTTCAAGAAAATAAAAGGGAGCCCAAGAACAAAGAACAAAGTGACTTTATAAATGGGAAGAAGTCATGTGTGTCTGTATGCTTGTGTTACATTGCACCTAAACATCTCAAAGCCCTACCTTAAATGCCTTCCAAGGCTAAATACTGTACGTCTTGTGATGTCCAGAAAGAGACAGCACTAGGTGCAGAAATGTAACACCTTCTTTGTTTTAAGAAACAACGAGGTGGAGATGAGTTTGTGTTTAATGGGATTAGCTGGTGGGTATGTTAATGACAGTGAAATCATCCTTTTAAAAGATCCCGTAAACATCTCCCCAACATGTGGTCGCTTGGAGATGGAGACTGGACAACAAAGAGGGAAGCAGTGGGGAGGCAGAGCTCGGGCAGAATGGATTTTCACACTGCCATATCTCTCTCTGTCACAAGTACACAAACACAGGCCATGGTTTGTCTTTGAGGCTGTATACACAGGCGGTTTAATAGTTTGATAGAACACACAAAGATGTAAACAACTGGTGGGAAAACAGAAAGGACAAAGGCAATGAGGAAAAGCAACTAACTACGTAACTAAGTGTGTTTACTCAAGTTTACTAAAATACAAACAGAACTTTGTTTCAGTATTTCCATTTTACTTCTTTTTGACTTTTACCCTATCACATTTTTATCCTTCAAGTCTTAGTTTGAGTATCAGTAACGGTGACAACAGGCACTGATCCATCATCATGTTCTGAGTGCATAAAAAAACCACTTATTAGTCAGTGCACCATGTGCTTTTCTGTTCCTGTTGAGAGTCAGCTCGCAGCAACCTGCTCGTTATTTCAGTTACACATTTGTTATTCATCCTCAAAAGCTCTCATGCATTTTATCAGACATGTAAGCATGCATAACACACAACCGTAAAAATAAATACCAACTGGCAAATTATTCAGTGATGATGAAAATATGGTCAGAAGCAGCTTAATAATGAAGCATTCACCCAATAAATCATGACATATGTCTCTTCTATACGTGATATTACAGTTGCCACTAATTAGCTTAATTAAATTTTATAGGCGGCGGAATACAGACATTCACCGTTTACATTTCCAAGGTGTTAAATGGGGTTGCTTTGTCACAACCGTTGGCTTAGCTGTACACAGAAGGTACCTTATGTCTTATGCGCCGTGACGTTGTGGGTCGAAAAAGGTCATGTGACAAAGAACAAAGGGGGAAAAGTCTGTATAGGGAGGGGGCCAGGGGTTGTTGAATGGAATAACCCCAGTACTGTCACTCGGGGGATCAGTGTTTGCATCCATGATCGAGCAAAAGTCAACATGGATTTCTTTTAAATAACCCTAACCATGATCTTTTTCTGTAACTACAACCTTTTTGGTGCCTAAACATAAGGCCCCGCATGTGTCCGTATAAAAGGCACATACATACAAGGTGCTGTGCACTTTCTGAATCTATATAAGACGTGAACAGCTTTGATAAAAGGACAGTGTTTGATGGCCTGGGAGTGAGAACAGGTTGTTATATTGCACATTTTCAAAGCAAATATTGACATCAGACAAGCATTTTAAATATTCAAAAAGAGACCTTCACCATAATCTTCTACAGACATCCAAATAACACAAAGAAATCACGATGAAAGAAGCTATTCTGCATAATAGCAGTAACTGTTATCTACTTTTGCATGGTGAATTTTGCTTTTATTTTAATTATTTGTACTTTTACTGAAAATAAGGAGTCTGAATAAAACTTATGTAACCCCAGGTACAGAATACACAAATGAACATTCACATGACAGTGATTCATTACTGAGCTTTAGGATTAGTGGGATGTTAATGGTGATGCTAACAGCAGTAAGAGATGGTGAGAAGAAGCACTGACAGATGATGGTAGCACCAGTGTGCGCAGTAAATCCCTCAGCCAGCCTTGTTTTGTCATATTAATGACACTCTCTCATAAACATTACCCCCCTGCTTCGCCACACTCCCCAGTGGTGAGGGAGCGAACATATGTTCCACTCCTCTGGGGCTTGTATAGATGGACTGAGTGTGTTGTGCGCGTGTGTGTGTGTGTGTGTCATTATGTATTCATGCACACAAATGCATGATATATAACTAAATGCAGTAACTGCAAAAATATCTGTTTGTGTGCATGTGAGTGTGTATTTCTCTGCTGATGGCTCACATCTGGCTGAAGCAGACGCCTCGCTCTCGAGGGTAATTGTGTATGTGTGTGTGTGTGTGTGTGTGTGTGTGTGTGTGTGTGTGTGTGTGTGTGTGTGTGTGTGTGTGTGTGTTAGTGTTTTCATATTGTTGGAAGATTGCCAAACCGAGCCCAAGGCTGCATTCCCTCCCTGTGCCAAGCCTCAACTCATAAGCAGGGGTCCACCAATGAGTCAGAGTGACACAGAAAGACAGCGGGGGGTTAAATGACCCCGTGGGTTCAACCATGATCATAACACCGCTAAACAAAGTGGATAAAAACAAGTGCCACGGGGACAGTTATTTTAAGAAAAGTCAAAGGTTAAACAAACTACATCACCCCAGTGCATAAGGAAATACAATCTAAGACCCTCTTTTCTCTTAGCAAGGATATACAGACTGAATACTCTCCTTGTCATCAAGTGTTTGTGTAAAACAGCATCATATAAAGGCCCCAGTGTGCTGGATAGAAGCAGTGGCACATGGCTTTCTTTAACATTAGTAAGATGGCATCAAACTGTCTGCTATACATTTAGTTAAATGGTCCAATAGAAAAAGATTCACATCACTGTAAGTTCAGATGCTGCCCCCCTGTTCCCAAGCTGTCATCATGTCAGTTTAACTCTAATTAAACTCTAGTCTGCAGTACCACTCCATACACTTCACTGCTAAGGCCGGCTCCATCATTGGCTGCAATCTGGACAGCCTGGAAAAGGTGGTGGAGAGGAGGACGCTGAGGAAACTATTATCCATATTGGATAATCCTGACCACCCTCTCCACCACCTGCTGCAGGGACAGTGGAGCACTTTCTCCAAAAGACTCTTCCAGCTCCACTGTCACAAGGACAGATACAGGAGATCATTCCTGATACAGGAGATCATTCCAGATACAGGAGATCATTCCTGATACAGGAGATCATTCCAGATACAGGAGATCATTCCTGATACAGGAGATCATTCCAGATACAGGAGATCATTCCTGATACAGGAGATCATTCCAGATACAGGAGATCATTCCAGATACAGGAGATCATTCCAGATACAGGAGATCATTCCTGATACAGGAGATCATTCCTGATACAGGAGATCATTCCAGATACAGGAGATCATTCCTGATACAGGAGATCATTCCAGATACAGGAGATCATTCCTGATACAGGAGATCATTCCTGCCCACTGCAATAAGACTGTACAATAACTCACCTCTGGTCAAATCCATCACACAACAATAACACCGTTGTCTGTTGTCTGTTTTTCTTGGTTGTTTAAATATAAAAACAACAACAACAACAACAACAACTTTGCACTATTACTTAGTTAGTTTTAATTTAATTATTCTATTTTATTGTATATATTGTGCATTTTTATATTTAATATTTTTTACTGTTATTTTATTGCTTTCCTGTATCTATAAACGCTGCTGTAGCAAAAACATTTCCCTTTGGGGATTAATAAAGTATCTATCTATCTATCTATCTATCTATCTATCTATCTATCTATCTATCTATCTATCTATCTATCTATCTATCTATCTATCTATCTGTCTGTCTGTCTGTCTGTCTGTCTGTCTGTCTGTCTGTCTGTCTGTCTGTCTGTCTGTCTGTCTGTCTGTCTGTCTGTCTGTCTGTCTGTCTCGGTCGGTCGGTCGGTCGGTCTCGGTCGGTCGGTCGGTCGGTCTGTCTGTCTGTCTGTCTGTCTGTCTGTCTGTCTGTCTGTATCTATCTATCTATCTATCTATCTATCTATCTATCTATCTATCTATCTATCTATCTATCTATCTATCTATCTATCTATCTATCTATCTATCTATCTATCTATCTATCTATCTATCTATCTATCTATCTATCTATCTATCTATCTATCTATCTATCTATCTATCTATCTATCTATCTATCATAGAAGGACACATCATTGCATTAAATTAGTACCATATAAAGGTGAGTTTGATTCTCATGCAGCTGTGATCAATTTGGTTGGAATTAAAAATGACTTAAGAAGAATGATGGTAGAATCACACAGAATAAGGACTGTGGATTGTGTCTCTTAAAGTGAAGATATATTCATAAGATGTCATTTATTTCCAGTATTAACAGGAGGAATGATTACAGCAAGCACTTCTTCTCTTTACTTATAAGAATATAAATAAGACTAAAACAACTGTGAACCTGCCTTTAATGAGAAACCAAAGTAAATTCTCAGCACAAGTGGAAGCAAATATGTTGTCGATCAAACCACTCTGACCTTTTGATCTTCCTCTGAAGACTTTGTGGTTCTATAAAACTGCCTTTGTTATGCTCCTGCTCTACTTCTGTAACACATAATTCCTATGACTGCATTCGTTTTTCACTTAAAATTAAAGGTATGATGTACCAATTCCTTTCACAGCTGACTCACATCAGACACATCCTATTCAGGTTGAGTGAAGGGTTTTAAAGGATTTTAAAGGAGCTGCTGTTTTTGCTCAAAATTAGTCAAAATGCAACATTAATACAGATTTGTTGTTAATTTGCTGCATTAAAATAGTTTCACAAAAAGGAAGCACATGACCTGAGAATGAACTCAGAAGTGATGTGAATACTGCTGCATGTGACAAAAATGAATCACGGCATTCTAATCAACAGGTTCAAACATTATGCAGATGATGGACAATTGTCTGTCTTTGTTTCACTTTGCAACCCCAGCATTTTGAGAGCAACCTCACAGATACATGTTTTCTGAAATATTGCAATTGATGCAATTTTGTAAAAATAGAGTGAACCCTAAACCCTAAAGTCCAAGCACCAAACCCAAACCCGCCTTGATTTAATTGATGTCACTCGTGTGTGCAGCTGTCATGTTTGAGTGTTTGAGTCCACGACAGTTCGAAATGGTATAAAAAGCCAAAATGGGACATGCTTGATTAGCTTACATTTTGTGGGAGAACACATTTTATAAGTCTCTAATGTTGCTATGAACTTTGGGAAAGTCCCTCAGGAAAGTCTGTAAATATGCAGAAAAGGTCAGAAAGTCGGAATCAGAGCCCCGGCAGACTTGAGGATCTGACCGTGGGACAGCCCTAAACCCTTGTGGACTTATTGGCAATGCACCTCAAAGTCTGAGTGTGAGTGTGGAGATTGGCATTGTGCCAGAGTCTACTTGCAGGATCAAATGGAGTCATTGCCTCACCGCTTGCAACACTTTACTGACTCCCTGTATCTTTTATGAAGCCTTACACCACCTATTTTAATTCACATCAAAACACTCTTTACAAAAGTGTCAAATCATTTATTATGTATAAACATATAAATATATATATTTAATAAAAAGTAAGTAGAAATGGTCTGCAATCACTCTTTAAGGATGTAAATATCTCATCAGAGAACGAAAAGCATTCCAAGCAGAGAAGACGAGAGTGCCAGGTGCGATTTCCTCACATCTGATTAGATACCAGCTGCACATAAAGCCAGGTGATGCATGTTAATGTCAGGTTAGTATTGTTCCCAGTTTATTACATATTCATCTATATTCATTATTTATCAACACTCAACTACACACAGCCACTCAAACCGAGTCATCATTGAACGCCTCAGACACACACACGCACGCACGCACGCACGCACGCACACACACACACACACACACACACACACACACACACACACACACACACACACACACACACACACACACACACACACACACACACACACACACACACACAACACAAAGGTAAAGGACTCAATTAATCTTTGTCAAGAATTAGCCGAGAGCTTGAATTATCAATTTCCTCATGTAAGACTGGAATGGAAATAAACAACCCTAAATATACCGATGGGATCAAAATGCACAACACAACACAGGTTGGTAACCTCATCAATATGCAAGGTATCCCACTTCCACATCGACTAGGAGCCCCAGGCACTACCACAGCACTCCATGGAGGCCAGTGTACACTCAATACAAGGTGATTATAATGCATGGTAATCCAGTTCAGTTTTTAGCTTCATGAGCAGGTCCTGCTTACACCGTAGATCAAACCGCTGATGGATAGCTGTGGCTATCATGCTACAGTATGCAGGAACGGCAGTCTTTAAGAGCATTTGTGCCCAAGTAAATGCTGCACGTCCATTTGTCGGAATCTGCTGACAAAACATCCGACCGTCTGCTGATGTGCAGCGACGCCTGATTGTGGTTTGAATCCGGGATGGGAGCGGGTGTCACTTTCTTTTGTCTGGTAAGTGAAGCAGACAAGCACAGATGGTGCAGTTCCTGGCAACGCATATTCATAATTGAAACATGGAGACTATACTCTCCTATTACATTATGTTAGTTGAAGATAAACAACATATTCCTACTCTAGATTTTTTTTTGGCTTGCCAGGAATAATAGTCCCGTCAACTAACAGGTTTTGACAGAATGAGGTTTCACTCATATTAGCATCAAGTGTGACAAGCGTGAAGTTAAGATTCTTGCGAGAATAAAGAGCCGACACATTGACAGGGCACACTATCTGCGTGGAGTCCCCTGGTCTCCTCACTGCAGAAATTTATCATGACAGCTTATGCTAACGAGGCACAGCTCTTGGCCCACTTCTCCACTCATAAAAAAAGTGTCTTTTTTTGTTGCTAATGTTGAGAGTGCTTTAAGGTGGCTGTCTATGAGTGCGTTTGTGTGCTAGATGGTTATGAGATGCAAAAAAAATCAGCCTGTCTATCCCCAGCTATGCTATTTGACTTATTTATATGTAAATCAGTGTGAATTTGACTCGGCATTTGGGATTTGAGAGTGTGTCTGTGTGTGTGTGGTTGTGCATGACTATCCTTCAGCTGCCTGTTCAGTGAGATAATGAGCCTCTCCAAACTGCGGTGAGGTTACAACATACAGGCCTCTAAGATTTGTTACTGATGACTTTAATAAGAACCGCAATGCCAAGCACGGTGTGTGCATGAATGTGTGGCCATACATGAGATAACATCTGTGTGTCCACATTACATCTATATTTGCTCTCAGACACACACACTTACACACACAGACAGCCACAGAGCCCCCTAACCCTGTGAATGTTTTATCCCCCCTCGACAGCCTCCAAGCACTTAACCCCTGGGCCAGAGTTAAATACACGTGTCATGATTAAGTGCGAGTCCTGGGAGGAATTATAAATATGACTTGCTTTACAAAGCTGTGCCTAAATAATCTTTGCACAGAGGGAACTGTGGGGGGAAAGGAAGGATACAATCAGTACAGAGAAACTTAATACTTTATCGTATTTCAGCTGCACCCAACCTAAAGGCTACAATGGTGACTTTTGAGATTTTTGTCCAACTTTTCAGAGGAGCATCTACAAACGTTAAAATCAGGTAATGATGTTACCCTAAGATATTTGCTTTTTTATTTTTCCTTGGGACTTCTTACAAAAGCAACATGTTCGCCCATTGAGCAGGAAATGTCAGCAGTTCAGCTGTGAAGTAGTTTAGCCACGTGCTGTTCTGTTTTGTCTGAATAACTTTTAGAGGTTTAAAGAAGTAAAACTATACAGTGTAATCAGAAAAGAACCATTATTTTATACTGTGATTTTACATTGTTAGAAAAATAATTTCAAGTGAAATCCTGGTTATCTTCTTGTGATCCCTTTGAGCTAACTTAAGACCCTTGTAGAAATTATTAATAAAACAATTACATTTTCCAATTTTGAAACCATGATATGTTTTAGTTGAACCATTTATTGTTTAAGAAGAAGAATCATTATATTTGCCAGTATGTCAGACAGGAATTCAACCTCTGCATGTAACCCACCTGAAGCAGTGAGCAGCTGCAGCACCTGCAGGGAGCAGTCCGGGGTTTGGTGAGTTATTGAATCCGGTCCAAGAAACCAAAGCCCTGATTCGAAACCTCCAGGCTGCCTCGTTAATAAAAACATTTTTTCCTCATCAAAAGTATTTTCTAAGTTGCGTTCAGAGCTAGAGGCCGCTGCCTCCATCCTGCAGTTGCAGGGAGAGTTGCGGAAGCCGAGGGTTTGTTTGGGTCAACAGGTGCATCATTGATTCATTGTCTGACTGAAGTTTTTGCATGTTAGACTCTTTGGTCCTGACCATGGCTGTGAACTATCAGTAGATACCAGGAGCTTAACTGTGCAGCATATGAATAAATCATATTGTATTAAAACATGTTTTCATTAGGCCATTGCCCCTGTTAAAAATAAAACAAATCATCTACTGAGTTAAACCTACAATGAAAGAAAGAGGTCAAAACCAGTTTATATCACTCTGTCAGTGGGAAAACAAAACTGCTTTGGGTTAAAACCTCACAATGTCCTCCTTGAAACCAAATTTTAAAATCGGAGGTAGTTCTCTATAACCTTCATTATTCGTAACTAAAAATGTATAGATCATAGTTGTTCAAATAACAACGTTTGGCTGTCTTTCATGATGCTTATGTAGTGCCTTTTTCTAACTTTAACCTGCCCATTGGGACCTTTAAAAAAAAGCCCAGGGAAAAAAGTATGGTCTTATTTGAAACTTCTGGTCCTGTGCAGTCATGTCATGATAAAGTCAAGAACGACATTTTATTTGAAGAAGTCAGCCTGACACAGTTTATTCTGTTTGAATAAAGTTGAAAAACAGCCATTTGTGCTAAATGAAACAGCAGGACATCCCTGTTATTCATTTATATATATATATATATATATATATATATTTTTTTTTAAATTTAAGAAGCATCTTTTGCAATGTTTGTCAAGTATTATCTTTACTGATGCATCATAGTGGTTTATTTTTGTTATTGTTGTTAATTAGGTTTGAGTATATTTAGATTATATTAAGTCATTTACTGTACATAGTGGGTTTTTTTTCAAAGGTCAGCACTACTTGACACCATTTACAATATTTCATTAATGTCTAGGCTGAATCACTATTGAGTTTAATCAATAGACATAAAATGAACATTTATCACATTTATTGCTCTCTACAACAAAGGCTGAGAACACTTCGCAGCTCAGAACAAATCGTTCATTGGGCAGAGGTCAGCCCTACGGTGTTGTAGATTAATTTGTGTTTCATTTAAAGCTGACCTGAGCAGAAACAGCCTCAAGGAGTTTAAGGTGAATTCATTTGAGCCGTGCACTTTGCTGACAAGTGAGTAAAGCTTCAACAGGCAGCCGAGTAAAGTGTACCCGAGGGCAATACGAAGCATTGGGATTCAGAACTGGCAAATCTGTACGCCGCGGTATTGGTGCTCTGACTCAGAGAAAGGCCGTCATTAACGTCAGTGTTTATAAAACCGTGACCATGAGTGGAGGAATAGGCAACTTTTATTGGCTTTGCAGGATGATGCATATATTCAAAGTTTGACATGACATTTTGAAAAAAATTAAAGAAAATCTCTTGTTTGCAAAAAAAAAAAGTCACAGTGAGAGAGAGATTCTTACAGCTGGGGCAGAGAGAGCATTCATTTGTGAATGCAGGGGCAGTCTGACGAAATGTTCAAACACTGAACTCTGTAACAGAGACAGACGGCCTGACAGAAAGAAGGAAAGAGGCAGACAGCGAGAACTAGCTGAGCTTTAGCCAGCCAGGAAGAAAAAAAAATGACAACAGTGAGAAGTAGAATAGCAGCCAGTGGTAAGCAGAGCCGGAAAGGATAGAGGATAGAAGGAGAAGTTTAAACTCATCCCGTGTCACTCCTGATCCTCTCCCCTGTCCTCTTTAGCAGCTAATTTTCTTGACTGCCCTTCTTCTCTGCTGTTGACATGTCATGTGTAATTTGAGCACAGCCTTAGGCAGAGATTCTTTTTCCCTGTTAGCTTCTTTCTAAATGGGAACGAGCAAGCGAGTGGTGCGGAGAAAAGCCAGCCTCATCCTTTGAGAGTTGCCAGCGAAAGGACAGGCCATTTAAAGTGTCCCCAAATTCACTTCCCCTCCAGCATCAGCCTGTCTGTACCAACCAAACTGGGTCTGCGTCACAGCAGGCAGTGAGCTATGATGATAGAAAGTAATAGTGTGATATAAGAGAACGCCCGGGCGCTTGAAAGAGATGTAAAACATGATCAACAGTAAAAAGGAAGAGCCAGAGGGGTGCAATGTGACTGGTTACCCCTGATGACCTCCTTACCAGAGTCTAAAGGTGAAAAGTGGCTGCTGGCTCGGTCGTACTAGAGCCTTGTATGAAGTGAAGTGACTGCTAGCATTTCATGTTGAAAATGTCAGCAAACAACCACATAGAAATAAAAAAAAAAAAAAAAAAACCGCAAAGAGACACAAAATAACTATGATGTGACACAAAACAACCACAAAAAGATGACAAACAACCAATGAGGGACACAAACCAACCACACGGAGACACAAAACAACCACACTGAGAAAGATGAAACAACCACATAGAAATAAAAACAACAACCATGATGTGACACAAAACAACCACAAAAATATGCCAAACAACCACTGAGGGACACAAAACAACCACAGTGAGACACAAAAAGTGAGAAAAAAAAATCCATTATCTGACAAAACAACCACAAAAACATGCAATAATACTGCAAAACAACCACATGGAAACCCTAAACAACCCCAAGACATCCACAAGGAAATGCATCAGAACTAGAGAGAATCGCAAAACTACACAAAACAACTATAAAGTGTAACACACACACACACACACACACACACACACACACACACACACACACACACACACACACACACACACACACACACACACACACACACACACACACACACACACACACACACACACACACATTATATCTAGTTTCTAACCACTGCTACTGAGTGAGAAGCTGCGGGTGGTGGGGGTGGACACGTCCACCGTCTCCTGGGTCACTGACTACCTGACAGGCAGACCACAGTTTGTCCGTCTGGGCAGTGTGCTGTCTGATACGGTGGTCAGTGGTATTGGAGCTCCTCAGGGAACTGTTCTGTCCCCCTTCCTGTTCACCTTGTACACAACTGACTTCCAGTACAACTCAGAGTCCTGCCATCTGCAGAAGTTCTCTGATGACTCTGCAGTGGTCGGATGTATAAGGGATGGACGGGAGGATGAGTACAGGGCAGTAGTGGAGGACTTTGTGGAGTGGGCGGGAAGAAATCACCTGCTCCAGAACGTGGCCAAGACCAGAGAGATGGTGGTCGACTTCAGGAGGAAGACGACGGCTCCACAACCGCTGAGAGTTCTGGGAGAGGAGGTGGACATGGTTGAGGAGGACAAGTACCTGGGTGTGTCCATCGACAACAGACTGAACTGGAAGACCAACATCAACGCTGTCTACAAGAAGGTGATGAGTCGACTCTTTTTCTTGAGGAAACTTCGATCCTTCAATGTGTGCAGCGAGATGTTGGAGATGTTCTACCAGTCTGTTGTGGCCAGTGCTTTGTACTTCGCTGGGGTCTGCTGGGGGAGCAGCGTTGGAGCCGGAGACACCAACAGACTTAACAAACTGGTTAAGAAGGCCGGCTCCATCATCGGCTACAAACTGGACAGTCTGGAAAAGGTGGTGGAGAGGAGGACGCTGAACAAACTATTGTCCATATTGGATAATCCTGTCCACCCTCTCCACCACCTGCTGCAGGGACAGCGGAGCACTTTCTCTAAAAGATTCCTCCAGCTCCGCTGTCACAAGGACAGATACAGGAGATCATTCCTGATACAGGAGATCATTCCTGATACAGGAGATCATTCCAGATACAGGAGATCATTCCTGATACAGGAGATCATTCCTGATACAGGAGATCATTCCTGATACAGGAGATCATTCCAGATACAGGAGATCATTCCTGATACAGGAGATCATTCCTGATACAGGAGATCATTCCTGATACAGGAGATCATTCCAGATACAGGAGATCATTCCAGATACAGGAGATCATTCCTGATACAGGAGATCATTCCAGATACAGGAGATCATTCCTGATACAGGAGATCATTCCTGATACAGGAGATCATTCCTGCCGACCGCAATAAGACTGTACAATAACTCACCTCTGGCAAAATCCATCACAGTACAATAACACTGTTGACTGTGTTTCTTGGTTGTTTGTATATAATATATATAGATATATACTGTACTGTATATACTGTGCATTTTATATTTTATATTTATATTTTATAGTTTTTACTGCTATTTTACTGCTATTTTATTGCTTTTCTATTATTTCTATTATTATCTTATTGCTTCTGTATGCTGCTGTAGCAAAAAAAATTCCCCTCGGGGATTAATAAAGTAACTACTTAACCTAACCTAACCTAAGTCCACAACCAAAAGCTTGGAAATAGTATCATCCAACATACACACATACACACACACTACAAACACAGTAAACATGAATACAAGTTACGCTTGGATGATTTAAAACTTTCACCGAAGCTTGAAAACCCCCGCTGCTACGATTTCAGCTTTAATGTGTATGTAGTGTGTATTTGTGTGGGTGTGGGTGTGTGTGTGTAAGCTGGACAAGATGATAGATTCCTGTGCTTAGCTCCATTGTTGGCCGAGGTGAGGGTGTGAGTAGGTGTGTGTGTGTGTGTGTGTGTGTGTGTGTGTGTGTGTGTGTGTGTGTGTGTGTGTGTGTGTGTGTGTGTGTGTGTGTGTGTGTGTGTGTGTGTGTGTGTGGGGGGGGGTGTAAGACAGAGAGTGGAGATGTGCAATATACAGCAGACAGAGGTAGGTGTCTGCACTGTGGGCAATTTCAAATAGAAGCTGCTTTCAGGAGAGACAACGTGTGTGACAAATTGTTTTTATCAGCTGACCTCTTTAAAGTATGTTCTGCTGGTGGAGGTGGAGGTGGAGGTGGAGGTGGGTGCTGCTCTCAGAGCAATCTGGGTTCAAGTTGTGGCCAAGTGGAGAGAGGAGGAGCTGAAGTCATATTTTTCGATTTTTATTTATCTTTTTTAACAATATTTAACTTGAAGCCAAGATACTAAAATATTTATTTAGAACAGTTTTGAGTGAAAACAATGTATTAGCCTTTTAAAATAAAGTCAGAGAGGGAGTAGAATAAACTTTCTTTCCAGTTTTCTTTCAAAATAAAAACTTTCCACAGTGCAGCTTAAAGTAGCAACCATCATCAGTCAGTATTACACAGAGATCATTTATTTAACATTGTGAAAATAAAGTCCCTGTCCAGTCTGAATATTTGTAATTTATTAGGATGACAGGTGTTAGTATACTTTCTTATTTTTTGGCTGGTGAGAGGGCATGGAATTCTCATAATTTTACTGAAATTCATTTTTCAAAATCCTATTTTTGTCCTGCTCATTTTATAGTTTCAGATTGATTTTTTTTTTTTGTACTGAAATTTCTCTAAACAGAGTAATTATATTATTTTTTAAATTTAATTACACTTTACATTTTAATTCTATTTTTTTCCTTTTGTTTCTCTCATATAATCTCTTGTAGACATTCATGTGCACCGCTGCTCTGGGAGAAAACGAAAAATTTTTTTTAGCATCTCTTGCTATTCACGAGAAACATTTTTGATATATTTGAGGCTCCCTTGTGCTCAGAGCTTTAAATTTAATCATCCTGTTAATTAAGCACTTTTGCCCTGTGTTTTGCCTCTCAGGTTGCCTAAAGTCTGCCCTATCTTCTTGGTTGTTGGCACTGTATTAAGCCTGAGAGGGAGACCACAGGCAGCTCCACCTTCTCCGCCTTCACGGTAAATATTCGCCCGAAGAGAAACAAGAAGTGAGCATCAATCAGATCTAAGAAGGAGGATGCTCTTTGTACTGAAGATGCCAGCAATCATCTATCATGAGGTCTCTGTGAAGAAATCTTAACATGAGTTATATCTTTAAAATATAGAATTATAGTTGTCTGAACAAACTGCACATTTACTACACATGAAGTGATGTTTGTAAAAGAAGAGCACGTAGTGAGAAAGAACCAGCTGTAGGTGTTACGATCAAGTCGAGATGAAAATACAGTGACAGACTGACTATAAAACTGTCGTCTACAATTCTTTCTTGATGAAATCATTTTATCCCCTTGTGTTACTGTTCTTTTCACATTTCAATGCTTTAATGCAATTTGAAAAGTCTGTTTGGACATCTGTGCTATCAACAAAATCACTGATCATCAGTCTGATGTTTGATGATGATGACGATAGTGATGGTTTACATCAACGCTTGCCCTATAAATGGCCACAGGGAATACGTGAGTGCAAAGACAGCTGCAGTGGCATTAATGTAGACGTTTGCCAGCTTTTCATTCACAGGTGTTCTTTGTGAGGGTGCAGACAGGCAATTGAGGGTGTGTTTATATCAACTTATGTTAAACTGAAAATCACTTTCATGCAAGTGATTTAAGCCTCATAATGCAGGCAAAAAATGTCAACGCACATTTCAGTCTTTGTGCGCACACACACACACACACACACACACACACACTTTAAGCCATAAAGCTGCTCAAGGTTTTATGTATCCGCCCTCAGGTGTGTTAAGTAGCAGCTCTCTGACACAAATTGTGGCACTGCTAATTAAGTAAACTACGCACTGGATTGTCTACTTAGTGTTTTATTAGAAACTAACACAACCTGCTTCTGATTGTTTTTCTTTGGAGATCATCTCTCTGTGCTGGCAGATCGCTGGGACTCTCTTTGAACTGTAGTTGTTCAAAATGACATGAGGTAAGCCCCAACCACCCTCGACCACAAGACTCCTTTCCATCTCCACATGCACGCATATTGCTCAGTCACAGTTATAAAGCCGGTCTTCCTAAACCACCGCTGTGTCCTCACATAGCTGTTAATTTGATTGGGCTTCAAACATTTTGCAAATGAATAAATAATGATCTAGTACTTACATAACGTACTCTTAGCACTTTTATATGATTTCTGAAAAATCGCGTTTATTTAATTGTCTGGTCCTTGTCGTAGTTGGTCTTTCTCTTTTAGGAGTTTTGCACATGCAAAGCCAGGCCCATGCTGGAATTCACACATATGCTCTGTGTATTATAAAGTAAAAAAAAGAAAAGAAAAAAAAAAACCTTTGCCATCATACACAGGAATTGTAGATTTGTATTTGTTGCCATTTAGAATTCTATGTTTTAATGTTATTTTTTGTTTTGATTTTTGTTCAATTAGTCTGTAATTTGGCCTCATTTGTTTTAATTGTATATGATGTGTTATAATCTGTCTGAAGTTGTGAAACACTTCGGTTGTTTAAATGTACCAAATAAATAAACTGACTTGACAGAGTTCATGTGTGTGCAGTTTTATTTTGAAGCGTATTCCATTCAGCTTCTGAAGGCTTTATTCAAAGTCCAGTGTCTCTTTTACTCACTTGTGGGACTTCTTGCCCTCCGAGCCGCCGGGGCCCGAACCGCAGTCGTGAGCCTGGATGATGAAGGTGTATTCCTTCTGCAACTCACAGTCCACCAGGCTGCTTGCCCTCAGCTGGCCCTCACCAGACGTACCGTTCAGCACCACTGCCTCGAACGGAGCCTCCAGCCCATGGATGTTGAACGCACAGATCTCCCCTAGAGAGCCGGGGAGAGAGGGAGGGAGGGAGGGAGGTGGAGGACAAAGAGAAAGAAGGATGAGGTCAGTGTTAATCACAGTCTGTCAGGTTGAGACCAGTTGGAGAACAGTGGGTGTATAAATTAGGTAAGAGCTTGAAGGTTTCTTAAGAAAGAAGAAAGTAGCTTTTTTAATACTAAAGTCTGATACTGAAGTTCAAGAGAGAGCAGGTGTTAGCTGGAAGCCCTTCTGCACAGGTCACTTGTCAAAGAAAAACAGTGCAGCAAAAGGGTTTTAGCCACTTTAAGTTGTTATATACAGATGGTATATTCTTATTCATCATGCAGTACCATCAGGGAGGCACCTGGCTGGTACCAAATTCATTCTGCAGCATGTCAACAACCCCAAACAACAGCAACTAGTCCTGCAGCAGATGGTGTGACCCCCACAGACCCCTGATCTGAAAATCATGCCAGTACCAGAGTCAGTGTGGGATTACACGAAGACACAGAGACAACCTCACTGAAGAACTGTGGCAAGTTTATCCAAGATGCTTGGTAAAACCGACCTGCAAGTATTTATTTGAACTCTAAGTGCAAATCAGTTTATTGTAAAACTTAACTAGCAATGTACACCCTGTTATCTCCATGTGGAAACTCACTGATGTCACCCACCGGTTTGTAAACTGACATTTTGAAGCCTTGACTCTGTTGTTTTTGCCATCGCCACATTGTTTTTTTGGGAATGAGTGAGTGGTGGATTTGACTGAGAACACGAGGACACTATACCCCACCCACCTATACCAGTAACCTGACTGCACCTCAGGCATGTCAATCAAACCAACCAAGCCAATGTAATTAATTATGAAATTATTTTTAAAAGGACCACCATAACACTGATTGGAAGGAGGGAATTTAGTGACACCATGTAATGACTTTGTATTTCATGAGACAAGTTGACGCTTTTTGAACGGGAGTGTCGGTGGTATTGCACATAAGGTACTTCTGCATTGACTTCACTTTTCAGACCTGGAGACTATGTCCATTGTTATGGTTACCTCTGTAAACGGCAGAGCAGAGTCTAAGTATGCTGAACCAAAGCTGGATTGGAATAAAACTTACTGCCACTTTAAAGTTATGAATGTAATGTGAAAAATAAGCCAACATACAGACAGAACAGCAGAGCAGAAAGTCACACTGGAGCTTTATAAATAGATCAAGGTCCCATTTCCACCAATGCACCTTATTTACTGTCTAATTGTTCTTGTGAGAAAACACCACGGGACACTCCTGCTGTTTGTCCACCTAAACATGTACACATTCACTGTGGCGCAACCAGAAAGCACAATTGAGTTACACAGAACTCAAATAAAACTACGATAGCTCAAAGTCACCCTTGTGGAGAGATACAGTGGAAGAAAATTCATTTAAATCCAGAGTGAGCAGCTGGCAAGAGCAAAACAAAAGAGCCGAGACACGGCTGACATCTATTAGCAGGTGGTAAAGAAGTGGTCCATTTGTGGAGTTGTACAGGGAGTTTTTAGGGTTTTTTTCTTGGAGAATTGACATCCTCTCTGCTTCCGCTGGTGGGATTTCAAGAAATCACTTAATGTGCCTGGCTCACACTCTGACCTGTGACGGCTAATTGCACTGATATCACTTAAACTAACAGCAAAGACTAAATTGGATTCCCAAGCAGCTTTGTGCGCGCATTGCTCCTGGCAAGTTCCGATAAGAGCAACTTTATTTTCTACCCTTTCTCTCCCCTTTCATCCTGTTTCTGTCATAATCTCCCCCCCCCCCCCTCCCCGTTCCACATCCTCCCTTCCTGTGGCGGGCAGGGGCTCTGAAATGACAATTTGCCCCTCGGAGGAGCTATAGGCAAAACGATAAAGAAAGGGGAAAGGGAGAGCAGAAAATGAGAGAATTGAGAGGGGGGTGTTGACGCTGCGTGCTTGCTGTAAAGATGTCCCCCCTCTGTATTGCCTGAACAATGACTTATCAGAGTTAAATGGGCCCCTACACTATGGAGAAGCATGGCTTGCCGGCAAGACCAAAATCATAAAATGGCATTGAGCAAACGGTGTGCGACGGGGAGTGACAGAAGATGTAACAGTCTCGATGTGCGGCTTCTCTCAATAGTGCACCAGCGTACAAAACAGGAAAATGGAAAATCCATCACTGCTGGAGCGCGAAATAAATCCAATATACAGAGGCAAATGCAGAAGCTTCCCATCAGGGTGAATATGCTGAGGATATACTGATGGCGCCTGCCCACTGCTGAGGCTAGGTGGCCCGACATGCTCCTCCTGATTTAATTGTAGCTGACGGGGGAGAGGGGAGACGGGGTCAAGGTGACCGCAGGAGGAGGAACTCCCTCTTTTTAGGCTCAAATGAACTCAAACTGCTTCGGCTGCCGACAGACCTGACCGTTTTTTTCCCATTTCTTCCTTTAATGTCCGCGTATCACTTTAATCCAGACCTGATAAGTGTTCTGCCACCTGCAGAGAAGCGAAGATGGCCGGTGGAGAAGGGGAGGTACGAGGGTGGAGGCGGTGGGTCCTGGTGGCAGCGGAGGAACAGATGTTGGGCGGCTGGCACTTGGCAGAGGAAGAGAGCTCACAAACGCTAATTACTGCGCTAAACTGTTAGCTAAATATGTGTCTCCGGGTCACATTACACTTTTAAGAGGTAGATTTATGATCAGAAGGAACTCTGTCATCTCGAAGCGGGGCCATTTAAAGCTAATGGATATATATGCTGCAGTGCCTTTTCTTTATTAGTTTATTTGCCGGTTTATATCATCACTGTTGGCTGGCTATTTGGATTAATGAGTTATTTTTATGATCTTCAGTATTCCATGTGCGATGCCTGAAACCGTTTTAATCACTATATGGTGGACAAAGACAGTAAAACTTTGAATATAACATACTTGACTTTTTCAATTTCTCATATGTGCATATATTGTTTCATCTACCATATTTTCTACCACTTTGATTACCAAATCTCCTGTTGGACATC
Organism: Brachyistius frenatus; assembly: GCF_029030835.1. NCBI lineage: Eukaryota > Metazoa > Chordata > Actinopteri > Embiotocidae > Brachyistius > Brachyistius frenatus. The sequence goes on from NW_027210600.1 coordinate 1,931,398, forward strand.
ATTACATTTTCATTTAATGGAGTCTGAATTAATGGCTGTCTATTAGTCACTGGGAAGTGTGCTCGGGACCTAAGCTGCTGTCCTGTTGGTGTCAGAAGTCGTGCAGCACTCGACACCTCAAAGGAATCTGGCAGCCGTCCACACTCGACTATCTTTGAGGACACGGAGCTCATTATCAGTGGAGGCAGAGCTGCTTTACTGGCAACCGTGGCATGTGTTTGCAAAGCTGGAGCGGTGTGACAAAATATCGGGGGGCCACAGTGCCTCGGAGGCCCCAAGTTATTATCAAAGCCAGCAGAGCATCAATGATGAGCTGCCCCTATCTGAATATATGCACAAGCTGCTCTTGCCGAAAAGGTGCACAGAAGTCCATAGATACGCGCGGCAGCTGTGTACCGAGATTGAGAAGTACAAGTGGAGATATCAGGCAGGAAACAGTCACACTGTTGAGAGGAGGACGAGGAGGAAGAGAAAGATATACAGACAGATGAAAGAAGGAGCTGAGAAGGATGGGAACATGGCCACTGCCTTAGGGCAGCTCCGATCTCCCTACTGGAGAGTGACCAAAGCACAGGCATGAATACACACACACACACACACACACGCACACACACACACACACACACACACACACACACACACACACACGCACACACACGCACACACACACACACACACACACACACACACACACACACACACACACACACACACACACACACACACACACACACACACACACACACACACACACACACACACACACATTTACTCAAACTGTGCCAGTTCGGCAGCTCTAATCAGAGCCGACATGCCTTTCATCCTCCTACTGTTGGAACACACACCAGATAGACAGCAAGTAAATCAGATTACTGGGTATCATACTCTTACTAAACACATTCTGGACCAGGCATCACTTTCTTGGCACCAACACGTTTGCACTTACAATATCTTAATATTTTCACCAGCCATTGTTTTTTAATCAACCCTATTTGCACAAGAGTTGCTGTCTGCTATGAGGTTTACACAGTTGTCATGTTTTTTGCTGCTTTTCCAATTTGGATTTGGCATCAAATCATCTCTTGTATTAGTCACCCCCCATAACACGCTAATTCTCCTTCTCGTTTTAGTCCCAAAAAACACAATCACACATCCACAAGCCCTCTGGGAAACATAGATACACACTGACTCACACACACATCCCTCTCAGCTGCAGTGCAGAGATATACAGTCAGCCTCATAACTCTGCACAGGGCTGAAATTGAAAATGCTGTAATTATGCTCTTCATGAAATTAGCCAGCCGACGAAAAAACACAATCGAGAAGCTGTCCATTTTGGAGATAAGGATTAATACTAATCAACCCCACATGTTCTGACTGGAGCGCACAAAACCTGGAGTGGTTGTATGTGCACAACGCGTGTGTAGGAGTGTGTCGGAAGGGGGATTTTTAATTAAAGACACTTTCTCAACAGGGGTTTAGAGTGTGTGCGTGTGTTTGTGGTGTGTTTGTGTGTATGACTGTTGCAGAAGGGTGCGTGATGATTTACTCGACCTCGCGGTTGCTGCCTTCCTCCTCCACCATCGCCTCCCTCCTCTCGTCTACCCTCTGTTAATTACATTAAAGGCTCCTCTCGCAGAGTTAATGACATCCCACTGTCTTCTAACAGAGTGAACAGACACCCTCTGTGTGTGTAAGTGTGTGTGTGTGTGTGTGTGTGTGTGTGTGTGTGTGTGTGTGTGTGTGTGTGTGTGTGTGTGTGTGTGTGTGTGTGTGTGTGTGCGCGTTTGAGAGAGTGACATCAGAGTGAAGGGTGGAGGATCGAACCTGTCACTCAAACTCTCATGCCATGGCAGCGATAGGTGGGCCCAGGGGTGCTGCTGGAAATTCTGGGCTGCCTGAAAACAGCTAATTCTGCTGTTATTCATCAGTGTGTGTCTATCTGCAGAATAGTATGCTGTAACTTTTCTATTTCAGTTCTATGCACAGTTTGACAGTTGTATGACAAGATACTATTTACTCTTCACTTGCAGTAAATGCATTGAAAAGCAAGTTTTTTCTATGAAGATAATATTAAGCTGTTTTCCAGCATGAGGGTTTTATTTTTGGGCATGTTCTGCAATGGATCCATACTGTACTCTGTACTGTATTAAATTGTATTTCTTGAGTTTTTGCAGCCAGGTATTACCGGACCCAAATTCACTTCCTGAATACATGGGTCTGGTCAAGCTCCATTGCAAATCATTTCCAGTTGTTGCACCCTGATGGCTGAAGACGTTGGGTTAATTTTGAAACTACCGGAGCAGCCTTTAACCCTATGAACCCCAAAGGCTATTTTCAGTGTATTTTCACAACCTTCACTTATAAGCCAAAACTGGGTTATTATCGGGTCTAGCCATTCATGCTATATCTTGTTTTGTTTTTTCATAATAGGCCAAATCGTTCGGTGTGTGGCATGCTAACTGTTTGCTGATTTCTAAATCATATATCAGCCCCTTAAAAACAAAGTGAAATAAGACATATATATTTTCCTAGTTCTGTGTCTCAGTGTTAAATAAATAGGGGATCCAGTTTGTCTATTTCCTGCTCATTCTCTTTACTTGATGGTCTGGAGGGAGTTGTGGGTGGAAGCCAACAGTCCTCTACGTCATTGCCTCCCACATTTTCTGCTTCTGAACCTTTAGCATGAAGAAATATGTCCACGTCACATAAATCTCTCATGTTAGACCCTCCCTGCTGTGGTGTGCATCTTTCAACCTGAATGACCCCAGCAAAGACAAGATAATCCTGGTGACATCATCAGATAGTAATTTTTTCGCTGAAAAGACTGAGAAGACCTCCCCATGACAAGTAAACACATTCTGATATGTAGAACTACTGACTAGTCTGCCATGCTGATTATTTCACTTGTTTCTGAAGGTATTTTTCTTCTAAACGTGAGTAATATGGGAGTAGAACTGAGCAATATCCCAAAGTGAGCTGAGTTAGAGTGAGGCTGACAGACTTTAGGGTGAATTACCACACCCTTGCTTTTCAATCTCCTCTCTCCAGGCATTCCAGTGGACAGCAGCGTTCCGGGTCCTGTAAACATCAACCCTATTCTGTCTTAGCAGCTTGAAAGGGTCTGTTAGTTCTGCCAACTGTGCGCGATGCCATGCACACACACCTCCCCTTACATGTCAATAAAGTTAATCACAAACCCCAGCGGGCGACGTGTCAATTACTTTGACTTGGCACCGAGCCCAAGCACTTGCTGCGCAGGAGTCAAACTATCAATAACAAACTGGCATCCAATGCAGCAACCAGCTAACACATTACAGTAAACACAAACACCTCAATTTAATCAATTGGCTGCAAGATGCTTACATCCACTCAGAAACAATTCCCTGAATGCTTTCATGCAGTGACGGCCAAGAATGATCCAACTTCGGAGCAGCGACACAAAAACTGATTAAGTGTAGTTCTTCTCAAATGATTTCCCCCTGTTTTTAATGTCATGAGATGTAAGGCGCGGCTCACATTTTAAACTGTACTCATGACGTGTTGCAGAGAGGGAATTACATAATGCAATACAAAGAATCAATAGAAGGATTTCCTTTCGATTTATGCTAATATTTGATGTCTGGGTAACACTTAGTTTGAATGGTTTTCTGTGTTGTAATTTTACAACACTGTATGATATTTCAATGCAGTTTATAATAGTGTAAGACCACATTGTCGTTGTCTGCCACCAGTGAAAAGTCCACTGTGCACAAAGACTGGATTAAGGCCATTTATAGTAAATCTAAGGCTGCATTATATATTTTTATCCTTCATTTTTTGTTGCATATTGATGCTGGATTACATTCAGATTATGTACAATTATATTTATAGTGCGCACACTTTTATCATTACTGCCCCCGCAAAGACATTAGCGCTTCAACACAACTCTTCCTTCCTCGTTCACACAAAAGTCAATTGAGAAAAAGACAACTTCGATGTTTTGACTTTCAAATTAGGATGGAAACCAACAGGGAGAAACAAAACCCTACTAAACATTAACAAAACATAGCCAAGGCAATCACATTAAACAGAGAGAAATCAATAGTTTCTATTTTCCAATTCTGTTCATGGAAATGGCCTCAGGGAAGAGCATGTGTCCTTGTCTGAGCAAGGCCAGTTAGAGTTCAATGTGTTCAAATATCCGTATCAGAGTTTATGACCCCCATTAATGCCCCTGAGGATGTTCTCTCCACAGCTGAGCAACATGATGAAACAAAGACCATCACCTCGCTGACAGTCTCTTTGATCATGGACAGGGTTTATTAAATCTGAGGTCACCAAAGCTGAAGAAATCTGAGAAAAAACACAACAGAATATGCAGTGGAAATGTAAATTTGATTGCGAGCCAAGCTTTCTTCACACAACAACCTGTTTTTGTTTCATCTGTTTCAGTTATATTTGTTTTGCCCCGTATCACATACAGTGTTTCATTGGGCTATAAGAGCCACAAACTGTATTAATGGCCAAAAGCATGCAGGTTTATCAAAGGCTTGTTCAAGATAATTGTGTACCTCTCGAAATAATCAGATTCTTGTGGCGCGAAAAACCATTCGCACCTTTGCCTTTTTCCCTTTCATGCTTTTCAGTCAACAATGAGATGAGTGTCTGAGAGAACAGATACAATGTTCTAATATTTTAATCAGTAGCTGTATAAAGAGGACGCCCAACTGCTTATGTTTTACTTGCCCGTTATACGCATGTTAACATCATCTGAAGTCTATTTTTTTTACTACCGGTAGCATTTATGAGTCACAATTATTTCACCATTTTATATTCAGTCTTACAGCAGAAACAGAAAGAAGCTATGTGAATGAATGCAACTAAATTGTGAATTAGACTGTAATAAAACAGTAAAGGTGGGAGGGGATTGGAGGCGTCTCTAGCGGCCTTGTCATAGAAGACTGTATGGCAGACAAAAAGGACCAGGAAACATTGGTGTGGATTCACAGCATTTAAAAATTTAGATGGAGCTTATCCACACCTGAAAGTCCAGAGCCATGTCCAAACCGATATTCATGTTTTTATTCCATTGTAAGCATTTGATCTGGATAGTTTTGGTTTCAGGTTAAAATTTTGCAAGTGCAGTAAAGAACTTTGCCGTTCCCTGTACTTCACATTGATTGGTTTGTAGACGTCGGGGTGTTGTTAATTCTGAACCTTTTCCAATTTAATCACCGGTATTATTATTGTTATTATTATTATCATTGTGGCATTACTACCAGCACTTATTTTGCTTTCAGAAAATACGTTTTTGCAATTTTATGTTTTTTCCAAGTTGAATTTTGATTTCTTCCTTTGACCAAATTACAGTTACATACTTTGTCTCCTCCCCATGTGCTACTACACCTCATTTTTCTTCATCTATTGTTTAATGAGTGACACTGGCCTGCTTCAACTTCCTTTAATTGGTTCAAAAGTCATGCAAACCAAACCATGGTTCAGTCTCATCCGGACCAACACCACCTATTTCGGTTAGACCAAATTTTGGTACTTCGATTGCGATTGTACTTACTATTTTGGTTCTAAAATAAAAAGTTCAAAGATCAAGTAGATCAGTCGGAGCCAAAGTACAGTATTACCTCCACTATTACTGTCAGTTTAGCCCGTTCTCACTCGCAGGTTGTCAAATAACGTCTTGTCAGAGCTGTTGGTGTCAGAGAGACACGCTTAAGGTGCCCTTTGCCCACTGATTTATTTTATGTAACGTAAGTAAAGTAACTTATTTTAACCTAAACCCAGATCCGAAACATAAGGCACCTTGTGCGTCTATATGAGACCCGAAAGGCTTTGTTAAAACTAATATTGACGCCCTGGGAACAAAAATGAGTTGGTCAGTTTCTATGGGAATCAAACGGTTTCTATCAACTTTAAAATAGACTGTAAGGTGTTGTTGGAAAGAGAAAAATGGTCATTGAATCTTCTCTTCAACTGAACAGAGACTTGAACTTCAGGTGTCAAAGGTTGAACAGAACAATAAACTGAATTTGACCTCCAGAGAACAGCCAGTTCAGGATTAGTGTCCATGGTAATAAATCAATTCATTTGAAAGCTAATACTCATTTCAATCTTACATCATCCCCGACTGCCCTCCACAGAGCCCCGTGAAAAAAATATAAAAGTCCCAGCTCCAGATGTCTGTGATGAAATAACTATCCCAAGTCTACTTTAAGCAGTGCCACACTGCCCAAATACAAGCTGAAAACCAGCCATTGAGCTATCAATCATCCCATCGCCTGCCGATGTCTCCGGCAGTCAGGCGCAGCTGTTCACCATCATCACTAGTGAGTGTTACAGGCGCGGCTCCAACCGCACAATGTGCATGGTTGCACTCAGCCTTTCTCTGCCCACGATTCAACAAAACCTGGACCAGGGCCAGCATCCAAGCTTTGTTGAGTGCATTCAGGGTTAAAATCAAACACAAAGCTGGGACAAAGATAGATGCTGAGTTCTGCTGGGATCTTTGTAAAGACTACAGAGAATTTGTTTTGCAAAAAATCTGTTATATAATTTTGATTGGTCATTATAGCAGCACAGAGGCATCATGTCCCTACTGACCAAAACACAAAATTAATCCTGATCTTATTTATGCCCTATTAGAGAGTTTGACAGGGAAACCAGACCAAAATGTTGATGCTTCCTCAAGATGGCCCCCATAACTCCAGTGTGTTTTATATGTAAATTGCTATCAGTTACATCATCCTGTTTAAAAGCTCCTGCAGCCACAGCGCCGATGAGTCGAGTGCATTCAGTGGTAATGACTAGTGATAGCATGAGATGGAACAGCTCGCTGTGGAGCGGTTGCTGCCGACAGTGAAAGACGGCGACCTCGAATGACACCTTCACCACCACTGCTGGCAATGTTTACCTTCAGGAGAGGAAGACAGAAGGAGGTGGGGGGCGGGGGGAATCAGGGACAGATGAGAGAAAAAAAGGGAGAAGGAGGAGGGAATGAAGGGAGAGAGTACAGTGACGGCATGTGTGTACAGTATGTCTGAGAATGGCTGCAGAGAAAATACATTTCCTACGTCTGTGTGACGTCCCTGGAGGAAAGTCGTAGAAGATTATTTTGTAGTTATTCCCGGGGGAACTATAAAAAGACACTGCAATCATGGCACTCAGATAAAACAGCAAGAGATGTGACAGATGAGATATCCTGACAGCTACATTACAGACATGATGTCTGCCTCAAGGACTCACAACCTGCCTTCTTTAAAACTTATTTTTTAGGGTATTGAAGTATGTTTTCAACCCATCGGCACTTCAGCAGTCCCACGGAGGAATGAGGCAACACTTAGTACGCACATCCACCTCTCCAAGCAAGAATCGAAGCAATATCAATAGTTAATTTCAAATAATATTGTGCACATAAGTAATTATGAAGAACTATCAAAAAAGCAAATACATGATAAACTAAATATGCATCATGGATTAAAGCAAAAAAACAAACAAAAAAAAAATACATTGACATATGCAAAATCAGCAATCACTCATTCATAGTCAATACAGTAAATAGTAGTAAATACACTAAAGTAGTAAATACAGTACATACAAGATAGATCTCCTGACCTGGCCTGAACCAACCCTTAGTTATGCTGTTATAGGCCGAGGCTGCTGGGGGACCTCATTACACGCTGAGCTTCTTTTCTTTCCTCCTACTCTTCAACTGACTCATACCTCACCATCTTTTTCTCTCCCATAGTTTCTTCTTATTGTCTGTTGTCTCCATTCAGTTCCTTCGCTCGCGTAGTTTCTGTTCTTTCTTTTGCAGATGTCCCGTCATGGAGCTGCATGTCTCTGCCCTGCGCTTGTTGTCTCCACCAACAGTTCTTCTTTGTATCTCTATGCTGTCCTTTTCTCTCTATGCTCTCCTCTCACCCCAACCGGTCGAGGCAGATGGCCGCCCACCTCTGATCCTGGTTCTGTCGGAGGTTTCTTCCTGTTAAGAGGGAGTTTTTCCTTCCCTCTGTTGGAGGTTTTTCTCCTTTAAAGAGGAGTTTTTTTCCCCCCCCTCCTAGCTTATGTGGGAATTGTTGAATTGTTGGGTTTCTCTCTATAATATTGTAAAGTCTTGCTGTAAGGACTTTAATGTGTTAAGTACCATGAACTAACCTGTGTTGTGATTTGGCGCTATATAAATACAATTGAATTGAATTGAATTGAATTGAATCTCGAGTGGTTGTGCTGTTTAAATCATCTTCCAAGGAGGATGCTACATTTGTCCCGGAAAGTCCCTGGTCTCACAAGAGACAAAATAAAAACACAATCAAGCTTCAAAAACTCCTGAATCCTACAAATCCCAAAATGCAACTTTGCATATTCTGTGAGACCCACATTACCTGGTAAACGCTCATGTGTTTTAATCCCCACACCCAGAATTCGTAAAGCACTAAACATGATGCATTAAATACATGGTTTATAAAGTAAAATATGAGACGATTTCAATAATGTACAGTATTTGTCAACAATTATAGCTTCTTCTGTAATCTATATTAATACACCTGTTTTACTTTGTTGTCATTCATTAGTCGTCTAAACACCAGCTCCCACATATGAATAGATATATAGCTATATCTGCTTTCAACTGCATTATAACAGAGGTGGAAAGTTCCTGAGTAAATCATTTTGAGGTTCTTGTACTTGACTTGAGTGTTTTTATTTGATGCTACTTTACAATTTAAATATTGTACTTTCTGCCTCACAACATTTATCTGACAACTTTAGTTTCTTTTTTTAGTTGAAGATTCGACCCAATGGATAATATAACAAGCTTGTAAAGTACCAAACATTGTTAAAAGATTAAACCAGTGGTTTCCAACCTGCTTGTCTTCTGATGTTTTACAAAAAGCAGTGTGTAGTCAGGGTCACATTTCAGATGTCGCTTAGTTGTTAACAGCTCCACCAAACAGGGATCTTTCCCTCTAAACGTCTCACACGGTTTTGTTTCAATAAATATTCAAATGATTCTACATCTCACCAAAAATCCAAGAGTAGAGATCTAGAGATTTTACATGTACTTTTACTTAAGTAGAATTTCGTGCAGTATCTTTCCATGGCTGTATTGGTACTTTTACTTAAATAAACCTACTTGTATTATTACTTGTAGTTATTAACTGTTCATGCAGACCATTTATCATACAGTATGAGGCCCAAAATGTGTTTATGTTCTCTGATTACAAGCTTAACCAAATGGCTAGGAAATGAGGAAAGTACATTGAACAAGCTAAAGCTGTGAAGAAGCTAACAGTCTGTTGTTAACTCGTGAATGACAACACAAAACCAAAGGGAAGTCCAAGACTTTACAAGAGACTGACATTTTCTAGATTCAATCAGATGTCTTATTAGAAGCTTCTGTTTATGTTTCATCTAGTAAAATCTTTTCCAAAGCACTGTAGCAACAGTCATATAATTATGTTTCCCCAAACCCACTGTGAAAAGGCTTTGAGGCAAAATGTTTTTCGAACTTTCATTGGAGAACTTTGTGTTGGGGTAAGCTGTGAAAAATGACTTGAGTTTTTTTTTTTTTTTTTTTTTTTCACACAGGTCTTCTGGCACCATGGGTCACCATCGCTCACTGATACTGTTCAAATTGGGCCAGGGACCTGGGAGTGCGAAGGTAGGGCAGTCTCTGCCAAAAAGTGAATGTGTGTGTGTGTGTGTGTGTGTGTGTGTGTGTGTGTGTGTGTGTGTGTGTGTGTGTGTGTGTGTGTGTGTGTGTGTGTGTGTGTGTGTGTGTGTGTGTCGGAGCAAGTGAGCACAAAAGGTAAGAGATCATGTGGGCAACAATACACATCGCAAATGCCCAGTAGACTTGATTTCTTGCTATCTACACTTGTTTTTCTTCTACTGCGTGTGTGTGTGTGTGTGTGTGTGTGTGTGTGTGTGTGTGTGTGTGTGTGTGTGTGTGTGTGTGTGTGTGTGTGTGTGTGTGCGTGTGTGTGTGCGTGTGTGCTTGGCCTCTTGCTGTTCCAACACCTGTCTTCTTTACAAGTATAAATGCAAGTAAGTGTGTTTGTGTGTATCCCTTCTATCTCTATTCTCCAGTGTGTCGTTGTCTCTGCCTTCCACACCTGAAAACCTGCACAGACTAAAAACACTCAGTGATTGGCCGGCCAACGCAGGCGAGAGAACAGCTCTATCCCGCCTATCATTTATTTCTCTCATTCGCTCTCTCATTTATTCCTGTCGTTCACACGCTGCCATTTCTCAAATTCAGCTTCTTATTAAGTGTCTGTCATCTATGCCATTTGTCCATGTTGCTGCATTTCTCCATTTTCTCATTTGCCCTTCATACCTTGCTGTTCTCCTTTTGCTTCACCTTGCCAGAGAATTACTACTGTGTATTCTGGCTGTGATGTTGTATTTTCATCCCCTATTTAAGCAGGTATGTTAAAAAAAAAAAAAAGACACTTTCGTGGAGGTGGCTCAACTAGAGGATTTATGAGTTCTGTTCTGTTGATCAAGAAACAGAACCGTGTTCATGACATCAACCATCTCATCCCAAGTCTACCCTTTCCTGTATCACCTCATTTCAATTTCAACAAAACCCAATATAGAGACTTTGATAAAATAAAGTGTCACAATAAAGTTGAGACAACATTTATAGTTGCTAATCACTGCTAACGGCAGCATTCTGAGAAAACCAGGGTATTTAATTTGTTCTAACAAACAGTATGTTCCAAACCAATTTTAATGCGCACAGAGGCTTCTTCCCTGTCATACTAAAGTGTGTAATACACCCGTTAGTCCACTAGAGGATACCGTGTTAATGTCATGTTTTGTCACGCCCAGGCGTGAAAAGTACAAGCACGTGTGACCAGGGTCGAAGAAGGAAGTCATGTGTCGGATGTCATTTGATGGAGTATGAAAGTGATAAAATCTGATTCATGAGCTAGGTCAGGGGTGGTTGGATGGATCCAATCCAGGATTTTCACCCAGAAGACCAAAGTTCAATACTGTGAGAAAGTGATGTGGACCTTTAAACATTTTACGAACCCTAACCAAGTAGTTATTTCCCAAACCTAATCAAGTGATTGTTTTGTTGGCTGTACTTAATTCACCTTACTTTTCAGACCTACAGGTGAAGCAAAAAGTGACCCTGACATGGTATACTTGAGTTAGCATGACCTGATTATAAAACAACCCAAATGTGGAGTAAGGAGTATGTTTGTGTGTGACAATGCTTAGAAAATGAACACACACAATATTCTTTGCAAGTTACATGTTGGGCCTTTAGCAGGTGAAGGACTAAAAACACACACACACACACACACACACACACACAAATGCCAAATGCATATATTTCCAAACTCCAACACTAAGTAAAATGAGTAGGAATAAAGGAAGCCAGTTTCACGGGTAACGGTGTTATGCAGTGCTCACTTACTACCACCCATCATATTCTGCAGGAATCTGCATTGCTTGTGACTTTGTTGTGACTCAGACTTTGACAGACTAACCTGCACTTATGCACAGTTTGATTGACATCAAGTACAGTCAAACAAAATCTACATTTTAGAAATGTGACTTTGTAGAGTGTTGACTCCTAAAAACTACAACCAATCACAATGCGGGACATCGTCTCAATATACGGGACGAAGGATACAAATTCTGAGCAATCCACATAAAGGGGACACCTGGTCCTCCTGTAGTGAACTGATGGGTGTAGTGAATTCTGTGGTGTGATATCGGGTTGCAGTATGACAGTATCAAAAGGGCTGGTGCTGAATTTAAATGCATGCTGTATACTGATGTACATCAAAGCCTGCCGTCGTTTCCACTTCAATCCAAATTAGTAATCTATCACTCTCTTTGCTATTGGTTTCCTGCCTTCTGATTCTGAGCAGTAGAACCAAACTGGATTATTCAGGAGAGGCCTATGGGACATGTAGGGCAAGTCGCTCTCAAAATACAAAACTTTTTGTTGGTGTGATCTCTGCGTCCATGGCAATACATGGGATATGACTAACAACTGGAAAACAATCGGTCGCATCAGTAGACTCTTAAGTAATGTATGCAATGTTTACTACTCCAGCAAGTAGTCCGACCCTCAGTAACGACCCCAGCAACAGAGACAAGATCTAGTCCGTTTTATTGCTTTCTGGAGATCGTTTCTCAAACTGAATAACCACAGCACATAGAAACACTAAACTGCTGAGCTCGCTCAATCTTGTTGTAAGTAAGATATCTGCTGAAAACAGATTTCAATGGACTCATGTATTTTAAGATCTTAATGCAAATGTTGCACTGTACTCCAAAGGTGAAAACAGCACGAGTGCTTACAAGTCCAAAATATAACAAAGGCTAATTGAGAGCAATCAGAAGAATATACTTCCAACAACCACTCTCATTTCAACTACAGCAACTTTTTGAAGCAGGCTTTAACAGAGAGATGGACTGTATTACATGGTGCGATGGAGCACAATACGAATGTTATCAAAATAGCATAGCAAGGCCTCATCTCTCTCCTTAGCAGTATCATATTATATCAGAAGCTAATTGATATTTGTAAGGGAGATGCACAAATTCCCCACTCCTCTGATACTTGGCACATGACACCTTTAACCTTCAGTCTTTTCATCCTGGCTACAGCTCGTTACTCTACTCTCCATTTCAGAAAACCGCCTCCGCCGTTCTGCCTGTCTGTCCTCCATCTCAATGGGCGCCGCTCACCTGGTGAGCTTCTGCCAGCCACCTAATTAGCTTTAGCACTTTTACAACCCTTACATTATCTTTACTGCAGCTTCTCAGTACGCCACATTAACTGCAGAATAGATGCTGTCAGCTGTTCTGGAAACAGCCATAGCTAAAGCTGAGCCACGGGGCCTCAGCCACTGAGTGTAACTGATGGAGATAAAGTCAAATAAAGCATCATTCGGTGTGATACAGTCAAGTGCTAATTAGACACTTAAGGCCATAATAACTGCAATGTCTATCATATAATATATACCAATGTATTCAAAAGGTATATTAACGAATTATGCTGATTGTCTATTTAACAACTTGTTTAAAGGTAACCTGTGGATTTTTCTTCATTATGTGACAAATGCATTTCGTTCTTTTTACGATAAAATGCTTGTGAAGCTGATGTTTTAAAGAGTAGCTTTGTTTTGTTTTTTTACTGAGTAATCTACTTCCCCACCTTTATTGGTGCATTGCTGGGTTTATTTGCATGTTCAGCTGTATCCAATTACTTGCATGCACAAAACAAAGCAGGGTGTCGAGCATAAAAACTCAGACATAAAAGCTTGAGGACAAGCGATTAATTGATGGACTGATTTTATCATCTGATATTGGGCAATACATTGACGAGAACTTAAAAACTTGTTTTTAAACATAACATAACCTGGGTCAATGGAGCCTAGCCCAGCTGACTTTCGGTGAAGGCGGGTACACCTTGGAAAGGTCGTCAGAGCCAACACAGAAAGACAGACAATCACTCACATTCACACCGTAGGCCATTTAGAATCACCAATTAATAGAATATGCATGTCTTTGGATGGTGGGAGGAAGCCGGAGTAGCCGGAGAGAATCCACACAGGCACGGGGAGAACATGCAAACTCCACACAATAAGGCCCAGCCGAGGTATGAACCCAGAACTATCTTGCTATCAGGTGACAGTGTTAACCACTGCACCACCATGCTGCCCAACAGAATAATTAAATAAAAACTCTATTGTTTTGGCCTGACATACTTTGAGACTCCACTGATTCCCTCAATGTGGGGTAAAGGTCCAATAAAAGACACCCCGACCTCATTAACCAACTGTCCATGATAAGTGTTTATTGTGGTCACGCTGGACACAACATGTCTGACTGTCTGTCTGGCAGTATTCAGCCAAGGACACATTCTTATCCTTATCCGAACCAGTGTGTCCCTTATAGTTGAGCCCTTGTGAGAGTTCAGACAGAGAGGTTTAGCAACCACACGTTGAGGCCTCTCTCCACGATCGAGCTGCTGCCAATAAACATCACTGTGTTGACACCCAGAACGGTCTCCTCGAACTTCTTCACCTCATCTCCACGATTTCCATCACAATGATAATGCTTTCTGTAATGTAGAAATTGCTTTTGAAATGTTTTTATTATTTAACTTATAGTTATTTCAAATGATAACATTCACAGTGAAGTTCGCTGATATCCTTCTGGACAATGAAGTTTGTCGTCAAACTGCAAAATACCCTGCGTGCTTTACATATCTTTGTCCCAAGTGTTTGATAATACTTTTTTTTTTTTTATCAATATATTGATATCAGAACTTTTTTGAGCTCCCAATATCAGTATCAATATTGTCCCTAAAAGTCCATTATCAATCGAGTGCTAGTTAAAACACTGCTGGTTAGTGCTGCAAGGTGGATACAATTTCCACAAACTCTGTTCAATTCACAGTATGAGAAAAGTATGTCCTATTGTGAAAGTAATATTAAATAGTAACTTAACAATAAATCCACTTTTTTGAGTTGGTAAATTGAAGATATAGTTTCATGGGTTTTTCTGGGATGTAAGTTCTCTTTTGCAAAGAACACTCTGTCCATTTTTAAACCCCCCCCCCCACCCTCCTCCCAAAAAAAAAAAAAAAAACGTAATAAAAAATGTATGATGAACCTCAGTGTCCTGAAACTACCAGATGAAGTTATTTGCCCCTACCACCATCCCTGTTCACACTGCCCACCCGCTGACATACAGCACTCAGCTGTCAGCAATTTGGACAAAACGGAGTATGACATATTGAGAGCGTCTAACTGAGACCAGCAGCAGTAAAATAACCATCTCTACAACTGTACTTTTAAGCAATAGTAATTGTGGAAAATTTACAACTTGCCTTCCATATCATTTATATTCTGTCACTCTCCACTGCCCCTCCTACTTCCATATCCTGAAGCATCTCTGAACTAGATCACATGAGTCAGGCTTTTCAATGTTTTATTACTTTTTACGATTTTTAAAGGTGTGCTTTTTTTTTTTAATTCATAAAGAATGTGTTTAAGTGAAAACAGAGTGTTAAGTTGCTTTTTAATTAAAGTATTTATGTATCCTCAGATAAACTCATGTTTCATGTATAACTTAATTAAAAGTGGCACTAAATGTCAGCGTGCACTCGTAATTGTGTAAAAGCTATTTTTGAATACATTATACCTCTCATTAGTATGACTGAGCAATGTCAATACTACAGCCTGCGTGTCATTCGTTCAAACCATGACGGTAAACCAGACTTTAAACTGGAATAAATCTCTAACTGAAATTGTGGTACAACATTTTATAACACATTATATTAAAGTAAATATAATTTCAATAATGTCAGAATAAAAGGCAATAAAGTACTCCTATTTCAGTGCCTGGATATACTATTTTCTCAAATCCATTCACCTCTGTGAGTGAAGATAAAGACAGCAGAGGTCATGTTATGAAAGCCGTGATTTCTTCTTCTTGCAGGTGGCTGGCATGCACATAAACTAATAAAAATACAGAAATGCATAAAATAAAATCATGAAAACTGCAACTGCAGGCATGCATAAATGTAATCATCTTTAAGCTTTGAAACATTGAATGCTGAAAATATTGTATAACTTATTTTATATCTGTGGATTAAAATGCCTTAAAAAGCATGTAAACATTCTTTGGAATTAATGTGTGATATTAAACTAGAATAATATATTCTACACCATACTTATTTCACACACTGAACATTGATTCATTCAGAGTCCATCATGATGTGGTCTGAACGATTCATGGAAACAACAGCCCATGTGTCAAAAGGGGATTAATAATGCATTATTCCCTGCCTAGAGCAGATGATAGACAGGGGAGAAAGTTTTAGCTTCATGCTTGCCCATCTTTTGATGACTGATCAATATTGAAAAGGATAATGAGAAACGCTTTATGCATGCCAATGCGTCTTCACAGCAGCTGTGTAGAATAATTACATGCTTGAAATCCGTCTTTCTTTGAGACCAGGGATGTAAATCACAGGCCAGGCTGCACATAATGTCACTCTCAGTCATTTTCAATCAGTTTTCTTCTGAGGATATTATCACAACAGCCAATTTGGGTTTTGGATCGCATGCCCTTCAGTATCGCCTCCAGCAGAGTGCTTGTACTCACCCCTGCCTCTACACTCCATGGCATTTCTTTGGAAATCTGTGTGTGGGTGTGTGTGCCTGTGTGTGTGTGTATGTACGTCTTACACTGTGTACACTCCCATTCACTGTGAGCTGGCTGAGCAAATTGATACCGCGGCGGGATTCTTGGCGATCTGTAAGTCCGCTGTCACGGTGATGAGAGCGGCACAAAGATGTCGGCGTTGCGGTAAATGTCAGCATGTCAGCGACGAGTGACACAGAATATCCTCTGCTTGGAACGTTGGAGCCGTTCGCCTCGACCCAGCACACACATGACAAGGTCCAACTCGTAGATACGAGAATAATCCCTGCTCATACCGAATGGGAAATCACACACAAACACAGACACACACACACGCACACGCACACGCACGCATACCTGTCAGGAGAGGTTGTATTTCAGATTCACAGCGTGTGTGTGTGAGCGTGTGTGTGTGTGTGTGAGTGTGTGTGTGTGTGTGTGTGTGTGTGTGTGTGTGTGTGTGTGTGTGTGTGTGTGTGTGTGTGTGTGTGTGTGTGGTGGGGGGTGGGAGGTTGACATGCAAATTCAGTTAATTACCCATGTGAGCATGTTTACTTGGAGGACTTTTCATTCCTGCTCCTCCGTCTTTCAGTCTCAGTATATACACAGGAGGATGCGTTTGTCAGTGATGCAAGGTATTCTGGGAATTCGCGAGTGTCTTTGCAGTTTTGAACAGACAAGAACTGAACACCTAAACAAACACACACAGTGGAGGGAGAGTTTGACAGGGTTGTTTGTTCGGATTGGTGTGTTGGCTGGTGCATATGCATTTGAAGATGCAGTCGTTCCCTTCTGACTAGAAGATTTCCCTGTATGTTTCTTTAGCTGGTACTGTCTTTCGCTGTGGCTTTGAACGTCATACTTGAAATCCTACCTGCAGTATCAACTATTAGTTAGTAAATCCAAGCAGAAACCTGCACCGAAGAACAATTCCATGAAGGATGCGTCATGTGTGTAACAGTGATTTAGTGATAACTGGCTTGCTGGGGATAATAAATGTGTTTCTTACATGTTACTATTACAGCTGAGCTGAGCATTCATTATTTCTGAAAAATAACTTTCTTGTGATAATTTTGAACAATAGCAGCTCATTTAACAACAGTTGTCAATGTTTTGAAGATGTTTTCCAGAATCCTTAAAGATTCTTAAAAGACCATCCTAATTAAATAAATGTTTGCTGAGGTACAATACTAACATTGTGAGTTTCTATTATTTTCTTATTTTCATAGACTATAACACACTGTTTTTTTTTTAGTTGTTCTGGTTAAATTAATTAATAAATACATCTTGAGAAACAAGTTAAAAATCGAATATATTGTGCAGCAGAAAATGTTGTTGATATTGGAACTGCCTTCATAAGGCCATTATTTCATGATAATATGGGCATTTGGGGATTTCTTTTTTTAAATTTTTTTTTTTTTTGTAAAATTGTGTAAATTAGCCAAAATGCCAAGTAAAGGAAAAAACATTGTTTTTTTTTAACTATATAAAGGGTAGTTTGTAATACCTTCCTATGATAATAAGCATAGCGCACATTAAGGCTATATAGCTTACTGTATTATATACTGTAATATAGAATACAAAGGCAAATGTTAAGTAAAAATAAGTGCTTTGAATGTTTTTCGAACAACTTCAACATGTACGTACGTAAAACAAAGTGCATTCCCTTGAAACTAATTTAACATATTTATCATTCCCATAATAAGACCGCATTTCCCATAAACCCAGTCACTTCTGCTTTTTCCCAGTCAGCCAGTTTGTTTTGATTATAAGAGCAGAGGTTGTACTGTGTTTGAAAAATTACGTTTTATTTGGAAGGGCTTACTTTGTGCTTCGGCAGAGTTTCCATTGAGTACTTTTTTGTTTGTGGAAAAATTGTGAGAATTTTGCAAAATTGCAAGCTCCCGCAAATATTGTGTGGATGATTGAGTTAGCGTTAAATGATTGTGATTTCCTTGAGAGAGACTGATTATTAACAATCAAAAACCTTGACGTTCCATTTCAAGCCCAGCTAAATGTACACGCATGTTTGATGGTCATTTGTTTGAAGGGGATAAGCTGAGTGACAAGAGGCAACAGAAAACGTGGTGAAAGGGTGTGAAAGGTTCAACTTGCCTACTGCCGCTTTAAATGCTCTTTTGTAATTTGTGTTTTTTGTTGTTTTTCAGATGAATGGATGCATAGCTCTGTGACTTTAATGGTTACACAAGAGAGGAACAAACTGTGACTAATACCACGCAGGACTACCATTAATCCAACAATTCTGCAATACACAGAGGACACGAGACTGCTTAAAAAAAAAAAAAATCCCGGAAATTGCTATTCCCATGGGGTCTGTAAAATTCCCAAATAACACACTGACCCCAACCCATCGTGAATCCCCATTTCTTGCCAATTAATCTGCACTAATCAGGTCTCCTTTGGTGATCCTGTCCTGAGATGGCTGTAACATTCAGAGAAAATCGCAGCTCTGTTCAGATGGTATTAGCGCTAAATCCCGTCTGGACTTGTTGAAATTCTGTGCTGTGTTTTTGAGTGACATCCCAGGGTCGTTTTAATCCAGCGTCAGGACTGACATCTAGTAGGCCGTTTTCATCACTGTAAATTGTGTCATATGACAGTTATTGCAGAGGCTGAAGTAAATTGATACTGCTGTAGGACAGAAGACAAATTCACTGAGGTGGAAACACTAAATTCTACATTAGGTTATTATCATCACAACACATAATAAACATTCAAGTGGATGACATAGTGTATATGACCTTATTGCACATGCCCTCGGTATAGATGAATGACGTCTCATGGTTTGTACAGACTGGTACATAGGACTCTTTGAAGTAGAGCTGCTCACCCAATGTGGGATGAATACTCAACAAGATCAAAAAGACCATTATTTTCTAGACATCATTTCGTGACACTTTATCTCAGAATGGTGCACATCTTGTGTCTGCATCGCTCTGCCTCTGTCCACGCACACACACACACACACACACACACACACACACACACACACACACACACACACACACACACACACACACACACACACACACACACGCACGCACGCACACATGCCAGTTTTCCCTGCTGTCGCCACAATCACTTTCCGGGCCGACCCTCCCCGAGGACTGTTTAAAGAATGAGATCTGCTTTTTGATGACTGTGTCCTGCCTTGATCCCGCTGATGGAACAAGATAACAGCTGTCTCTGTTTTGGCATACGAAGGGGTTAGAGGAGTGGGAAGTAGAAATGGACTGTTTCATCCTCCCAAAAGACACACAAACTCTTGGGATTCAGTGTCGGGAAATTGTGAGTGGGGACGATGTCATAGTCTCTCTTCTGGGCCACTGACTGAAATATGAGCAACAATAATTTGAGCTTTGTATGCAGAATTAATTACACATTTTTGTTCTGTTTTCTGTTTAAAGCTAATGTTTTTTTTTATAACTGTAATGATGTTTTTTTTAAGGACAGTATATCAGGGTGATTACTGATAATCACGTCAGCTACTCAAGAGTCATTCACCTCGGATGTGATGGATTTGTTGCTGCCTGCTTTATAACATATTTAGTGAATAATTGATTTTAAGTCCTGAGCTGATATCAAAGATTGGAATCAGTCAGGATCAAGTCCTTTTTGGATCGATAAAGATAATTTAGTCAAACTAGTTACACTAGCTACACTTTATTTTATCTTTTTGACTTTAACACATTTTTGGATTTGAAATGTAGAAATGTGTCTCAATCATCACATAAACATAAACAAAATCTGTTTTATTTATACAATAACCCTCTATGCTGTCACTATAATTATGCCGGGTATTGTGGTTAAATTGAGCCAATAAGTTCCACTGTAATTAACAAAGAACTCACAGGATACCTCTGTGGTAGTTAAAATGGGATCAGTCTGTTTTTGATTGTGTTGAACAGCACAGAGACATAATGCTCATCCTATCCTGGACATAGTGGGCAGTGCCTGCTCTTCCTCTCTCATCTCCATCACCTTTTGTTTTTCCCTCATCTTGTCCTCTCCCCAACCTAAAACTGATCTTGGACTGCTTTCTTGCAGTCGTTTCATGTCCGTCTGTTTCAGTCGAGAAAGCAAACAGGTTCAATGTTTGCCGGATAATCTTGCAGTGAAATTAGAAACATATGGGAATAGGCATTCTCTCAAGTCTAACCAGCCGGCATTAAACCACTGTTTAACGTAACACGACAGTGCAAACTATTTTGTCAGAAGATGTCTGTAGTACAGTATTGTAGTATGATTAGAGCTGAACTACAAGCAGTCAAATACTAAACTTCTCTCGTTACCTGTTTCAGGTTTTAGTAAACTCAGCTGCCTGATTTGTTGAAATCATCAAAGAAACAATGTGTTGAGTTAACAACTCCACCAACAGGAAAAGGATATTTAAGGTATCTTGATAACTTTGTTGAGCAAAATCCTAAAATCCCATTAAATTACAGAAGGCTTGAAGTATAAATGCTTTAACATTAATATATTTTTCTATTTTTTTTTTTTTTAAACTACAATCCAACTTTTTTGGTAGAGATTCCCAGACAGATTCATTTAGGCAGATTTCTGAGAAAAATAGTATAGTGGTTGAAAGTGATCAAACATTCGCAGCGTATTCCCAACGAAAGACTGACTGACAGCATTAATAAAACTAGTGGGCAGACGAGGGAAGGAGAAAGAGAGAAGCTGAATACCAATAACCTAGTCAGGGTGAGGTTGAAATAAAGTGATTGAGTTTGGGAGAGAGATGGGGCATTAGACGAGTCAAAAGGAGAGAGAGAGAGGGAGAGAGGGATGGATAAAGCAAACAAATCAGGAGAGAGAGAGAGATACAGGTGGATTACAGTCTAATCCATGCCTCTCTCAGTGTGCTCTTATTACATTAGAGCCGAATGAGAAACATGGCGCCACAGGCTGACCTTCTCTAACTCCATTTCATTCCACTGGATCAGACCAAATGATTTGATCTGAGCTGCACTGCCCTGAGAGAGGAAACACACATACTACTGTAAAAGCCACCACTGCAACACTGCCGTCATCCAGCGAGGATTAAACCTCACACATTACAGGAAAGAGTCGGTGTAGGATAGCAAACAGACAACAAGGAAGTTACAGCTGGCTATTTACACTGACCTTCACTGTAAAGGCCTGTCGTTACAGTCCAAAGTTCATCTGTGTTTTAATTTTTAAGGTAACATCACCAACATAAAAGACAGGAAACAGACATATCTAGCTGACATTTATTTTGAAGATGGTTCTTCTTCTTCTCAAAGTTGTTCCTGTAACAAACTTAGATTTATTTATTTTTAGTGGAAACATTTGCAACAATTAGGACCACATTTTTCATTCCAACCTTGCGTTCCTTAGACTTAATTGTTTTTTTTTTACTCTCTTTATGAAGACTTTTATGAAGGTCTTTATATTCCAAATAAGATGTGACATTCTGAAAAATTACAAATGTGGGTAAAGTAGAGAAAAAACAACAACCTTAAAGTGGGTGAATGGATCAATACACCTCTTGAAGAGACATTCTGAGCCTCAGTACTGTCAAAAAACAAATTGATACCGTAAAACACAAAAACACCCATATTCAAGGATTTTAATATAACATTTCATAGTGGTAATAGATTCTGATCGTGGACACTTCCTGCAGCTATAAATCATCACTGTTGGGAAGTTTACTACAGATTACTAGTTACTCTGTTAAAAATGGAACAAGTAATGTAACTTTTAATTACTTCATCAAAGTAATGTAAATTATTCATTTGATTACTTTTCTGACAAACGTTTAAATGGGACAATAAAGGTGAAAAGTACCAACAAATAAATCCAAACATTTATTAAAACTTCTTTAATATAACAGTATAATAATCGGATTAAGACATTTTGATTTCAAAGCACAACCACCAAAACAAAGTCTGTAGATCACAACTGACTGCATTGAAGGAAACATGTTCCCAGAAGCTCAAACCAGGTCTACATTCAGGTGGACTCATGCTGAGTGATGATGAACTGTCAACAGGACTGAGTGCTGCTCACAGGTTTTTACACTGGTTCCTAAGTGACTCTTTTAAATATCTCTTCATCTCATTTTATGACGTGACCAATTTCCTTGGTGTGGTCGTTTAGAGCGATGCACATTGATTTGATTGGAGTGAATTCAAAAAGGAGAATTAATCAAAAACAAGGCTCAGAGAAGTCATACTTCCAAATGAAAGGAGCGCGTATGAACATAGACAGAAGGCAAAAAAAAAAAAAAATCCTTATCTTGTGATTTTTCTATTACTGCATCAGGTTATTGTGGTATAAAAAGGATACAAGCTGCATCGTAGTGTGATGTTCCC
Organism: Brachyistius frenatus; assembly: GCF_029030835.1. Lineage (NCBI taxonomy): Eukaryota > Metazoa > Chordata > Actinopteri > Embiotocidae > Brachyistius > Brachyistius frenatus. Next base: position 1,953,936 of record NW_027210600.1, read on the forward strand.
TCTTTAAATCTATGTAATTAAGCTGTTTACGTATGTTTTCATGATTTACAGGTAACACTGAAGCGGCACCAGTATACACATCACTGCTTTTTCCCAAGCTTTCAAATCCTACATACGTTACAAGGGTCATGAGCTCAATGTTGTGAAAGGTATGACACATGCATATGGAACAAATTCATATCAATCAAAGTGGTGGATTTTTTATTTTCCTGTTGTTTCTCAGCCTGGCAGATAACAGGTGCCTTCTCTGCCTCACATTTCTAAAAATCCTCCTGCTGTTACATTTTGCACACTCACAAATACATTTATATGCTTTTGAGGAGTTTCCTGAAACATTGCTGAGCTTGGTTTAACATGCCACAAACTCACATCAACAAGAAATGGAGTGTTTTCTCCAGAAGCAACTCTTCAGCTGATCGAAACAGGATCCTCATAAAATGGCTCTGCCAGCCAATCAATGTGTCTGCAATTAGTGTCGCTCTAATTAGAACGCATTGTTCTGAGAACCAGCTGAGGCAGTTCATCCATCAATATGAAATTAAGCAGCAGCCACTTAGCATGGGATTACTATCATGAGTTCATTTGTACTGGAATCAATTCATTTGCATCGTTCACCGCAGTCGTGCCTTGAGGCTGCACGTGGGAGTCGCTGAGACGTGTGTGAGGGGAGTCCGTGATACTCATTTTATATGAAAGACAAAGAGAGAGAGAAGAGGGGTACACAAAGAGGAAAAGACAGAAAGAGAGCACAAACTGTGAAATTACTACCGATTTTTTTCCCCAGGAAAAGTCACTTATCGCAAATCAAACAGAGTAAATGAAAGGAACGGCGCAAATCAAATGGCCTATCTTAACCACCTTGTCAATATCCAGCAGCTAATAAAACATCCTGTTCTGAGACCCCAATTTCACATCCTGTCTTGTACAGCTCTGACACAGGTGGAGGCACTCCAGATTACAATGAGAGATGTCATCGTCACAAATGTGTCATCACAGATGTATCATTAAGAAAGATGAGAGAGCTGTTGGATTTCCACGGCTATCTCTGTCCCTGTCTCAATCTGTGACACCTTCTCTCTTTATCTCTTCCGCACACACACACACACACACACACACACACACACACACACACACACACACACACACACACACACACACACACACACACACACACACACACACACACACACACACACACACACACACACACACACACACACAGGCATACACGCTGCACACTTACATACAAACTCCCTCTCTCTTTCTTCCCGGGGACGATGTCATGTAATTGTGAGCAGCATAGAATTCCGCTAAATGTCAACTTCAGGGTGGGAAGCTGCAGAATTAAAGGAGTTTGCAGAGTTTTGACTGGCAACATTAAGGAATTCCAGTTGCATGCAACTAACTGGAACAAAAATATATCATTGACATGCAGTGAATGAAATGCAAAAAGAGTGGAATCACAGACAAGGATTGTATACCGTATGCTCGTTATAAAACACGACCTTGACTTATTTTTATAACTCAGCTTTGCGTTAAAAGTTATTGAGCTGTGTATTTGTGAAAAGCTACAACCATTACTCAGTTGAGACATTTCATTTGGGCTTTATTGTTCACGCCGTTGGTGTAAATGAAAGGCAGCGAGTGGAAGGAGGGAAAAGTACTTAGAGAAGAGGTTCTTTTGAGGGCGGAGCTGGCTTATGTGCACAGACTATAGACAACAATCTGTGGCATGCTGTGAGTAGCATCCACACAGGAAGCACTAAACACCATAAAGTAGCTACATGGAAGCCCTGCTTTTTTCATGGATTTTAGGAAATGATGATGATGATTCATCGGTTCTGCTTAGGATTTTCCTCACTATGCTTAGCTCTACTATCAAGTACAAGAAATGTCTTGAATGCAAATAGGCACTTACAAATTTAAATATTCTTCCAAAGAAAATGTAAATTTGAAATTAAAGTAACAGACAGCGTGTGTGATTTCATTTTTTTTTTTTTTTTTTTTAATAATGCATTTTACAAGCCGAAGCTGCCGCCTTAAATGGTCCAGAAGAAATGAAATCATCTTGATTAACTAACCCTTCTACCAGAGAACGCAGCTCCCTTCAATTGCTCAAATTATCCTTATGGATTTATAACAGTACAAAACTTAACAAGATGAGGTCTGTACAATCTCATAGGGCTTCCTTCCCCACCATTTTCTCCAATGACCATTTTTCATAGCATGCATAATAAAGTTTCTCACAAAATTCTACATGTTTAAACACAATAAATAATAACTATTCAATTCTGCAGCTGGTAAATGTTCTCTCAGCTCCTGAGCAATGAGGGCTGCACTCCAAACCGGTGCCTTGTAGGTATAAATGTAATCTTATATTAGCTTTGAATTAACAGTAACACAAAGAAGGGATGTGATTATAAGTGTTTCCATTTTGATTCAGCCCCTAAAAATCATGGCAAGTATGTGTTTATTAGTCTGTATTGTTGTTGGTACGTGTAGTGTTTTGATAATATTGTTTGGAGAGCCACAATACAGATCCCACCTCACCTCCCTGATAATGGCCGCCTATATCATTGCTGCTTTTTGACCGCAAAAAATGCACGAATTAAATGTCTAGTGCAAGAAAACAATTCATATCTGATGGCTGCATTGTTTGTAGACAACACACCACTCATTCCTCAGCTGGATTTAATCAGTAAAATCTAATCAGTTGAAGGAGATGCTGTATGCATGTCAGGAAAAAACAAAATGTAGTCTTCTCTTCTCTGACACCAACAGCAAACCTGAACTTTACAAAGTAAACTGCAGGTCTCACACAGAAACACACGGATGCACCGATTATATAGTCAGACATGGTTTCACGGCTCAATAGTCCAACATTAATAACCATTCACTACGTGGTAACGGAGTGGCAACCATGGTAAGTTTCAAGGCAATAACCAGACCTTATTTAATGGGTTATGAAGACTTTGCTCGTCTTGTTTTTCTTTGTTTACTTCAGTCTGTAGGCTACACAACCCAACTTGGAAACCAACCGTTTTACAAAGGACACACATGTCATTGTAATTGGCCATGGTGCCATTCCCCTCCACTTGCACCAAACACAAGCACATCACCCCATCACACATTTTGCCTATGCTGCTATAACCTCTTGTCCATTTTCTGAAGTGCTTTTTGCTTGACTGTTGAACCGATGAGAACAATTATCATTATTATCACGAAGGGGAGGGAGCGAGGTCATGAAACAAACAAATTAGAATTTCCCAGCATGCCTCGAGAATAAAGCAACCAAATGAATCAGACCTAAGTGATGGGTAGACGTGATAGCATGTTTGATTTTTAATTAAACAAAGTTTTGGAACATGTATCGATGCTTAAAATAGGCTATTACTCAAAACTATAAGTTGTATACACAAGATGTGAAGGTGGTATATATTTAGTAGCTGTCACAATCACAATCATAAGTAATCCTGGCAATATTGTTAGGTGGTTATCTCGAATAGCTGTATATTAAGTGTATATTAGTCTGTGTGTGAGCAGGCTCTCCTAAAACTTCTTACACGGGCCCCTGACAGCTTCTGAGCCCCGACGCATTGTACCGGCGCCACTGTTGAAAGTTACACCATCGTCTTACATCCAACTGCCTGGTTCAAACTTTTTAATTCCCAGCATCGCTGCACCCACCTCCAACCTGAGCAGGAGTCTAATCAGCCAGATAACAGGAAACACCTGTAAGTTCTTGTAGAGCTTTTAACTATTTGAACAAGTCGTGCTTTGTTTGCATTTTTGTTACATACATGTGTCAGTTTACCAGCCTGTTTCTGTCAACTGCGGTTTGGTTAAAACACCATCTGGCATTAGGTTTTTCATGCTTTTTGTTATCTGCTGATGCCCCTTTCCGTGTTATATATACATCTGTTATGTATATCTGACATCCCTTTGTATGTAACAGCTGGTGATTAACACCATATCAACTGTCTGGATCCCATTATTTACATCTCGCAGTGGTTTGAAGTTTTTGCAAAGGCAACTGCTTTATTCTGAGAAGCCTTTGAAATGGGACGGGCCTTGTCAGCTTCTTATGACATATTCTTTCTAGAGTTGCAGACGTGGGAAACACAGTTGTGCATCCTTTTACTTAAGTTCAAATCATCTTTCCATTTACAGTAAACATAATTCCAATCTTAAATGTAGTTGTTTTACCTGCCTAAAACTTCTTAGTTATTTCCATGACAACTGAGAGTATGCAGAATGTTACATCACGCCCATAGATCACATAATCCTCATGTTGTCAGAGAATTTAAGGTTTACTTTTCCATGGCATGTAATCTGCTCATCCCAAACTATTACGAGACCATGTTGAAGGCACAAAATGTAGACAAATAAAAGCCTTTGTGTGGGTGATCAGCAGGCAGCCAAATTTGATTCCTACTACAGGGGGCAGAGTGCTGGATGGCCCTTGGACATGAGGCTTAGAGGAACGACAAATTGAGTCACTAACTGCCTGCTTTGAGCAATGGTTAGATTCTGTGACTGACAGTCAGCTACACTCTGAAGTCACTCTCAAAACACCAGCTTTGGCTCCACCGCTGGCAGGCTCTCGTGAAAAAGGTAGCGAATGCCCTCCAAAAAGCACTTTACTTTTATACAGAAATCTGTAGCCACATACACTACAAACACACCCACGCATGTGCACATTCTCTCAAGAGCACCAACTTCCAACTCTGAGCATTTTCCCTGCTTCAAATACTGCCTGGGATTTCCTGCTTGGCACGTTCTCCAGCTTTCTTTTCTCTTGCCAAAATCTACTGTACAGCACGGTCTTCAAAACAGAAGCTGTTTTGTTTTGAGTGCAGTAACGAACTCAACAAACAGAGGGTCATGATATCTGTCTTTTGAAACTAAAACAGCACTTTTATTCACGAGCAATGTAACTTTGCATTTCCTTTCTCATATCAAAATTGTTCAACTTAAAACTTCCCCCTAAGCTGCAAAACTCCCTTCTTTCAGGCTACATAAATCATAGATAGGCACATTTAGATGATGAGTGAAACAACAAACGCAATGCTTTGAATGCTAATTAAAATTTCAAAATAAGCACGGACTCTTATGATGACACTTTGCTTATGTGTTTACATTAATTTCCCTTTTGTTCTCATCATTATTGTGATTCTTTGCCATCTTGCGTCTGACTTGCCGGAATTCAAAGCCTGTCATTGCTCGCGCTGACGCCCGTCTATAATCATATCCCCAGATTCTAATTACTATGGAGTCTTACGCAAATTTGTCTGCAGCTAAATGATGCTTTTCATCCAGAAAATTACCACAATTCCTAACAGTGTTATTAGGGCTTTAGCACCACTCCCCAGGCGACACTCCGCTCCTCTTTGCTTTATTGTTTTTATCTTCTCCCCCGGCACATACACGTGCTCCCCCATCCATGACAACTACGGTGCACAGTTGGTGGTTTCCCAATCTTCGTAAAAGGCACAGTCTTTAAGCATGTCTATTTCAATAATATCCTAACACAACATTTTTTTCAGAGGGCAATTACGCCCTCTACAAGAACTGATGAAAGAGACCACATAAAATGAGAGCAGGAATCTGGGGAAAAATCTGTGAAAAAGCTGAACACAATTCAACATGTCATTTTGACTGTGGTCATAGTAAACCTGACAATGTTCGACATGATGGAAGAAGGCCCCTTTTTTGTACACATAGATGTTTTTGATTTGATTATCCATCTCATGGACGCATTCATGTTCCAACAATTTCTCCAAAGTGTTAATTGGTCTCTTTGCACTTGCCTCATGCTCTTTAAATGTCCTTGCCTGCTATACTTGTAATATGTGGCATGGTGACAGTTAGCCTCTGGGGACAACGACCAATATTTCAGGGGTTCCAGTGAAGCCAGCAGAAATGCAGGCTAAGGTTTTTTCTTCTCTGAGCCAGTTGTTGTTTACGGTCTGATAACCAACTTAAGATGTGAGCTGAGAGGCGACACATATTTTTAAAAAATATAACTGCATGTTAATACGGATACATTAAGAAAAACTGTCATCGGTCCATAGCTGGTGGGTTCCAAAATTGCATTTCGGCTAATGCGTTCCACCTCTTTTGCGGTTTACATGCAGGTAAACCAAAGCCTGCTCAAATGTGATTGGTCGATTCCACTAAAATGGACTACCAATGCTTTTTGGTATCAAAATTTTGTCCTGTTGCCTACATATCTATTCTTATGTAGATATCTGTTTAAGGAGTGTATTAGCATGCTATCCAACTGACTGCACTGCATCCTTTGTTGGTTCAACACTGGTTTGATCCTTTTACTATGTGAACCTACTCATCCAAATTCTAAACCCCCTTCATCCTAACATTTCAAAGGGTTGATGGTCCCCAGTAGAGCACCTTTTTATCTTAGCGGGTTACAAAGTGCTTTACAATGTTTCCCATTCAAACACCAATGATGACAGAGCTGCCATGTAGAACAACTTGGACCCAGTGACACTTCAGTATGTGGAAAGGAGGAACCTGGGATTGAACCGCTAACCTTACGATTAGATGATAACCGGGTACACCATCTGAGCCGCAGCCACCCTCAACCTCAGGTCTGACATCCAAACAGTAAAACCTGTTATTCAGTGGCCACAATGGCACCCTGGCCTCCTATAATTTACAGTCCACAAGAGGGAGGGAGTTTTTATCATTAGTACTACAGGCACTCTCTTTACTGCTCTTGCCATCATCAGTCCAGCTGTGTTGAGGCCTGCCAGCTGCTGGCTCAGCTCCAGGCTGTCTGTCACAGGGTCAGCTCACAGAGATGACCACTCACAACCTGTAAAACACTGCTGATGGCTAAAACACTCACACCATCCATCATGGAGGTGCAAAGACTGTACTTATCCCCCCGGGGGTCTCATACACACACACACACACACACACACACACACACACACACACACACACACACACACACACACACACACACACACACACACACACACACACACACACACACACACACACAGGGAGATGCAAACATACTTGCCTTTGAGCCATCGTTTAGTGGAAGGTATCGATTAGCCCTCTGTAATTAACACATACTCCCACAGGGAATAAATCAGTGCTGATGAATCACTTATTGTGGTAGTTTTAGTCATGGAAGTGTGTGCATGCGTGTGTGTGCATGTGTGTGTTTTACAAGTTAGTGGGTCATTAAGGTTGAATGAGTGATAGTCAGGCCTCGGGGTGAGCTGATGTAAAAGTGCCCTGGTCGACAGTATACAACTGCTTCTGCACTACGATTCTGTAACTGGATGCATCCACTGTGGACTCAGAGGCATTTAAAGAGCACAAAAACCACAAGGAGCAAAGTTCCTGCATAACATGAAATGTTTACTGTTTATCAATCCTTATTTATTCCATTACTAATGAATAATGTTTAATAAATTTGGTGTGTCTTTAGTTAATTCACTGAACGGGTTTGCTCCTTCACGTACCCTTACAGAAAAAAAACACTAGTGTCCCATGTTTTCCACATATTAAAACATATGATAACATGGGAAAAATATATGGAAAAGTTTGCACATGGGAATCTATATGAGCTCCACACATTACACCATGAAAATGTTTCAAAACTAGATGTTTCACATCACGTGTGGTCTCTGGAAAGTTAGATATTGTATATTACACCCCCCCTCCCCCCCCCAAAAAAAATCCAAAGTTTGCTGTGATTTAACAAGAGTAATATGCTGATAAAGTGATGTCCATGTCCCTGTGTGTTTTGTTTGTAAGCCTTGCTTTGCTTGTATTCTGTCACTGAACCTAATCTGAAGTATTACATTAAAAAAAGAAGAAATGTTATTTGGGTGCCAGAGCACCCAGTGGTGAACAAACCTCTGTGTTTAGATCCATTTTCCGACTGCCCTGTGTTGTTCCCAATTTCTAATTCTACCTGTCACTGCAACCCGGCTCCGGCTTTCAGCTCTAACAGGGAACAAAAGACCAGCGAATAAACTAAATCTGGAGTAAGACTATTTCATTATACCCTATCCAACTTTATTCTAGTGCTCATGCAAGAATCCAATTAACTTCTTAATTTAATCAGCCATGCTTTTATTAGCCAATTCATATACTTTTTGTCAAAGGGTTCTAACCTCACTGTCTCTCTGGTTGGGAACTCAACCGGAAATAAGGCATACGGGCTTTTATTTTTTGGTGGTGAGATATAAAGGTTGAGTGGAAAATTGAGGTTGGGATAATATATGCCATCAATTTGCACTTCATTTTCACTTAGCCTGACTGTTGTCTATCTTCTGCTACAGTTTTAGGCACTGGAATATACAGCACAGTGGGCATCACTGTCCAAGATCCGGACAGATATTAGCGGGGTTTGAGATTTTAATTTGTTTAGTAATTTATCAATTTGTCACATGTTGTTGGAACGGCTGCAGAAGATGAAGCTACTTTAAATGACAAGAGCATGCAAGTGTTGCAAAGTACCTTGGGGGTTCGGAAAACCGAAGGTCTCAGCAATGAGTGTAAAATAGCTTTATCAGAATGTAAGTCAAGGTATTATCAGAAAAATGGAAGCAGTGAGATGTTTATTCAATAGGTCATATTGCAGGCCAGAAAAATGGCATCTTCAGTCATCTCTGACCACTGTGGCCACAGTGACCTTTTCTTTACATAATGTTGTGTTTAATTTAGACATAATTTAAATCACAGCTACTTTATTTATGGTCTTCTTTTTTTCCTGTGGCTATTTACTTTGCTCCATATGTCACTAAGTGAAGCATGTCATTTTAAAACCTTTTTTAAGACAGAGGTAGATTCATGTAGAAACCAGCACATAAAGCTCTAATTGGATTTTTCTTGCCATGGAAACAACAACAAAAGAGTATAAATATATATCCAGATTGCCAATAATATATTGATCTGCTGCTGCTGTTACAGCATCTCATAAGCCCCGCATCCACTGCAGCATCCACCCGTGGGTGTCAGCTCCCCTGTAGAGTTAATGATCATCACTCCCCATTAGGCCTATTACAATTAACACATAATCACCTGATTGTGATTATTTGAGCTGACTGCAATCATCTTGTATTATCTTTTCTATTCAACTGTATAAAAGCAGCTGGATGACACTAATAGAAAACTTATATTTCCATCACTATTTCTACGGGGTTTTTTTTAGGTTTGACTGGCGCTCTTTTAATGATGCCATCTTGTTGCCTCCTACTCTTCTGCTACGAATAAATAGCACATGGAAGGAGAATTTGCACCGCCAACTGTTTATTTTGAGTTGCTTAACTTTTTATTAGACTTTTTTGATAAACATTATTGACATGAATATCATGGATTTAGTTGCAAAGCCAAACGTCACTGCCTATAAATGTCTCCTTGATATAAACTATGATTACGCTTAAACTATAATGGTGGCAAAAAATTAACACAACATTACTGTTAATTGTAAGTATTTGTATGGTAATTAATCGTCAACTAAAATCTCATGATCATGACGTTCTTACTTGCCAACCCCTGCTGCACTGACCTCAGTGAGTTATATTGGGGAGTGAAAACACAGAAGCCTCGGCCCTACATATCGAATGTATGTAAACTGCACATTCACATCATAATGAGCTCTACCTTATGTGCTGACTGAACAAAAAGGAATGTAAATGAATCAAACCACATCTTGGCCTTCCAGTCTACATTCATTGAGGGAAGTAATAATCATAAGTGAACATTGAATCGTGCTAACTTTTTGCTTTTAATGAATACATGTATGCAGCATCATCAAAAAGACAAAAGTTAACACTATCAGCTATCAAACCTTTATCACATGAAAGTGCTCCACATAAAGCAGTAAGAGGGTGTGAGGGCTGAGACTGAGGCTGTAGGCTCTTTGGAGACAGACATATCCAGTTCCAAATATGTAGCTGAGCACTCATCCTTCTTTAAAAAAAAAAAAATTGTTTTCACATCCATATACGTATAATACATCCAGGACAAAACAAGGGCAAATGAAGAGTTGAAGATGTCAAAAAGCAAAAGAGAAAAGAGAGAACAATAATCTGAAAAGCGTGTGAGGTTAATCTCACAAATCTTCAAATCCTGACCAAAAACACACCTGAATGATGCAGGCCTCAAACCGAAATGACTGGCAGAGCCTCTGTGGTGATTTACAAGGAAAACATACTGCTGTTGTCAGTGCAATGACAATGGGATCTGCCATACATAGCCCAGAGGTGCTCTTGTTGATTGCTGCATTTCCTTGGAGCTTTCTCAAGGCTAAATGAGCTATAGGATGAGAGTGGCTGGCAGAGGGCCCCGGAGCTGCTCCATCCTTTAACACTCTGATTGATCACATTACAGTTAATTAAATATTGGCAAATTGTTCCCATCCAAGGTTGGGCCATTAAAGTTTACACTTCAGCCACATTTATCACTTTCCATGTCTCTTTTATCACCGCAGCTTGTCGCCTTTCCTGTGTGTCAAGTGGATGATGATAAACGCACAAACCCTTCATTTCTCTCACTTGAACATTTTAGCTCTATTTTTTTTTATGGTTCAGCTTCTTACACTTCCCAGTGGCTTTTCATTTAAATGAAGTTTGACAGCTCGAATGAAGGAGAGTGCTGCAGTGAGTCTTTTCCATATTCCTCGGTCTGTGTAAGCGTCAGTATCTCAAAAGAGATCAGGCAAGGGGAAAATGACAGGGAAGAGCTAGGAGCATGAAAATGACACTATCAGGCAACAGCAGAAGTAAAACACAATTGTTCAGCTGTCAGCTAAGGTGTTACTCTAATAAAGTACAATAATGCTGATGGGCAGGGCTATGTTGCATGTCTGACACTCATATGGTATTAAGATGGCTCGCATCCTTTCTGACAATAATGGATGAGCAGCTCTCCCCTTTTTTCCCTAGAGCTGGTCTCTTCCAGAAATCCCTTCGGACTCAGATAATGGCGGCGGAAGAGACTGACTTGGCGGCGAGAGATGGACATAAATAGTTGTCCACTAGGGTACGGTTGGAAAGTGATTCATTACTCATGCATTCAGTTTACAGGCCTAAGGGGAAGTGAAGACAGGACCTTTGATAAGCCACAAGGCACTCCTTTAAAATGAGCCTTCCTTTTTATTTGGGGAGAGCTGCAAGGTAGAGAAGGATCCTGGCTGTAAAGCCCAAGTCTGATGATTAAATGCACAAGATAAAATCCTCGGACACTTGATTACTTTTCAAGAGCCGGTCACCCCTATAAACCAGCCTGGTAAAGGCTACAACATGGTTTTGCATAGTGACACAGAGGAGGGGTTTCTGGGTAATACTGTACTGTAGCTCATACATGTAGCCGGACATGATATTGTAGGTGGCTCCAAACTCTCAACTACATTGTATCTGACTTAAATAACTGATCGAACAAAATGTTGTGTGACTACGTTGAAGTCAGGGGTTTGTTTCTATACGTAGTTCCAACGGTGGTGATGGAGGTAAAGCGAGATGAGGCAATATCGACAGTTTTAGCAGTAAATATCAAGGAATTGAAGCCGGCGTCTGAAAAGTGTGTAATGGTCAATTAGTTGACATAGGGTTTCTCTCTGCCCACACTGGGTGAAGGTGTTTGTTGTTTACAGCTTGGGGAGTTTCAGTGCACAACATACGTCACACGGTGGTCAATGTCGATTGGTAAAAGGTTGCTCCTATAGTTTCAAAGTTAACCTGAGGTCTACGCCCAGTAGGATGCAACAACTGGAAACAATCCTCAATGGAGTGTGATTAGACCTATACTGTATAATCTCACAGTGAATCTGGGTCTGGTAATACCAAGATACAAAAACATCACATCTGAAGTGCAAAATGCCTGCCATCCTAGACCAGGATGAGACACTTTAACATGTGAACCCTTCAGTTAGTGACCAGTCCACTCTACGAGCTGAGCCAGAGTCACCCCATCAATGTAGGCATAACATTTCTCTGAAATATGATTTACTCAAATTAAAAAAACAAATGATCCAACAAGTCCTCTGAAGACCCAAAAGCGGGTGTTCCTTTGCAGATAGGATTCACCCAAGACAGGGTCAGAATATACTTGATGGCAGTTTCTCTTCACAGTCACAGTCTCTACCTGAGTGAGCCTCATCCAAAGCAAACATACCTGATGTATGCAGGATATTTTCCCAATGTCATTCTGAAAATTAAGCAGACTACAGAAGATGAAATGTCAGCATGCTCTATATTTAAGTGTTGCTGCAGCTTGCAATGTGCTACCCTGTCTCCTCGACTGCTCATCCAGTAAGCACACTACACTGGCATCAAGGTGTACATTACGTTCAGTAAATGGAACGTGTCTACCGCAGCTCTACTCCACCTCTTTAAGTGAGTGCTTCACTTTCATATGTTAATGCATGTTGTTTTGGCTCGGAGACGGCCTTCAATAAAACTAAAGAAGGTCTGCATCATCTGAGTGCCAAGTCGGGTTCTTTACTGCAGTCCCTGTGATCTGAGGCTTGCCAGGGTATCACTGAGTGTCATCTGAAAACATGACCTAACTGCAATAACATAGTGGCAGGTGTAGTTTAAAGTGACAGTCAGGAGTGATGACTGGGTTAATAAGGCCATGTGTCCCAATACTGACCCCACAGTTGGCTGCTTGCCACTTGAATGTGTTGCTCTCCTTGAGACACACTAACGATGACTCAGCAGTTCTTCTGGAGAGGGTCCTTTCAATGTGTTACAAGTTCCAAGAAACAGCCACTGAGCACTGTGTTTGATGTGCTATGGACCACAGACGGGAACTGAACTGACACTGAAGCAGGACGTTTAGGGATGTTTGTGTAAGGAGGATCCAAATGCATGACACTGGAGGCAGTAAGTTAAAGCAGAAAGAAGACTTCAACCACTATTGGTGGGTACAAAACATGAACTTTATTTAAAAGGGGATGAAGCTTCTGGCTCGGAAGGCCGATGTGGAAGTGCCTCAAGCTGCAATACCAGTGAGGGCCACTAGAGGTTGGCTCCAAAAAGCCTGCGGCTCCATAGACTTCCATTTAACTAGTCTCATAAAATTGTCATTCAATAAAAATTTTTCATGCGTTATCTCGGTTTTGTTAGCTAAAGTCGTTCCTTCTTATTAGTTTATTGGCCGTCCATCTGAAAATAATCCCGTCATTAATTATGAAAATAAGCTTCAAAGAGCTGGGGGTGTGTCTGTTTGCTTGACAGGCATGTGGTGCAGTCAGGTTATGGCTATCGGTGGGCAGGATGCAGCATGGTGGTGTTTCCAATCAGATCAAGTCAGATCCCCACCTCGCTCAAATATGGTCACCACCAGCTCCAAACCACTCGGGACTAACAAGATGGCGCCGGCCAAATTCCAACTCGAGGATTCATAACAGCCGTTCACAAACCAATTGGTGACGTCACTTGGTAGAAAATAACAAAACCTAGAAAGGTTGAGTCCAAAGGTCAGGTGAGGGAAAAATGGGCAAAAAAACTAACCAGTAAACACAACAATGGAAATCTGAGGGACAACAAACAATCTAGCAAATGAGAAGTGGTGAGTTGGGAATATATGTGCTGAAGAGGAAGTAAAAGCAGGTGGGCTGATTGAGGAGCTCGAAGCAGTAAAGGTTGATAAGATGAAAGACTAAATGCATTCATATAACAGATCATAAACTGCATATAATATATCACAGTTGTAGTCTATTGTCAAATAATTTTCGACATTTAATTCTTAACGTACTTAACAGGTACCGATTAGCGGGATGTGAGGGTTCTTAACATAACTTCTGTACAAACGATAAGTTTTGTCAGTGTAATAGGTTATTTATTATTTTATTTCTTTACTCTTATTTATTTATTCTCATCTATTAATATTTTGAATTAATTCAAGTAGTTTGAGAGGGGCAGGTCTGCTCAGCTGATGTATGTACAGTGGCAAACTGATATGATGCAGAATCAAATGAGAATTCATGTCATACAGAAGGTGAACCTCGAAGGGAGATAACAGACTGTCTGTATAGCATTTTGATAAACTAGCCTGTCCTAATTAAAACAATTGGAGAGTGTGTGAAAACTGATATTCGAGCTGATAACAAACTATTAAATCAGAATCACATGTGACAGGATGTAAGTGTTTCTGTGACTCCCTGTTCACACTGAAGGCAGCTGGAAACTGTCTTATTTGACTGAAGCTTTTCATCAAGTTGAATGAAGCCAGGCTGACAGGATTGTCCACTATGAACATATTTTCTGGAAATACATGACTGCTGCTTTTTAACAAGTCGCCCAAACAAATGACAAAGTCCTTCGTATCTTTATTCTCTCTGGCATGGCGCTCTTTCAAAGTATATGTCACAAGTTCCTTCCAAAAGTCACAGATCACTGCCGAAAAGTAAATCTGTTTATGATGTGGAACCACTTTGGTTAACACTCGGTTAGGTTTAGACATAAAATTGGTTCAATTTTGGGACTGATTCGGGTTAAGATAACTATTTTTTTTTAGGTTAGCAGACCTTAGTTGTCATGTTTACAAGAAAAGAAACAGAAAAGTATTGTTAAAGATTCAGGAATGATTGTGGTCAAAGTTAAAGCTAAAAGAAACAATGGTGTGTGTTGACTGGAAATAGGGAAAGTCCTCGGTGGACGTTGTCACTCTGTAGTACCATCAGGTTTGTTGACAGTCATTCATGTTAACTTTATAGTTTGTGACTTCGAGAGGTTTATGGATTTTAGAGTATGACGTTAAAACACCCAAGAATGCAGAAAAACAATGAATCAAGAGGACAGAAGGTCGCCTTTGTACATGACTGATAAAATAATGGGCATGTGATGAAGTGGAAAATTGATAGCATCAGTGCCCCAGAAGGGAAGCGCTGTGTGGTCCCCTTCACCTTGCACTCTACTTCACCTTTGATGCTGCAAACTTCAACAACCCATGAGTCATTGTGGGCATAAATAACTTATAGAGTGGAGGCGACTCCGGTTGCCACTGCAGTGAGTATTTTATAAGCAGTGAGGCATTTTTCTCTCTTCAGAATTCTGCGTTACAGAAATTATCATCATCTCACAAGATGACATTGCAACACGTTCGACACAGTGAAATGCCACGCAGGTGATTCCACAGCTCGTCTCTGATCCACAAATATATACGTATATTAAAAAATAGGTGCAAAGCTAGGGTAGGCTTGTATGGATGCAAAGACAGACAGACAGAGGAAAAGAAAACCAAAATAGCTTGTGGTCTGCGAGTACAGCCTGCAGTCATTCCTTCTAAGGCCTGGCCTCTCTTGTCTCGCACCTGACAGCTACCTTTACTCGCGCTGGATCTCCTGTTGGTTGTTCCTACATGACATAAGGCCATAACAGTACTTATGCCCCAGGCAAAAGACTGGGATGGATAAAACAGCAGCTTTACACTGCACAATGGAAGGAGTTCACTGATCGAGGCGGAGAAAGAATCACTTTTATTCTCGGTAATGGAGCATTTTACAACTACAACCCACACCCATGCAGCCCGTCCGTATATCTCCGGAATAACATTTTAAGATCTGATCTGCTAAATAGTGAACTCTTTCAGCAAACTGCAAGCATGGGCAGAGGTATTGGAAACAAGAGGTGGCAAAGACGGAGGGATTAAGGAGGGAGAAGAGACAGAGAGCCTGGAGAGAGGAAGCAGAGACCTTAAAAGGAACAGGGGATAAAAGTATTAGACGGAAACGATAGGAGCAGACAAGTCGGGGGAATAAGTATGGGGAATATGTACAATAATACTGCATGTAAGGGACTGAAAGCAGCTCGTTTTTTTACTCCCCTCTCCACACATACTCCTCCATGGTCTATGAGTGCAGATCACCACTATCTCCCCCGGAGTTGCACCTCCATTTTATGCTCCAGCGGATGACAATAATTTAAGCCTCCCGATATGCAAATGACCTTAATTGGACTGTCACAAGTTCCCAGGGATCGTCAACTTTACAAAATGACTGAGGCTGGGAGCAGATTGGATTTCGGTGGCCAATCTTGTACACTTAATTTTCAGTAATTTTGCGAGCGTTTCACCGCGGGGTCCTGCGACATGCAACTTACAAGACTATCTGTACATACTGGCAGAGATAAAAAAAAGAAAAAAGAAAAAGAGATGACTCTATCTTGTCATGTTCACTCCCTTCCTCATCTTGCTTTCTCTCTATATACCCAATTACTCCCATTTCAACCAGAGCCTTCAATAGACATGCGACTCGTCTTGTTTGTACCTTTTAAAATGCCTATGATTACGTGGTGGGAGGCAGCGATGTTCCATCCCCGAGGCTCCTTTTGTTCCCATTCTGTCAGATAACTATATTTTGTTCTGCACTCAAAACTCAGCCATGTTTAGGAGAACAGGTTTTCTCCGCCTGGCAAAAACATTTGTCTCATTATTTAGTTAGTTTAGTTTTAGTAGATTTAGTTATTTAGTATTTCGTATTTTTAACTATTGGGAACGCACATGCGTGAGTGTGTCTGAAGTCACATATCACATGAACACATTGTAATTCATGAGGATTAACATAATGTTACTAATACATGAATATTCCATGGTGTTGTAGTGGTGGTGTTTTCTCCGAGTGAAGAGCAGAACCTTGTTGAGCTATGAGGGCGTACAGTCAGAAGCATTCATTTCTGTGTGCCTTGAGTGTGTGTGTGTGTGTGTGTGTGTGTGTGTGTGTGTGTGTGTGTGTGTGTGTGTGTGTGTGTGTGTGTGTGTGTGTGTGTGTGTGTGTGTGTGTGTGTGTGCGAGCAGGGACTGAAAGCCAAACCAGCTCATGCAATATAAACCTAATGCATTTAATGTATTCTCCTTTCAGGTAAATAGCCTTGATGTGCTGCCTCGTGTCATCTGGAGTAAGCAGAGCCTATTAATTATCACTGATGCCTCTCTGTCATGTTTTTATAGAACCTTTGTTCATTTCAAAAATCTGTTTTCTTTTTTATGTGTTTACCAGAACACCTCCATTCATTGTTAAACTGTGTTAAGTGTTTGGTTTGTGTATATATTTCATCATAATCAGAAACAAAACTCCCACCTAATGCATAACTTCCACCTCATCCATATAAAGTAAGATTTCAAATTAAAACACCCTCTTCTTACGTCAGGTGTGTTCTGTGTCCTCCTAAGTGAATTTTCTTGAGGTTTTGCCATTTATCATCATTTCTGACGTGTTTCCTTTTTCCAGCAATCCTTTTCCTCCTGCACCCACTCACCCAGCCTTCGCTCTGTTAATTGAGTCTTTGATTTACTTGCGAGTGAACATGCTGAAATGATATTGGCCATGATGACACGTAAGGAAAAGAAGATAAAACACCCGTGCGGAGATAGAAAGCCGAGTCCAATGGGGCTAACGTGGGCTTCTTACTGCAGGCGTCGATGTGACTCCCACCTGCGTCAACAATAAATCCTCAAATTCCTTATCTCATTTTGAACAATTAGGGCCATCCATTCAGTTTGGAAGACTAGTGAGAACCGAAGCAGATGATTTCTGAGGTGATCAAGAGCACGAGATGTTTTGTGGAATGACATTCTAATAAGCGCTGTGTAGTGAAACTCGGAGTCAAGGCCATCCAGGAGTTAACTCCACGGATGTGGGAGGGGTAATTTGTATTCAATTTAAAGTTCTATCTGTTATGTTTCTATCAAAAGGATATTTTCATTTGATTCATAGGTTCACTTCTCCACGCTCTCCTTGGCGATTTTTAATATCGGCAGTTCACTGCTTTACTTTTTCAGTGACAGACAATTTCTTGCCCTTGTGTGAAGACTGTGCCCACTCAATAAAAATCTAAAGGGAGTGAAAGAATGAGGAATAAATAAATGAGTTCCAAGGTAAATCGAGAAGTGGAAAGTAACAGTGTGTTTCTGTGTTGAATGTTTGAATTTTCTATGTTCCTTTTCCAAAACTCTACAACCAATGCATGTGTGTGTGTTTGAGTCAGATCTGACTGAAGTTGTTCATGAAGTTGTTTACAGAGCAGCATGTCTTTCTTTATTCTTCACTACTGCGTCATCAAATCAAATCGAAGTGACACACTGTGGATAAAACAACGTGTCCGCTGATTTCTCTCCAGCTCTGAAGAGGAAGCAGAGGAAACCCGATGATGGAACGGTGACATGAGGAGAAAAAAGGATGTGTGTGTGTGTGTGTGTGTGTGTGTGTGTGTGTGTGTGTGTGTGTGTGTGTGTGTGTGTGTGTGTGTGTGTGTGTGTGTGTGTGTGTGTGTGTGTGTGTGTGTGTGTGTGTGTGTGTTTGAGTCTGTGAAGGGCAAAAGGTGTTAAAGCAGAGAAGAAGATGTCTAATTTCAAAGAATTAGAGGGGATAAGGTTGACTTCAGAAAACAGACAGAAACAGAAGTGAAAGTCAGATGGGATGATTTGGAGCCCGGTCGAGGAGATAGATCTAAGATGTAATGAAAAACACAAGTATTCAAGGATAGACAGGATGAACCTCCAAATATGAGTTGTATATCAAAAGCTGTGTGAAACTCTTTGAAGCGCAGCAGCGATGTATAGGCAACTGATGAATGTGATATTGACAAACTGCTAAAACATGGATTGCTCTCGCGGAGTTCTGCTTCGAGAGTCGTGAAGTCTTTGAAACAACATCCCTCTCTCTATATCAGGCCGAGACGACGCGGAGACGATTCGAGCTCCTCTTCCTTGTATGTTTGTCTCCCAGGAGGAGCACTCATGACAACTCCCTGACACTTTAATTGGAGGCCTTGAGGCTTGAATACTAAACGGGAACAAATACACCGACAGCATATGTATATATATATATATATATGTGTGTGTGTGTGTGTGTGTGTGTGTGTAAAGACAAACACGCACCTGAAAATGTGTCATCAGTTTCATCAAATGCATTTCCTGCACATTGTTCTCCTCAACACTTCCTGATCACAGAGGATGTATTCACAGAAATGCACCCTGTATGTCGCAGGTAGTTTCGCACCTTAGTTTTCACTTCTTGGAATAATTGGAAGGAAATTAGACCTTTTTATATGGCAGGTTCTCTTAAGTTTATCCTACGAATGCAACAATGTTTTTATCCGGAGCAGCAGTTCTGACAGTGGACCCAAAAAAACCTTCAACATCCTGTTGCTACAACCCTCTTTAACCCATTTGTTCCCCATTATATCAACGGCAGAACTTAGTCAAACTGCTATATTAAACTGTTGGCCATTATTATCAAGCGGCAACCAAGAGGCGCATCATTCATTGATCTGTGAACTGATGTTCTGAAGCCTCGAATTACGATTTTGGCCGTCGCCATCTTGCTGTTTTGGAGATATATTTGGACAAGCTGGAGTGAGCAGTGGATCTGACACAACGCCCGCCCACCCAAACCTGGCTGCACCACAGGCCTGACAATCAAACAAACATGACTGACTGATATGCTCTACAAGACGCCACATTAAAGCATCTCTGTGTTCTTGACAGTGCTGATGTTTTCTACCTCTAACTGTATATCTTAATACTTTAATACCACCTGCCATTTTGAGCCCAAATTTTCTCCTGAAGAATGAGCTGGCATTAATCTATTTGAACTTTTTTTGAACAACTGTTGCAAATATTTTCGTGTTGTTTATCCATCTCGCTTTCGGTGAGTAAAGACTATGAGAGCTGTCAACAGAAACGGTTCATCTTTGGCTCTGATATTGGGACTGATGTCACTACTGATGTAGTGATTGTGATGCACTCTTGGACACACAAAAGGGAATATCAAGCGTGCACCAGTTTAAAAATAATTCCTTTACTTCTTCTCTGCAAATATAGAAGCACAACCACATCAGCTTAATGTGGCTGCGTATTGCAGACTGTCTCTCGACTGAACACACATTATGTTTCATGCAAGTTCAAGAGTGTGCATGAATGTTTGTAAAATGTCCCTTTCAAAACACATTCATTTTGAGACGTTCTGCACACAACTTGCACTCCAGCAGGCTACAGGTGGTTACACCACTGACCTCCTCATTAGACAATTGCTCGGTGAAGCACTTTTTCACACGACTTGGTTGTTCATGTAACCTGCAAAACTCTGATATAAATCTCATATTTGCATCACCAATTGTCCATTACTCTTACACATTTCTTATTCATCTGTGTCGCTACTTTAATACTTGTTTTCATCGCTTTTGCTCACCTGGAAACACAGAAACAGAAGCACTGCTTGATGTGGCTGCACGCTGCAGGCCGTCTGCCTGCTGAACCTGAACATCCTCCTGTGCCTTGCCTTGTCCAATGTCCACTAAAACATTTGTGTAGCGCCCATAATTGGAATAATAAAGAAACAATTTTAAGTATCACCCTTGATCACTAATTGTGAGCTCCAATAAATAAATTGTGCTGGTTAGAGGCAGACTTCAAATCAAAGAAAATAAAAATATTGAAATATTTGTCAGGCCTTAATCAACCACAGAGGTGTACTCTTTTTAATTGCCCTGTATAGAAAATGAAATGTCTAATATTAGTGCTAATATAATGTTAGCATCATTTTGTAGCACTCCTGGGCTGTACAGTTTTACAGTATTGTTTACTGTCCTCTTCAAAGGAGCAGTCCCAGCCTGGAAAAGTACTACCGGGCTCAACTGACCCGCTCCCAGACGGTTCTGACAATATTGTGACACTTAAGATGGGGCTTAATTGGAAATTTGGACCGTCTACAAACACAAAGCTGAGATCTGTTCATTTCACAACTGTTTACAGCATCAACAAAACCACATTATCTTCCTGGAACAGCAGAATTTCAGCAGCACAGAGTCAACAGAAGCACTTCAGACACGGAGCGTGCTGCGTGGAAGGACAAAGCCTCGCAAATCAGTTTGTGATTACAATAGCCCTGCCTCACTTTGAAAGCAGCTACATTACTCAAGTGTCTCTGGTTCTCAGTGGGATGAAGAGGTAGTTGACTGGAAATTCTGCTTAATAGCATTCAAGAGAACCTAAAACGTGTTCTTTTTTTTCTTCTTCTTCTTCTTCTTCGATGCCTTTTGAATGAACAAAGAGCGAGTTGTGGCACAAACCTGCTTGCCCCCCTCTGTCAGTTGTGTAACTCATCAAAAGACACAAAAAGCTAAGAGCCTGGAAAAAAAAAAAAACTCATTACAATGACTACTTCCCTCATCTGTGTGGTTCAGTGAAGAAGCAGATTGCATTTCAGTACTTCATTAATAAATGAGTATGTGAACAATGGCAGAGTGATGGCTCCATTGTCTTGAAGCCAAAGAATAAGGCTCTCTGAATGCCAGAAGCAAGATAGTCATTATGTTGCCTGTGCTTTTCAGCTCAAAAGTCTCCAGGAACAAGTTTGCATGAATTACAGTTTCACAGACTAACACTATACTTGCGTTTGGTGTGTTAGCCCTTACTTTCTGTCAGGTCCATCTGTTTCCAGTTGACCCTTCATAAACTGCATCAAAAACAGATCTAATTAGATAGAATTCTGCCAAAAAACGAAATAGCAATAAACTGCAGGAAAACGATGCATCCCCTCAGACAGTGTTAAATATAAAGAATGCCACTGCAACCTGCTGAGTGTGCGGGAGCTGGATGAGATCTGAAAGGTGAAAATGATTTGAGCAAAGATGAGACAGGAGTGTGAACACTGAATTAGGAGGGAAGAAAGCTCGGTCTTGTTTCAGGTCAAAATACGAGCACAGTGAATAAAAGAGGGAGGAGGAGCTGAGCTGCGGTGGGAGGAGAGCAGGAACAGAGAGCACAGATCGATTCGGGGTATCTGATAGAAATAGAAATAGTTGTTTTGATACTGGACCATCTCTGTGTAAAATTATTTCAATCTGTTACTTTTGAATCGTGGTTTTAAACAGCAGCTTTGAAGTAGGGGTTATCGGGGGAATTGAGACCTATTGAAAAAAAGGAGAGAAAAAACAACTGTTGCTTAATTAAAAGGGGGCCCATGGCTCATTCACATTTTCATTCAGCTCATGAAGTGAGTTTTAAAAAGGGTCTTTCATCAGTCAGCTTCTCCTTTAACTTTACAGCTGTATTTTCCCATCGCGATATGCTTGGGTAAAAATCACGTGTAGGTTTAATTTCTTCTCTCTGACAGAAGATTATTACATTTATTTCAATCTCTACATTCATGGAAAACATAAAGGGCTTTTTGCATAGTGTGTGACAATTTCCACGTGAATGATAAAACTAAACCTAAACATAGCGGGCACATCTCAATCCTCTCCATTGTGTCTTTTTCCTCCTGTCATTGTCCGTCCTTCTGACGGTGTGCAGACAGAAGCAAGGAGAAGATGTGAGCCAAGAAGAAGTGAGGAAATATTTTTTGAGAAATGAGACATCCTTTTCTCTGAATCAACGGCGCGACTATCGATGGTGCAACCCGTGCAGCGCACGCCCATAAGCTGTAAGAATATCATAGCAGGCTCTCTCGTGACCAGGCCACTTCACACAGCCTCTATCACAGAGCAGGCCATTTTGAGGCCCGTGGGCTGTACATTTCGTGAAGCTGAAAAGCACATAATACAAGTTTCACAGCAATGTAGAGCATGGTGCTGTAAAGCTTCCCTATTGGCCTACGGCTTATCGATGAAGAATGACAGTGTTCTCTCTCTCTCTCTCTCCTGCTGATGCTCATGAGCTGTCAGTGTGTCCTACGTCACTGACTTTGAGCTGCCAGTCAACACGACAGATCGAGGCAGTGAAACACTGACAAAAGAATATTTAGAGCAAATTAGCAGGATGACTGTTTTGGACAAAAACACTAAAAAGCACATGCATAATACTGAATACTATTCATATAGTACTCAATAGTATGAATACTATCTCAGAAAGAGAAGAGTTTCAAGAGAAGAGTTTCAATTATTCTGAAATACTATTTTAGATGTAGAATCATATTTTTGTGTGAAATATATATTACATTTTAATTGAAATGGAATTTCACATAAAACAAATTGTTTTGGTCCACAGTCCTCCACCCAGATAATTTTTTTTTACTTTTCATAGGAAAGAATTTGCACACCGCTGGTCTAAAATAGTCATTCAAAAGCATGACAAGACCTGAATTTGACTGTAATAGCTATACCACCTTTTGCCCTTGTGTAAAACATGGTTTTGAGCCAAACACTTTGTTTAATGTGTCTCCACTGAAACGTTGCAAAAGTAAAATTAAATTGTTTTATTATATAAATGTTATTTCTAAACATCACCCATCATCCCTATTTGATTTGATTGCTTTCTTCTCAAAAGTTACAAAGGATAAAGACATGCTGGGGAATTCTAATTGGCTTGGCCAGTGACCTCACGCCCTGTCATCTGTCATTGTAGAAAAACTCTCTTCAGCAAATGGACAAGAAGTTCAAAGCACAGGCGAATGTGTTTGTATTTGCGCAAGCATGCACTTATGTTTGGGACATGTTGGGCCAAATCATGCTCCAGTTCTACATCTTTCCTCATTAGTCATAGTTTCTTTTTTTTCAATTTATGTGTCTGAATTACAGAAAGTTAACAGTGAACACTTGCTGTTTCTTTCAAATATGACAGATGTATATTTTTACACCATGGGATTCAGCAAAGTATGGTCTTGGTCTCACTCAGCGCAAGTAATGATCTGTGTACTCACTGCAGCTCAACCAAAGCTGGTAACTGGCAATGATACTGTATCAGAGGAAGGGTATTTTCATATTAGGACTGAAATGCTTTGATTTGGCCTCTCAACATGTACATAATTCAAAGCATTTTACAGTAAGCCATTACCTTGTCTTTTACAAAGAAAGACATTGACTGCAGCCCTAACCTCTGTCCTCTCCGTTCATTAAGCTATTTATCACATTTTCACACATTTATCTCTGAGTCACAACATATTTCAACTTTCAAACAAACCCCTCTCATTGCTGTGGTCCTAGTAAACACATTGCAGTGTTTGTGCTTCTCCATCTACACACTGCACAGATCTCACTGCTATGGCGCTAATGAGATACTTTTCATAATTAGCTTGAGATCTGTTCCCCAATCATACAAACTGTGAGAGGCTAATTAATCACAGCACATTAGCCAGCCAGTATGTTTACTCATATCTATTTACATTGCTTCATGGCGATAGAAGAGATGTTATCCTCTACTTTTTATTTTAATTTTTTTGAGAAAATGGAAACTGTTGGTTTCTCCCAAGCTGAGAGATAATAAATTTTCATTAATGTATAGAAAGGTACAGTTTGGTAACGTGGTAAACTTCAGAAATCAGGCAGCAGCAGGAACAGACTGATAGCGGTTGTCAGCCTGATTTCTGAATGATTGCAGAGCACATACAGGAATAAAAAGCAAGTCTTACCTTATTTAGAGTCTGAGAAAAGGCAAGTTGAATGTGACACATTCGAGCCAACGTAAAGTGTGGAACATATCCACGCAGTGTGAGTGTGTATGCCGTTTTGAGGTTTTGTGAACCTGTCTAAACTGCCAGCGCTGTTGATTGAGCAGTCTGTGTGCTTTGTGTGGGTCGCTGGTGAGACATTTGCTTGACGTCCAAGCAAAAGCCGCTGGGCTCGGGGGACCGGTGAAAGTGAAGGATTGACACGTGAATTATAAGTTACGCCACAAGAAAATGCAGGGGTGTCAGTGTCTGCGCATGCAAGCAACAGAAAACCAGGAGTGACTGACAAGGCTAACCTGTGTCTAACCTTTGTCAAATAACGGCGCTCAGCACAGCTTTTGCCCATTAACCTTGCCGACCCTGCGCTTTGGGAATCTACTCAGATCAGAGGCAACGTAACAGTCACCTAAAATAAGCCACTTCAACTTAATAATTGGAGGGACTAGTAAACTACAACTCAATCATTATCCACAAATTGCAAAGTGAAAATATTTCAGAATTTACGAGTTATTTAGAATTAGAACAATACTTTGAGTTGGAGTTGGAATTGGAGATTCACTGATTGTTATATTCTTTTGGACATTTTTTGGCTGAGAACACTTCAACACAAGAAGCAGCAAACTAAGCCACTAACTTTATTTTAAAATGAATGTCGAGTGCTACTGCTTCATTTGTGGATACTTCTGGGTCTGTTTTCACAATGTTAAACCTTCCTAAATTTACATTAGCAGCTATTACTATTGTTGTTTTTGAATGTTTTTTACTACTTTGTGAAGAACTTAGAAAATTAAGGAAGACAGAAACATCATTTTTCATGTTTAGTTTTGAGATTTTGGGCCATTTTGCTACCATAACATGTCTTCTTTCAGACAAAGTGAAAAGAAAACATCCAAACTACATTTTCCAGTGTTTTTATTCATGATACTTTGTGTATTTGTCTCTTTAGATTTCTACTAAACTCAGCAAGGATAGCACACATACTGTAAAATCTTTAAAGGCTGTCTGCTCAAAAGGAATTCTTTTTCACCTCATACTCTGCCAAAAATCTCCACTTCAGTAGCACTTGTACACATCAAACTTTTAGTTTTATATCCATCTCCTGAAGCGTTTTACCGAAGGGTTTCTTTATCATTCATTTTCTGATTTATTCAATGTTTTATTCCCAAAATACATGACAGAATGTTCTTTTTATGGCTGTTATGACAGTATTTATGACTATGAATTATTTTTCTGATTTATAGAACGATAAAAAGAGATTTCCAAAGTCCCCTCCGTAAAACCCGTTGACTCTAATATGTCAATAAATTAAACGAGATGTTTGAACTTGGCTTGATCCAATGTTCAAATTTCAGTTCAGGAAACTTGTGCAAATTAACACTTATTTCATGAGAAAATTACTATTTGCATATCTAAACTTGACATTTCAGATATCATCTAATACAAAAAAATAAATAAATGTGGTACTATAAATAATAAACTGGAGAAGTTTCGTGGTTTAACCTATTAGTTAAAACATCTATCATATTAACCTGTAGTGTTTCTCCTTAAAAGACTCCTGATCGGACAACTTCAGATAATCCAAAGTGACATTAATTTTCATATATGTCGCACGCCATTATCCTTTGGTACTGCATCCATATGGAACAGATCTGCAGCACTTAATTTATGTCAAGTGCCATTCAGTGCCAAAGGAGTGGTGTGTCCTTCATGTAGAGTGATGGAGACTAAAGGAGTGCTTCCAAATGAACTGTCCTGCATGCCATGCAGTTTTGTCTTGCTGAACATCATTGAACATTTTTCCTAGCTGTTCAGCATGTTTACACTTAATAGGACAATCTTAGCCTGCTATTATCAGAGCCACATTCACTGCATGATCATGTTGGTCAACATCCCTCCACGTATAGTTATCACTATGGAAAAACTATACGTTGATGATTGATTGACTTTGTAGGCACTTGTCAAATCCTAAAAATTGTGTTGTGACAGACGCATATGCTCCAGACACGTTTTGTTCAGATGTGTGTGTGAGTCACCTCATAAATAAGAAGCAGTCTGAGGTATAGCATAAAGCTGAAAATGTACATCAAAGTGGGTTTCCTTGATGTCTGTAGAGGATCGCTGTTTGTATCGCCTACCTTTTTTTTATTTCTTTGTTTCTGAAGAAAAAGTCTACTTTGTCAAACATCATTGTGTATGAAACAATGAGTATATACACCGGTGCTTTTCCCTCTTCCCGACATTCTGTATCTGTGATTTCTAAAGCTTGTGAGCTGCTGTAGCGCCACAGTGATGGCTGATGTCAGTCTCAGCCAAGCTTTCAGACAACAGCGCTGCCACATTTCCTGTTGTTCCAGACCAGTGAGTGTGGTGACTGCTGCACCCTGCTCAGCAGTCCGAGAGGATTACTGCACTGGTTTGGAGTGAGACTAGTGGCGGGAAGACTGTGAGTTTGTGCCGGCTTAGTGTTATATTCCTGCTGAATTAATCCGAATCCTGAGGCGCTTTCAGGTGATCACACGTGGAAAATTCATGTATTCCAATTTGTCAGCAGCTTCACAACATCAAAATGTTTGCTGGATATATATGTGTGGAGAATTCACTCTGAAATGTGTACGGTATGAATGTGAGGTGATTTTTCTGTGCACTTGTAAATGTTCTTGCCATCCCTGATTCAGCTGCATGACTTGTAGTCAGTCAGGCATTACATGTCAGCATCTTAGATGTACTGTAATTAAAACCTGGCTTGCCTAATTAATGAGGCATAACCACTACCTGTGCGCTGCCCTGCCACTCCACCCTGGCAATCGGCTGGAAGACGGAAGGATTCGCTTCATCTAATTACTGGTTAACTGTCTCTGCCCTGACCTGTGTCTGCCCGGTTGGACACTACAGGCAGAGGGGGGAAAAAATGTTAAAAAGTGGGTGGCGGCTGCAGTGTGTGGGTGTGTTGGGGTTTGCTCAAAGGTGCATGGAGAGGGAGGTGAAATATGTGGGAAGTGAGAGCGGGAAAAGATAAATGAGAAATAATGGCGATAGCAGGAAAATGTTACTGTTCTTGTTTATTAATAATTTAGTGAGAAATCTCTTCCACTAAGAACCTCTCATTTATGAAATCCAGGAATACCCACGTGCTCTGCTTGCTGTGTGTGTGTGTGTGTGTGTGTGTGTGTGTGTGTGTGTGTGTGTGTGTGTGTGTGTGTGTGTGTGTGTGTGTGTGTGTGTGTGTGTGTGTGTGTGTGTGCACTTTCTCTTTGTGTGGCTATCAGTGCATGGAGAGCCAGAGGACATATGCTGGTCAGCCAGCCAGCATCCCTACTGTCTCATCATTTTCTCTCTTTCTCCCTGTAGGGTGGCCATTATAGTGAGCCCCCTCAGGCCATGCCACGGCGCACACACGCACACGCACACGCACATGCACACACACACACACACACACACACACACACACACACACACACACTCCTCTGCTTTGCATCCATCCATCCATCCAGCACAGCTTGAGGGTCTCTGTGAGTGGGCTTCAGCTCCGCACATGCTCGGGCCTTGGCCACATTAGCGGCCTGGCGGGAGATGGGCTGGCGGGGCTCGCCAGCAGCCGCCAGCTAACGTCATCCCACAAAAGCTGGCACCCTTTACATGAGCTGGAATGGTCATAAAGTGGGAAGAGTCTAATTCCCCCCCCCTTTTTTTTTTGTGTGTGTTTTTTTTGTTGTTGTAGTGTTCTCATTTACTATGAGGCCTTCATGGGCCACACTCTTAATACATATGAAATATGAGTCCTGCATGTGATGCACTGTATGTACTCTACACTGGGAATTATTGAATTAGATGGTTGCAGCACAGAGCAGGGTTAACAACAACAACAAAAAAAGCTGTGATGCAGCAGTTAGAGTGAAGCCAATTTAAGCCCCTCTGTAGTGATATCACATGACAGCTTTGTAAGGTTTATAACCGTAGTGTAAGTATATCTTGCAGCTATGCTTCCCTGTGCGGATTAGCACCTTCGTCATCATTGACTGCCTCCATTTGGTCTTAGATAGCCCGCCTCTACCCCTGTTGCTACGATTGTCATCAAGTTGAGCCATTAGGGTTGAAATGTACCGTACCTGCGTATGGGATGGGGGCGTCTTTATCCAGGGCCACCAGGGGAGGATCAAGCAGAACGATGTCAGTGTTTTCAGTGATCACCCCGTGGTATGATGTCTCAATCCACGGCTTGTGTTTATTCACTGTGGCAGAAAGCAAAAAGTGAGACGTGAGTAAAGAACAGGATGCAACAGAACTGCCAGTCTTAATACAATGAAATCTATACACACACACAGACAAATACAGCGTGCCGCAGCAAGTACGCATGCACATTTTACTGCCAAAGCTCCTCCAGCCTCAGTTTCTATTTTGCTAATCTCCCCTGCGACTTCTTTTTCTTTCTTTTGTTCTTTTCTTCCTGCAAACATTCCCTGCAGGTTTCAACATACAGTGCCACGCTAGATCAATGACCACCACCACGCTGCCAGCAGAGAACCGTATCCAGGGCCCAGTCAAAACAAAGTTCACGAGCTGACGGTCTCATTAACAGTCATAATTGAGTTACAGCCCTTTGGGTTGTGTGTGGCACCGTGCCAAACCACTTGCCATTTGTTTGCCATCTTACAGTCTAAAGAAGAAAAAGAAAACGAGTCCAGAGAAACAACTGGAACTCTTAAATCCTTCTTGGTGCTTTTTAGTTTAGCCAGAAAAAAGACATTACAATTACATTTTGTCCACTTTCTAAATGTCAAATTGAAGGTTGTGGATTGAAAATGACAAAGCAACCCAGAGTATTTGGTTTAATGGAAAACAAAGTGCACAAACAACAATTACCAAAGAAAGTGTCTAATCAAGCAATCATTGTTGCAGACCACTTCAGCAGTTCACTGGATGCCAGTAAAAGCCATTCAACAATGCTGAAATGTGCATTTTCCCAACCCAGACATACAAATGTTACCAGGCATCATATACTTTGATTGTAAGTTCACAAAGAACACTTTGTTGTTGTTGTGAAACAAATTAAACTGCAGTTTAATTTGAAATTAATCACTTCCGTACAATTTAATTATCTCCCTTCACTGCACTTAAACTCTGACTACCACAGTGATATCCAATCAGGGATGCTGGGAGCCTGGGGGGCATTTCTGCAGTTGCCCTGGGGCTCATGGAAAGAATGTAGAGAAGCTCAACTAATTTGAAGAGAAATTATAATTTGATTAAAAATATGTTGACATATTTGTGTTTGGAAGGAAACTAACCATCCAAATAAGACCATCAAAGTCAATACAATGCTGATTGTTAGTGAATTAATTTCAAGCTATACCAACTGGTTAGCAAATGAGCAGAGCGGTCAATAGTTAGCTAAAAAATAATATGAATTGGCAATACCAACTGCACACTGCTGATATGACTAGACAGAAGGCCAACAAAGAACTGGCAGGGAGCAAGCTACTGGTTGTGGCTACAGAGGAGGAGCAGTTTCTGGGGTTTTACCCCCCCCCCACACACACACACACACCACCACCACCACCAGGAGATGTACTGGGAAGGGGGCAAAACATCAGTGACTCTGACTCATCAGCCGACAACCTTGCAGCTGACCCAGTAAGCACTGGTGAAGGTGCGTCAGGCAGAAAGAACACGACCTGTGCAACACATTGATAAATGATTGGAATAGTCACCTAGAGGTACCGTAATTTATAAAAGGTTGAAATAGTTACCTAAAAGTAGGGCTGGGCAGTATGGACCAAATCAAATATCACCGTGTGACATTATTGTAATAATGAGATCTTTGATAAATAAACATCAGTAATGTGGATATAAGGAAGGACTAAGTGGGTAAAGTCAAATAACAGAACCACAGGAAAAGTGTGGTAAATCTGAAATGGCATCACTTTCATGTAAAATAGTCTTTAAAACCAGGAAAAGACAACACTTATGCCAAATCAAGATGTATCTTAAAATTGAAGACGATATCTTGTCTCAGATCATGAAATTGTTTTGATATTGATATATTGCCCAGCCCTACCTAAAAGTCATTGACAAATAATTTAAATAGTTAGGAATTGGATTGGAAAAAGCTAAAATTAACGGATATGTGGCTAAAACCTATCCATAACTATTTGAAAATTAAACTAAAAGTAACTGGAAAACACTAAGGATAAATGTTTAAAATACAGTAGTTAGCTAGGGGTAACATAAATAATAGCTGCAGCCACTTCAGGTTGTAGTAGTGGAATTCATTATGGCAGGTGGTGTCAAAAAGAAGAAAAAAAGCTGGAAGCCACTGATGTAAAATATTGTTTTTGTGTGTGCAGTTATTAAAACCATACTGTAGCTTCATTAAATACCTGTAAGGATACTCTGAGGAAAATAAAGGCCCAAACTTGATTTAGTTTTGTAATCATGCTTTTGAGGATGGTGGCAAAAAGACAGTGAGAGCGGGGGAAACACATGCTAACACCACAGGGAAGAATGTTCATGAGTGTGAGCCCAGAAAGCAGGGCTAACCACACTAATACAGTCAGACGAGATCATTTAGAGGGGCAGAGAGATGGGAACACATTCGTCCATTAGGACGTGATGTAAATGCATGAGTTTGCTACAACACTGAGGGGTAAAACGACACTGGATTTGAACTTTAAATGCCAAACCGTGTCATTTTTTAGGACGAATATCTTGCTGACGCTGCTGTGCCAGAATTTCAAAGGGAAACATGATTTGTATACGTGTCAAAAAATGCACAGCAAGGGGAGACAAACCTGTCGAAAAGCCCTCTTATGGATGGGCTTGTCTGGCGTAATCTGTTGTCCAACGGATAGAAAAATTAGCACAAACGATATTTCTACTATCAGCTCCTTTAGCAGGACATCATACAGGGAAAAAAAGAGAGCGAGGAATCTAGAAAAGGGTGATGAAAAAAGCTCATCTCCTGCTCCAACTTGGGACAAGCGCATAACTCCAATAAATATGTAATACAGGCTGTAACACTATTTAAGCGCAACATGTGACAGCTAATGAGGAGTCTCGAGAATTGACGGGTCTTGTCCTCAACTTCATATTCAGTCTTCTCACAGCTTCAGAGCCCTATTGGTCTTTTAATCTTTGATGCTCCGTTTGTGCTGCTCACCGTGACTACTTAGCAGTGTCAGGCTGACCTAGAGGTTCTGTTCTGCCTTGTCGAAATGTTCTCTTGTGAGAGCACAAAGCTGCAAAAACAAAAACTTGAGTTTTTCTTGTCATAAAATAAACTCGACAAAAATGACCAGAGGCAGACAACTCAACCACATTTTAGTCTGATGATATATCCATGCTGGTGACCTCTGTGATATCACCAGTACACAGGATGGACTGTGTCTTTCCATCAGTCCATGTGGTCTTGCTGCATCGCCATTGCGGGTTAATGACATCTCAACGCTTCGCTGCTTCCTCTCCATGCATGTGTGGGATGGAATGGCTTTTCACCACGAGTGATGAGAGCATTAAAGGAGCGTCCACCTCCGGTAATCGCCGCTGTATCTCGATGAAGTACCACCTACGTGTTAACCCCACCCCTAACCCACAAGTACAGCTCATCCAATCCCGGGTAAGAAACGCTGACACCATCTTAACGGAGCAGGGTCCGTGCACTGACAGCTTGAGACATGCACCACAGTCATTATAAGTAAATGGATGGATGGGCTTCTTTTTTCTTCTTGCAAACCGTGGTGGCTATTGGTAGTTGAAAAGGGGTGGAGGGGAAGGCAGGGGTGGAGAAATGAGAGAGCAGAACCATCAGTCCTAGAGATTCCCAGGGGAAACATTGCAGCCGCTTACCGCGATCGAACCCAGAGCTAATGCCTTGACACTAAGTGATTAGCTACATACTCCTGCATGGTGACTGTAATCAAAACTAAACACGATTAATCCTCTAATCAATATGAAGAGAACACGCCACCCCACACTGCCAAAAAAATGTGTCCGCATTGTTATGCTACGCAGGTAGAATCAAAAATAATTGCTGCTCCGGGTTGCTCTTCAAGCTTCTTGTACTAAAGACACACACCAAAATAAGGAGATATGTCCTTTTGACATTTTGATTGAACAGCGTGGTGCTCATCTACAACCAGGCCTTCAGGCTTCAGACAGACTCTAATAGGATGTGTGCTTAACAAAACAAAAATCTGTGCGCGCACACACACACACACACACACACACACACACACACACACACACACACACACACACACACACACACACACACACACACACACACACACACACACACACACACACACACACACACACACACCTGGAGAAAAAAAAAAACTCTACAGCAGGTGACCCCAATTTTCAAAAGCAAACACCTTGAATTGCTACTTAAGGCAGCCAGTAAATGGCATGCGATAACCTGTTTTTGTGAACGGAAGAAGGTCAATTTGCCGGCAACTTATGAAACCTGGTGGATGTGTGGCTGAATGCGACTAGCTGAGGACGGAGCTGGAATCAAACCCATAATTGTGTGTTTCATGTAACAAGCAGAGGAAACTACCCATACAAGATTGTTGCGTTTCCTTATTCGGACCTGAGCTGGCATTCAACAAGCAGAACCTTTAGGCCACCGTGTCACAGAGGAAGAAAGCAGTTGGGTCAATTCTGCCTTCAAGGCTGCCAGGATACAATCCTTCATTTAATATCTCTCTAAAGGTGTGTAACCTTCTAGCTTTATTTTTCTGATTTCATTCCAACTTGTATTGCCCTCAGCTGCCCATATTCTCTGCATTTGATGTATTGGATGTGTAGCAACTAAATTAACAACATGTACTACTCATATATTTCAGTAATAACCACCTCTTTGTGATTTTGTCTTTCCACAAATGAGGGGAGTTAAAGGCCGCTGAATCATTTTTGTACATCAAATCAATTTAATCACAGGGTCTGAGGGATACAGCTATCAAACCTGTACAGGCTAATATAATCAGGTTGTGACAGCTGAGAGGTGAATGCTGGAGCTACGATGCCCTTTACTGCTGGCGTCCGGTCAGCAGGACTATCTCCCTCCGCCATTTCTCTGCCAATTAAGCCTTGAGTCGTGGATTTGACTCGAGGCTCCAAGCACGGCAGAGGCGCTATAACGGCTGATTAATCTCTAACCAGGCAACGGTGGGCCACCGTCACTGTGCTTGGCGGGTGCCACCTCTTAACGGGCGGGTGCTACAATCTCAACAGACCCAGCGGGGACAGGGGAGGAAGAGAAACAGTTGTAATTAAAAATAAATCTGTGGGAAATTAAACTCTGATTGATAAGGTCAACAAAAGGGGCCGTGATGAATACATCAGCATAATGAAAAGTAAACGTAGCAGAGACAGTCGGCCATTACTGCGACCAACAGGCAATTACAGCTACACTGCAAGCTGGGAGCTCATGCCAGCTCGATGAGGCTCAGAGATGTCCATCAACGGCTCACTACAAATTATCTTGAAACATCCCTGCTCTGCAAACGTCAAGGGATGTGTCTAAGCTCACTTTTTTTCCCTCCCCTCAACCTCTCCATCATCGCAGTGATCCGTGTCTTCTTTGAACCACGGAGATCTTTGCAAACTTTAATCTTCTTTGCACTCGGTGTGCTGGCTTTGTGCTTCACAGAGCAGGCTGACAGGAACCATCTGCAGAGAGAGGACTTCATCACACATAAAGGCTTCTAAGTAGATTCCTCGTCGAGATACATTGACTCCTCAAGTTCTCAACATTGATTTTGACGTGAGATCAGATTGACTAAAGGGTAACATGTGTAGTCTGCAAGCTAATATAACTGACATTATACAGTGCATGTGCATTTTATTTTGATTGCCTATGAAATATTACAGCTGACATGAAGATAACTCTTATCTATACAGCTTCAGGGATAGTTAGGAGCTATGGCAGTGATTCAGTATTGCACTAAAGGTCAAAATCAAAGCAGCAGGAGCTGAGCTATCCAGTATGGAATAAACTCCACAAATAATATATTCTATAGCTTCCAATACAACTCTGTAGCTTCTATTGTTGCAGCCTGCCTGCATGTTAAATACTCATATGTTTTAAACCTCACACACAGTTTATAATGCAGGCTGTCTGTGAATAAAATTCGAAGTCCAATCCTACTACACACCCTGACAGGACTTACTGTATTGTGAGCCAATACAAAAATACACAACTAACTAATTAACACTAACTAATACATCTGCTTATTTCACCCCCAAAAATTTAGCTTGCTTTCCATCACGACAATGCTAAAACCAACGACACTGGGATCCCCACATCTAAGCACTTTGATGGAAGTAAGAAACAAAGCCAACTCTGTATCTGGCTCAAACAGGTGATTTAATTACAAAGAAAATGCCCGCAACTTCTTTCCGTTCCCCAAAAATATGCCTCAAAATTTGATGTTAGCTCTCTGCTCAAGTTTCAGGTTAACGGTAAGGTCACAAATGTACCAGTGGTAAAAAAAAACATATAACACAGGTGCAGATGTTGATTAAGCGACATAACTGGTAATAATAATCTATGGTCGATTATTTATCTTCAATAACTGGATGAAGTAATAATGAGGAAGAAAAAAGATCTGGGAGCAGATGGGAAGTTAATCTCATCCCATTTTCCTAGCGCATCATTAGTTGAGATGTTAAACGCGACACGGAAATCAAACCGGCGATCAAACCACAGCAGCTGCCACAGTTTACCAAATAAACACGAGAGCGTCTTTTTGTGCTCGGAGAAGAAGCAAGTTCATTAGTCAGTCAGAGCATACAGCAAAGGAAAATATGTTCCTGCCAAAACACCTGGGTCACATTGAGGCTGTCCTTCCACGGCCGCTCTCAGACGGTGACACCCTGACCTGTGCTGTGCTCGGCACCGGGCTCCTTCTGGTGTCCCCTCGTCTCAGAAAAAGTCTGGAGGACACACAATGGAAAATAAACTCCCCACTTTCCAACCATATTAAAAAAAGAAAAAGAAAAGAAAACACACCTTGTGTCCTCTGGGTTGTAATTGAAAATCATGACTTGGCCTGAAAATAATTCACCTGTTGCCCCTGTTTTGGCCTTTTGTGTCTGTTATGTTTGGATTTAGTTTCTTGAGATTATGAGCTGTTTGTAGCCCTGGGCTACGTGAGATAAAGCAAGATCACACTATGCTTTTTCTTTTCTTTTTTTTTTTTATTTGTTGAGAGGGGAATAACCTAACAATTCAGAGGCTCCTCTGCTTTGCCCCGGGTGTATTTGTGTTTCTAAACGTGTAGGTGTGTAAAATGTAGTATATACACCCATGCATGTTTGTGCGTATGCTGTTCCTGTGGCCCCCGGCAGGTTGAGCATTCTGGCGATGATCCTAGCACCTGCTGCCTAGTGTGTGTGTGTGTGTGTGTGTGTGTGTGTGTGTGTGTGTGTGTGTGTGTGTGTGTGTGTGTGTGTGTGTGTGTGTGTGTGTGTGTGTGTGTGTGTTGCCCTGCTCGGCAGGGCAGGAGGAGAGGTTCAGTGACCGTCTGGAAAGCAGAGCAGTGTTGCAGCAGGACCCCACAGCCTCAGAGCTTTACAAATCCAAAGCAGCGAGAACACACACTGGCCTGTGAAATCACCCAGCGAGCGCTCTAACAACAACCAATCAAGCTAAAAAACAAGCAACAAAATTCATATAGGCGAACTTATGGTTCTGCACCACACACACACAGATAAAAACACTGAGAGGAGCCAAGTGCTGCTGCACATCAAAGTCCTGCTTCATTTGCACCTCAGTGAGCAATGATATTTTTGTTTTGACATTTCTCTCCCGTCTACCCCTCAACATGGTCCCTGCAGCAAAATGATAGAGCCCCGACAAAGGTGAGGCTTTTGTCATGAGCTTGTTTTCCATCCACCTTGGCTTAAGAGCAACACCCCCCACTCTGGAGTCAGAATATAAAAGAAAGAAGATGCAGAGAAAAAAAAGAGTGTTAAAAAAAAAGAAAAGGCAAGTTTGTCTCTGCACTGTAAGTCGCTGTGCTGCTCTACTTTCAGATGGGGACTTATTAACCTGCAGAGATAGGGAAAAAGGCTCGCTGCACAGTCAATCTGCTGCTGCGCTACCCCACTCCACCCCCGTCCCCACCCTCACTGCCCCTGGGGAGGAGCGAGGAAAACAAAAAGAGAGATGTAGGAGTGTTATGCATTAAGGTGCAAAGATAGAAAACTAAAAGCACCACATCCAAATGACCAGGAGTGGATGTATAGGAGCTGAATATGCACTTTTGGTGCCATTACCCCCAGCTATCATGACCCCTCTTTATCAAATGGCTTCACAGACACAAATGTTCTCTCTGTGCATCATTTGAGAGCCATTACCCCGGTCCATTATTGTTTGAGCAATTTGAGATATGGCATTTACAGCTTCCTGCATTTCGCTCGCATACACATGCACTCGCAGCATGTAAGGAGAGACACCTGCACAGCAAAGTATAGTCACGAGGCAAGAGTTACAGGAAACCAAAATGATGGTAATGTACCAAATATCAAATACCTCCAGGAGGATGGTGGAAAAGCTATTTGAGAATACATTACACTGTAAAGAGTGTGATGGTACATATAAATAATATTTTGAACTTCTCGATGCAACATGTATTAACTCCCTTCAGGCCCAAGCTGTTTGATGATACTGACAGTAAGCCAACTAATGTCCTTAGAAATCTTTGCAGGTTTAGATACTAATAAAAAAAAACAAAAAAACAATTTCATTCCTTCTACTGTTCCTGTTTACAGATTTCTGGGTGAAGGTGGTGGTGGTATGTCAGACACCAATTAGTAGTGACAGACATATTCTCCTTTCAGTTTACCGTGTCATGTGAAAACAAACTTTGCAGCAACCTGTATATCTGCTGTGTGTCACTTTCAGCCACAGTTGTTGCCATTTTTGTTTGAAATAGATTTTGTCTCCGGAGGGTGACATCTCCGTTCTCAGTTCTGCCCACCACAGCAGTAGTAGGCAGAACTCAACCTTTACTGTCCTGTTTGCACTTCATTTAAAATCAAAAGCCCTCTGCCATTTAAGTAGACAGAAAGCCTTAATTTCTTAACAAGGCTTTTATTATGAAAATCATTTACAGGGACATGTTATGACTGAAATCGGACAAAAACACTTTAGATGAGTAATCAAAAACAACTGCATGATTAGGTAGGTAGGTAGGTAGGTAGGTAGGTATATACTTTATTAATCCCCGAGGGGAAATTTTTTCGCCACAGCAGCATACATACAGGAGCAATAATAGAAACAATAGAATAAAATAATAATAGAATAGAATAATATAATAGAAAAGCAATAAAATAAAAAATATAAATATAAAATATAAAATGCACAGTACATACAGTATATATACAGTACATTAAATATCTATATATATTATATACAACAAACCAATAAACACAGTCAACATATATATATATATATATATATATATATATATATATATATATATATATATATATATATACATACGGTACAGTATATATCTATATATATAATATACATACAATATACAAGCAACCAAGAAACACAGTCAACAGTGTTATTGTACTGTGATGGATTTTGCCAGAGGTGAGTTATTGTAAAGTCTTATGGCAGTGGGCAGGAATGATCTCCTGTATTTGTCCTTGTGACTTGATTGTTGACTTGATTAAGTTAAAGTGATCAAGAAATTCAGGCTATATTATTGACTACTGGATTTAAACTTGCCTCCATAGTGGTTACACAACCTTGAAAACGAGACACAATTTAACAGCGTGCACATCCAAGTGTGCGCTCATGCACGACTTACACGTGAACTTTTGTTACTTCTACATTTGGGCGGCTGCCAGATGGTTGTGCTGAAAATTAGGTCAGGATCTAGTTTATGTTTGGACCGTGTATGAAATACTGCGGGGCTTTTGATTTGAAAAGAGAACTTTGAAACAGTTAGCATTTGTTGTACAACCAATCAGCTACAGACAGTTTTGCTAGCTAACACTTGGGGGCGGGGGGGTGGGGGTGGCTGTGGAGGACAGCGTCTCTGAAAAAGGAGGTTATTGCAGCTGAAGACTGTGGCCAACAGGACGAGTCTGAAGGTGGGTCCCCTGAAGGTCTGACAGCAGCACAGAGGCTCGAGTTCTTAACATTTACACAAGATTTACATTGAATATCCACAGTGTGTTTTTTATTCTGTGTTTTCACATGAAAGCTTGAAACCAGTTACACTCAAGAGACATTTGGAAACAAAACACACCTGTCACACCAATATAAGGAGAGAGAATAAAGACTGTGGTGAGGGAGTAATGTAGTCAGCTGTTTCTTTATACATTAAGCCGAGGTGCCCTTTTATCAACAAATGCTTTGTTGTTAGTTGTTGTTCTGTTTGTGGGCAAAGCGAGGGTCTTCCTGTGGGAACCACATATGTACATTTTTGAAAATGTAGGTGTTTGTGTGTGTGTGTGTGTGTGTGTGTGTGTGTGTGTGTGTGTGTGTGTGTGTGTGTGTGTGTGTGTGTGTGTGTGTGTGTGTGTGTGTGTGTGTGTGTGTGTGTGTGTGTGTGTGTGTGTGTGTGTGTGCATTTGTATACAAATAGGAGCTACAAACAGCTTTATTTTCCAGTTGAGCAAAATTGACCATTGGCCATTAATGCTTTACTTTAATGTGCTGATGGTTGCTTTTTCATAATATTGTGCAAAAAAATCTAAAGCACTTAAAATGAATTGAGAATGCTTTTATTTATTATCATTATACAAGCTGCACCAAACACAAAAATGCATAAATTATAGCAATAAATGGTGCGACGTCAGCTTCTCAGTTGCTTCTATCACTTCGAGTAAATAATCCCAGACTTTCTCCTTGATATTAAGATGCAGGACTGTTGCTGCTGATTTGTATGTTCATTATAACTACTGCTTGTGTTTTCATGTTGCAATCTAAATTAAAAATAAAAAACAACAGCAATTAAGAGACCCAACAGCAGGCTAATTT
The DNA here is from genome assembly GCF_029030835.1 of Brachyistius frenatus. Taxonomy (NCBI): domain Eukaryota; kingdom Metazoa; phylum Chordata; class Actinopteri; family Embiotocidae; genus Brachyistius; species Brachyistius frenatus. The sequence goes on from NW_027210600.1 coordinate 1,993,322, forward strand.
AAGATATAATGTGCACTTTTCAATAAAATACAACATGTCTCTTCAGATCCATCTGTGACCTGCGGTGGTTTCTTTTCAGTTACTATGATTTTAAAAACAGTGCAGTAACATACACCTAGAAAACCCTCACTCTTTTTACTCTCCCAGTGTTTTTGGCTTCTGGAGTAGAGGCGTGCAAAACTAAGCAGCAGCATCACATGAATATACTGAACATTTTCTGTTCAGTCGAATGTAGAAAACTTTTCGTAATATTTTAGGATTTTTTTTTTTCCCCTCTCAAACTTTGCACTTTTGTTATGCACATATTCCACATTAAAACAGATGGGTGGAAATGTATGTATGTATGTGAACTAAAGATGAAGACAATCCTCCCTCTCTACTTCGCTCTTGCAGCTCAGTAAGAGACTCTGCAGATGGCCTAAAGTGTGAGCTGTGCTTGCATTGGTGAACGAGGAGTCAGTGTAAGAGGCAGAGGTTTTTTTTGTTTTTTTTCTATCCCTGCAAAATTTTGTTCTGGCCGGTTAATGTGGCACCTCAGGCCAGCTGTGAAACAGGGAGTTGAAAACACATTGAGCCAATAAAGTGTCCCCGGTGTAATCCTTTTAGAATGGCTGAGCTTTTCAAGTGAAGGCCACCGTCTTATGGAACATGAGGTGCACTATGCACAGTAATCTGGTTAAAGAAATGTGTGGCTGTGTGAGTGTGTGTGTGTGTGTGTGTGTGTGTGTGTGTGTGTGTGTGTGTGTGTGTGTGTGTGTGTGTGTGTGTGTGTGTGTGTGTGTGTGTGTGTGTGTGTGTGTGTGTGTGTGTGTGTGTGTGTGTGTGATTACAGGAAGCAGTGCTGTGCAGAGAAACAGTTAACACCTCCGGCAGCATGACCTTGGGAACAATTTGTCCTTATGTCTGCTCCTATATAGATTTATTTCATTTATCATCTGCTCTCTATACTTGCATTTGCACTTTCAGTGTCATCACTCAAATACGTCCAGTCTGGTCAGTCGCTCTTTTCATCTTAGCTGCCTATATACCATGGACATGCTCTTTTTCCTCTCACACACACACACACACACACACACACACGCACGCACGCACGCACGCACGCACACACACACACACACACACAGACTTTGTTCTTCACAGCACTTAGTCCCTGGTGCTCCTAAGAGTGTGTTCATGATTCCTCCTGGCAGTGCATCCCTTTTTGCCTCTCTCTATCTTTCTCATATCACTCTAAAAATCGAAGGCAAGTGGGCAAGGAGATGTGATGAGAGGAAGAGAGTATTCCTACTGGGACTTTCTTTGGACCTCTGCTAAACACACACACACACACACACACACACACACACACACACACACACACACACACACACACACACACACACACACACACACACACACACACACACACACACACACACACACACACACACACAATCTATTTCATCTCACCTCATCCAGGAGGAATCAGATGAGAGAAGAGAAATAAAGGACATAAAGAGAACCATGAGGATAAAGCAGGAAATAAGCTTCAGTGAAAAAATTTTGGGCCACAATTTGTAATCATGTTAAATTTGGAAAACGAGGATATAAACAATGTGAGAGAGCACCTCTGGGAGAGACTGTTCAACTGGGAACCTGTTGAGTGATGTCACCAAGGACACGAAGATATTCTATGTGTCCCTGGAAGATAATTAGATGAGTCTAATATCTTTTTTTGTCGTGCTCGCTGGTTTTCCATCCATAAAGAAATACGGTGGAGTAGATGAATAAGGCTTACCTGAAATAACACCAATAAACCTGAACAAATCAGCTCAGTGTGAAGGACAGTTTTTAAAAAACATTTTTTTTACTAATCTACAGGATGTAAAATGAAAATATAACTATTATATAAAGGTGAGTTTTTATTCCTACAGAAGGACAGAATGATGTATTTTATTTAATTATGGAATTTCTATATATTTAATGAATGTGATTAAATCACCAAACTGACCTACACTAGGTTCTAGCTTCCTCTTGCTGATGCATCAGCTTACAGAGTTGTGTGGCCTCAGCTTATGATTGGCAAAAACAACTGTACACTGCTGAAGCCCTGTTGGTTCACAGTACAGTAATAACCTGCCTCTCATCAAAGAAAATGGACAGACATGTCTCTGGGGTTCATTTTCTGATTCATTTCTCCAGCCAAAGCATCACTGAGCAGTCCATGGTTACTTTTCCCTACATTATACAGCACCAAATCCTAAAAACCAAAACCCTGTATTTCACCTGTCCAGCACTTTTATTTTTTTCTATGGTTGAACCTGGAGGGCTGCAGTGCATCAAGCCCTGATGGTGAACTGTGAGAACGGAGACGCTTGGAAGGCAGCGACGTACACGAAAGAAAAAATTGCATCAAACACACTTTAACCTCCACCATATCTGGAAAAATACACATAAAATGAACACTGTCTTATGCACACACATGTCGACGAGCACGCATGAACACAGACCCAGGGGCCAATCAGGCTGTTGGATACGCTCCGGACATGTCTGACATACTGACAGCTACTTTCCTATCTGAAAGAGGTGAAGGAGGAGAGTTATCTCCTCCCAGAAGATTGATCAGGGGGATACACATAGTGGAACGTGTGTGTGTGTGTGTGTGTGTGTGTGTGTGTGTGTGTGTGTGTGTGTGTGTGTGTGTGTGTGTGTGTGTGTGTGTGTGTGTGTGTGTGTGTGTGTGTGTGTGTGTGTGTGTGTGTGTGCGCGCGCACGCAACATCACAGCAACACTTCAGTATTTCAGAGAGTTGATTGCAGTTCTGGCCAAAAAACAAACAAAACACCAGCGCAGGCATTTAGCACACAAACACCCACAATCTCCATTCACGCATCGCACGGCTCACTTATGGCCACTGGAAATTCTGACAAACAATTACATTCCTCCCACTGATCAGCGCTGCTCACTTCATGATCCACATCTGCTCCCTGGTCCGACCTCCTGGATGTGGCACTGGCACAAGTGCTAAAGCAATCAGTTATTTTTGTGTGTGTGTGTGTGTGTGTGTGTGTGTGTGTGTGTGTGTGTGTGTGTGTGTGTGTGTGTGTGTGTGTGTGTGTGTGTGTGTGTGTGTGTGTGTGTGTGTGTGTGTGTGTGTGTGTGTGTGTGTGGAGGGGGGGGGGGTGTGCGTCAAAATATTCTCTCAATCTCTTTTTAACCCAGCTAGGATCAAGTGGCTCTTTGTATTTCCATTGTACTGAAAAGAATGGGAGTGAGGGAGTGAGAAAAAAAAGGCTGTTTATTGAAGATGATTTGCTGAAAAAAGTTGTTCTTTGTTGTTTTGTGCAGGAAATGTATTCAGCTGGAAAACACATAGTGGTTCAAAGGATTAAGCCCGGCCTCTGTTTGTGGTGTATTGTACTGTGTGCACTCTGAAAAGGCACCTGCCTCGTAATACAACACAAAACAAGCTTCCACTATTTAGTAGCACAGCGGCAAAAGCATGTTAGCCAAGTGTATGTGCATTATCCCTCTAACCACCCATTTCTGCTTTGAGATCAGTGTTTTACCTTTTTTACTATTCGAGCTGGTAAATGAAAAGCCAAACTGCTGGTATCCAGACATGGAACAGCAGTGATTGGTGAGTAATGGGACAGTTGCTAGCATGTGAGGGGAGTGATTTGAGCTGGTATGGTAACTCTGCACTGTGTTGGTAGCCTTGACTTGAAACAGAGATTCAGTTGGTGGAGCAACAATCCTCCTCACAGCTGAAACACTGAAACACACACACACACACACACACACACACACACACACACACACACACACACACACACACACACACACACACACACACACACACACACACACACACACACACACACACACACACACACACGGAGGAAGAATCCACATGCCTACATTAGACTGCACAAACTCTATTTAAAGCTGCCACCAATTGTCAGCCCCTTTAGCCATTAAGATGAAAGAAGTGATGAGAAATGCAGCAATGAACTGCAGACAACCTTGGTGGATTCACTCATCAGCTGTGTGATGCCGTCTCCACGGGGAAAAGTGGTTGTCTGGGAGCTACGAGGCCATATGTGAAAACCCACTCAGACATAAATACCATAAATACACAAACATATAAAGAAAAATATTAACAAAAGGCAAAAGGACATTGCATATTCCGTCACTCTCTGTCACACAAACAAAACGCAGCATGAAAGGACAGTAATAATTCCGATGTTATCATTTTAAAAGGACACACTTCAGTCAGTCAACCAAACTGATAGAGGACTTTAAAGGTTTTTACAGGCCACTGACAAAACGTGACACAGTGTATGCACAGAAGAGAATAGAATAGAAAAATTGTTTTAAAAGTGCAAATACAAAAGAACGGCAAAGCAAACGGCAAAACATATCTGAAATTAATTCTGGAAACATTTAAGCAGTTTAATATGTGTAGAATATAGAGCACAAAATTTGTATTGAAGTATTTTTATTTTTTTTAAATGTTGACATTAAATTCTGCATCATTATTTTTTTTTATCAAAATGTAGAATTATGGAGATTATACAGAACATAAAGTATAATTCTGTATGTATGTATTTTTTTTTACAGTTGGAAGTATAGTTTTGTTCATTACTGTATTTCTAATGATTGTAATAATTACTAAAATATTGAACCATGGCAACATTGCTAAAACAATGTTTGGTGGAGGAAGAGACAGCAAACCAGATTACAACCTGCAACCTATAATCCAACCTGATGAAACACGTGGGATCACAAAATGAAAGATCAAATAAATAAATAGATAAATACATTTTGGCAATCCCAATTATTATTTTTGTTGATGTTTGCTCTCCATCTTTTGTTTCTTGCAAATTACCCACTTCATCTCATCAGACCTCTAAAATATAATTTAAATAATAAAAAAAAAGAAACCCAAAAAACCTCTTTGCTGTCCAAATAGATGCTTGTTCATTTTAAGGGGTCAGTCACCGTCCAAACTACTTTTGAGGAGATCAAATTAGAAGTTGGTGAAATGTAAATCTATGGGATAAACCATAATTGGACAGAATAACAAAGTGCAAATGTTAAGTACAATAAACAGTAAAAACCTGAACAACAAAGACAGTCTCCAAACTTTAACAGCAGTTTGTTTAAACTTTATATGATGCTCTTATTTTTACGCTGCTTGACTTCTTTTTACTTGAGCTGCGTTCTTAAAATGGGTACAATTTTACAAGTAGGAAGGATGGCAACAATTGCAAAAAAAACATAAACTATCATAAAACAAATAAAGACACTTGGGAAGCTGCACTCTCATGATGATTCACAGTGTCTGGTGTGAGAGAAGCAGTGCTGTGGATATGGAGGGCTCAGCGGATCGAAGCACGCAGGCTTAGATGCTACTTACATTGCTCTCTCTGAATAGTCCCACATACAGTATGGCATGTGGCTCTGTCCCACATGATCAGTTGGACAGCTCAGAAGCAAATCATGCGTGACCCGCTGCTATAGACGGCTGGGTGTGAGGCAGACAGACAGACAGACGGAAAGGCAGACCCAAACACAAACAGTGAGGCTGTCAACCTTTGGAGGGTTGACAGATTCCATCAGCGCGGCTTGTACAATATAATTTTGTTTCTTTATGATGTAAACCAATTCTGACTCGGTACACATACGGGTTATTTGCCAACAGGCTTCTCCGTGGCATCCTTGACTACTGTCCATCTAACATGTTTTTTGGAGACTGTCCTCCTCCAAAAAAATAAAACAGTTAAGTGACCTCTATGGTCGTATAAATAAATACAATCTGGTGTCCCGTAGGAGTAATGCAGTTCAGATAACGTCTACAGTTCTTAACGTTGTATTTACTGTTGCTATAACGATGACGGTTGCATAACTTGAAGGAAGTAGCCTACGTCAAGGTTCAAGTGATCATTTAACCCAAACCGTTACACCCGTCCCAAACCCAGGCCAAGGAACAGATTAAGTAGAACGTTTATCTGCGCTAATGATAAATGTCATTGTTAGCATGTCCATCTAACTAGTTTACTTTTGCGTTAGTTTAAAGCCCAAAGGGCATTTAATGATCTAACCACGTTAAAACTAAGTTCAGTAGAAGGTTAATAAGTATGTAAGTAAGTCGGTAAGTATGAAGGTTGAAGTCTGTAACCTTCAAGCACCCTTTTACAAGATTGGAGAACATTACTTTACAGTTGACAAGAGATTCATGTATCGCGTTAGCGTACTACAGACCTACATTTGTCTGAAATCAAGGACCCGTTGTTCCTTAAATGACTAAAGCTTTTGAACAGTGACTCAGACACCAAATTAAGAAGCTTCAATGGTTCCAACTAAAATGAGGGAGCAGGGCGACGCGAACAATCAACTGATTGAACCTGTGATGATTTAGGCAGGTGAGTCTGACAACTTTTGAATGGGTTTCTTCTTGATAAACAGTGACAGGGTGAACACTCACTGTATAAATAGCCTGATTTGTTGACCCGGTGTTGTTGTCTTTTTTACCCCCTTTCTCTTTTCTTTGTTTCTTTCTTTCTTTCTGTCTGATTTAGATTCATTCTGCAGTATTCACGATGCCCAGGTTATACAAAAATAATTGCCTGCTCTGCAATCCTATTACAGTCCGAGTTCCAATCTAAATGGCGTTGATTTGAATGGCTTTGCTTTGGGTTACACCCATCTCAACCTGGTTCCAATTATTTCACCGAGGAGATGACAGGTCAACAAAGGCAATTACATCCCGATGGCTTGAGGGAGCTATTTTCAACTCAGAAATAAGAAGTAATTTAATTTGAATAGCCATGATTATTTAAATGTTCTTTACTGCGAGTTTGAAAAGCTTAAATGTTTTATAATTTGACAACCCCTATTCATTTGCTTCCAATAAAATACCGAAACTATTCAGTGCCGCACTCGATGGGACAAAATAGAAAAAGAGAGAAGAGGAATGGTACATAACTTAGGGTATGCTCCTTAGAGAGGACACACACTAAACACTAGATGACTCCACCACACACATTTAAGGAAAAATTTGAATCTCAAACTATACATGAAGATTGATTACACTAACGCATTCCTTCTTGTGGCACAGCAGAGACAGCTCAGCATGTTCTTCATCATTCACAATCAATGGGAAATGTCAGAGCTGCGAGTCCTGATCGAGCAGTGTGGAAATGTGCTATATAGCTTCCAGACTCAGTTGACGGAGTGCTGGGAACATATGCATTACAAGAGCTACTGTCTGGTAATCAACTGTAGAATGCGTCTGTTGTTAAGTGTGTGATAAATTGAACTGAGCACCACAAGGGAAAAGGAACCTGTTGTGCTATAATCAGCCCAAATGATATTTGGTTATGAAAAATTGCTTTAATCTAGAGCCAGAGTCTGCATAATGGAGCACAACCATGCGTAGCACGAGGCTTCGGTTTGGTGAGGCTACCACCTGACTGTGGCCATTTGCTATCAGAAATAATTAAAGAGCGGGTTTCACAGTTTGTCTTAAAATAATGGTCAGGTGCTCATATGAAAGCTGAAACTCGCTTTGATGGCTGCAATCATACCTCCTGCTCATAATGGATTTTTAGATTGGTCTTCCTTAATGCAATTCTAATGTAAGTGATGGGGGACAAAGTCCAACAGTCCCCCCTTGAAATATTTGTTCAAGAATTGACCTGAAACTAATATGAAGCATCAGCAGTCTGAGATAGACGATCCCAGTTTTTTCAAAATGTTTCTTTTTTGAATTTATTAATGGTAATTCCCTTTTATGTATTACACCGCACATTTTTATTATCTCCACATGTCTGCCCAAAGCAGGGACTGGACATTATGCCCTCATCAGATTTGGGGAGTGATCTTTTAATGATCAGTAAGAACAGGAAGAATGAATACACCAAACAAATCCAGTTTTAATGGACAAATGGACACCCGACTAGTATTTGAGAGACTTGAAAATGTAGCACGTCTGGGCTACCGTGGGTGTTCCTCAGAGACACAAACGACCCGCTGAGCCACAAAGTTTGTTTTACGGTTGCTTTTATTTCTTAACACGCACACTTGCTGCTCTCGATTGCGGCGCTCTCCTGCCCTGCCGCCGAGCGTCCGTCCAGTCGCTGCCTTCCTCTCCTCCTCACCAGGTCCTGCTCACTTATCAAGGAGAGAAAACAATCCCCTGATTCAGTTCAGCTGTGCCAATTATCCTTCTCCCAGCACCGTTCCCTGAACCACTCCATCACTCTCTCCCCCCTGCAGTTGAGCTAACCACACCCCGCCACCATAGAAAAAAATTGAATTTCTCCTTTACTCTTCTTTAGACAGCCAGATTCTCCACTTTACACACAGAAAGGCTCTCAGCCAGCATCATTTCGACACATGGAGAACTGCGTGCATCATTGCATGACAGTCTTATTGTCCTGCCGTGACTTAACCGTGAACTTCAACACAAACCTCTGGATGACCCCCCTAACAATATTTCCAGTCACCCCTATATAACAGGATAGAGCATGGTAACCCACACTGATAACCTTCATGGAAATAAGAGAAAGTCCTTGCCCCTTGCCGTGGAATCGATCACATGTTCCAATGAAGTGACATAACCCATTCTATCAGCAGCTCTGTGACCATTTGTACAGCCGGTGCCATAACACAGTTCACATACTGTATCACTGGCCCATGTATGGCCCCCTGTGCTTGACACATCTGCTCCCAGAGTGCAGAGCAGTGTCCATCAGTATTCCCGGTGAGGTCTGGTTCCTATGAATATTTGAGTTGTTCGCAGAATCGCCACCAAGCATAGCGTAAAGATGCTGGCTCCAGTTCAAAGGCCTCTTAACATCAAAAGGAATTCAGGGCTGAAGAAATTTCAGGGGGAGACAGCGGTGATACAAGGAGGTGAGGCGGCAGGTTGCAGAGGGGGTACGGCGCAGGAAGAGCCCAGTTAAGATTAGTAATAGGCCGATAAGATCAAATGTAAATTATTACAGTCTCTCCCTGTTTTGTCTCTCACCACAGCTCTTTGCAGGAGTAAATAACACAGGAGGATGCATTGTATTGGCAGATGATAAAGATTTGCCAGAAGTCAGCACAGTCATTTCTGAGCTTGCATTCAGTGTCTGGTACTAATCAATCATCTTCGAGCTGGAGTGCTGGTCCACAGACAGTTCAGGTCAATCAGGTTAATGTGAATACGATGATCAAAAGCAGTCAGTTGGTAATTCCAGCTCAGCACTCCTCAACTGTAAAACTGGATAAATATCAACTAAAGTGCTCATGGTGAGCAGCTAGCTGCACATTGTATGGTGGCGCATATCGCATATCAGAATACCCGAATGTAAACACACACACACACACACACACACACACACACACACACACACACACACACACACACACACACACACACACACACACACACACACACACACACACACACACACACACACACACACACACACACACACACACACACACACACACACACACACAGGACTTGATTGGAGAAAGGTCAATCTTCCTTCTGTCTCCTCTGCTGTTCATACTGCCACACTCAGGCTATGTGAGCCATCTATCTTTCCCTCACACGCACACACACAGAGCTTGTGCAGAGATTTTAAGGCTTAGAGAGGAATAAATCTATCCAAATATTGAATCAAACAGTTTCCAAGTGTTGAAGCAGGAAGGTGAGAGAGAACATAAGGCGGCACTGGTGGCCGATGCATTGGTTAATGTAAGGTTTTCTGTATATACTGTGTGTGTGTGTGTGTGTGTGTGTGTGTGTGTGTGTGTGTGTGTGTGTGTGTGTGTGTGTGTGTGTGTGTGTGTGTGTGTGTGTGTGTGTGTGTGTGTGTGTGTGTGTGTGTGTGTGTAGGAGGTTCCAGGTGTGTAAAAGATACAAACCTAAAGCTTCACCGACCCTCCCTCTATTTCATCTTACCTGCTCATGCTTTTGTGGGCCTCTTCGTCCTCTTTTGTTTGTTTTGTTTCTGTTCATTGTAGCCAACTATTCTCTGTGACGAGACAATAATAATAACAAAAAGGAAACTCTGTCCTTCATTCTGGTTACTGGCAAAATAAATATATTACAGCTATGCATGATCAGACTGCAGTGAGGGAGAAAGAATGGATGAGTGAAGGGAGAAAGAAAGAACTGAGAGAGAGAGAGAGAGAGACACACTCATCCATTTTTCATGGCCGCTCGCTGCAGCTGAACCTGCTAGACTGGAGAGAAAGAGAGTGAGAGAGGTGAATAGGAGAAAAGGAGGAGGTTTTTTTTTCTGTTTATTTTTTCTCTATACAAGCTAATCTTCTCTCTTTTTTTTTGTGTTCCCACATGTTTGCTAAATTTCCCTGGGAAGGCCAGATGGAGGATTTTTCAACTGATGCCTGCTGCAGCTCCTTCTTCAAGGTTCTTGTTTGCTGTAAATTGATCAAGTCAACTGTCTGCTGAATTTTGATCTGTGTTTTAGACCACTTGTAATTCCACAGAGCTCTAAAAGAAGGAGCTCGGCCACTCAAGTTGATCCAATTGCCAAGAGCTACAGTATGTAACATGTGAGCACCGTGTGGCGTGCAAATGCTGTCCACAATGTCAAACATATATGCATTTTACATATACATAATTCAGTCTGTTGAGTGTGCAGTGTCAACCTGCTGTCAGTCACGATGGCAGGTTTTGGAGGTCACGTTAGCAGAAAGTCGGTCATCAGCTGCATATTGTGGCAATGAAAGCAGAAAAATGCAAGCTGTAATCTAATCAAATTCTCAAAAGGGCTGTTCATTAATTGTTCAAACTAATCTGATTACAGTGGAGGCCACAAAACCTGCAAAATTATTCCATCTGATAAGAATCTTATGCATTAGTCATACACCAGTACTTTTTTTTTTTTTTTATCATTTACAATATCTTGCTATCATCCTTTCTTTGTGGTGTGTGTGTATGGAAGTGTGTGTGTCACTGAAAATCCGGATAACCTTTCAGATGATAATCTTTTCCCCCATGACTCCCATTCCCCGTGCTAAATTATGCTAATGCAGCATTTGAGCCAGCAGAAGTCAATGAGAAAGAGACTGAGCTCTGTTTTGTTTTTTTAATCAGTGTGTTTGGTCCATGACGCAAAATGCAGTGAAATGAACTGGAGGTGGATACTATGTTTAGTATGTTTTCATGGCCAGTGGCGTGTAGTGTTGATGCTTGTGTAGTATATTTGGGGGAACATATGAAGCGTGGGGGTGTGAACTGGCACCGGTCATCGGATGATGTACTGTATCTCATTGACTTTGGTGAACCTCTGACTTTTCCTCTCGCGCCACAATGAGGTTGACATTTGTTCAACAACGAATAGATGGATTGTCATTTCCTCTGGATGTATTGAGATAACAGCACCATCATTGGGTCATGTTATAATTATTGTGTGCTGAAAGCTTTCTGATTGGACACTGCTGGTGATTTACACATCACTAAATGCTTTTCACTCGTGAAGACATGTCCAATATGTGACTCGTGCAACATAATTCACTAAAAGTGGTACACTATGCACCCATGCTGTTTGAAAAAGTGTCGTAAATTGGCGTTCAGATTCCGTTATGTTTTCACAGTGAAGCCACTAATTCCACATCTGGGAGGGATTCGTGTGTTGGTACGCTTGCATAAATCATCTGCCTCACCTAATAACCCTATTTACATGACTGTACAGAAAGATGCATCTTTGGTATTACTCTATTCTGGTCTTACTCATTTTATCCATGTATATTAAAATGCATTATGGTGCAACGTTTCCACAGTCATAGAAAAACTGCTTAATTCATCTTAAAGAAAAACACCAAAGTATTTCTGTAATTATTATATATAAGCATGATTTGGAGAGGTTTCTACAAACCAACTTAAAGTAAACAACAGGAATACACTTGCTTCTATATATAACCAATGGTTGTTTACACATAATCATAATCTCAACATTTCCTAACAATGAAAAGATCATTTCTTAAACAAATCTTAACAGTAAGAAGATAAACCTAGCAAAGAGAGCATTGTTTCAAATGTGGGACCTGGGCCTCTGGCTTTTTAACACATAGACACATGCTGACTGTCCCAGATTGATTTACATCACTATGATCCTAAAATATTCTGACACAGGCTTTTGTGTCAAATGATCCCAAACAGATGAACGAAATGATTAGTAATAGATGATAAGCAGATCAATAATGATAAAACATAAGCTTATCACTAAGTTTACTCTCACAGTCTATGAGACATGTTGGCATGTAGTTAGTGCAGGTCTTGTAACTTTGGATGAGCACAGAGTGCTGCTGGGATTTTATGGACAGGTGTTAAATAATGTAAAACTAGGAGAAAAATGGAAAATGTCTTCTTTCTCCTCTTGCCAAACCTCAGTCCAGTATTCAGTTTTTTTTTTAGCCTTCCACCAACTTTGGTGAATAATATCTGGATGTTGTTAGCTTTCTGGATTCTCAGCTTCTTCAGCTACTTTATAATTTAGCGTATATTTTTTTGCCCCGGACAAAAACAACAAGGTCGGACAATTAAAAGCTGAGCCATTGTACTGCTAGTACAGCGTTTCAGTGTATGGAGTTAATTCAGAGTATGAACCACACTGTTCATGCTTTCACTTCACAGGGAATCAATATCAATGATACACATAATTTATGGAGCTTTAATATTCAAAGTGTAATAAAAAATATATATACCAACACAACTATCTTATTTAAATGCAACAACATTGGGACACCCGTCCCACTTGTGTGAAATGCCAGGTGTGCAAGACACAGAAATACCAAATGAACCATGCAGGTGAGTTTCAAGGTCACCAAAATGACAAAATGCTTTAGATCTGCAGACTTTACACATCACTGCAGTCCAGACATATAAACAAGGAACAGAGACTACAGTTTGCTTAATGCACATTAACATGTGACTTTATCTGCTATTTGTAGTGTTCTGCAGAGCAGCAGTATTACAGTGTGCCCATGCATAACCATGTAGTCGTTCTATCTGTGTGCATATGCACACCCTTCAATGTGGATGAGAGAGTAGTTTAATTATCGTCTGATTACGCCTCAACATCTTCCCCTCATCCCTCTCCTCCTCCTCCTCCTCTGCTTTCCCCTCTTCCAGCACTTTCCATTTTACAAGGCCTCTTGTTCCTTATTAATGAGATGCATTAAAATGGATAGATTACTCCACCACCACCACCACTTCCCCCAACCTATATTTCTTCCCCTGCATATCAACACTTTGCAAAGAGTTCATTCATCGCCTGTTACCGACCATGTAGCCATATTGTTCTCCACTTCATATTCTGCAGGCATCGCCCACTGCAATATCCACACTGCCAACTCCCCAAGGAGCCAGAATACCAGTTAATCACTAGTTACAGGAAACAATTTGTGTGGAGGCTGGATGAATGCTACACTTCGTGGTTTAAAGTTTAAGTAGCGTAATTAGGACTGAAGTTATTGAGGCGGCTCTACAAGACAAATTCAGACGCAGGAACCCGAAGTGAAGCGAGAAACTTTAAAGTTTAGAGGCACTTTGTGTAAAATCAGTACAACGATGCAGAACAATTACCCATTTGGTGTAACTGAAGCGTTCCACCCTGACTGGGCTGCAACAACCTTGAAAGTTTCAAGCAGTGGAGAGCAGTTCATGAGCAGTTTTCCAGCAAATGTGATTCAGTTTATTTACCCTTTGGTCAGATCTCTTTACACTTTAATAGCTGCAATCTTAATCTCCCAGCTAATCCTCAAACATTGAAAAAGGTTTCAGTGACATCACATGGAGGGAAACTTCTTGTTTCCTGAGGTAACTTCCATTTTTTTGGATCTCATTCTCATTGTAATTATCATTTAGCTGCCTTCACCCGGCAAGCCACCTTGTCAAACATCACTTTATTTACTTTAGATGAAATGAAGCAAGACAGTTGAGGATGATCGGCGTCCAGGATGATTAGCTGCAGTGTCATCATACTTTCAAATGAGCTGAGACATAATTAACATGTAGGGGGGACTTAACAAAATGTGCACTATTTGGATTTCAACTGTGAGGTAGAAAAGTTTGTCATGTTCCGGAGCCGCAAGGATTTCTGAAAGTCAAACATAAACACGAGCGTGCCCGTTTTTGAAGATGGCGTCGGAGATATGTTATGCTGCACAAAAAGACAGACTGCACCCGATGTTGTGATTGTGAGAAAAAGTTTAATCTTATCTCAGGTATATTTCATAGAATAAAAAAAAATATATTTTTTTAAAAAAAAACCCACCTCATCTGTTTTTCTCTCTTTCTTTTTTTTCTCGTGATAAGTCATTTCTTCCTTTCTTCCCTCCTCATCTTTAATATCTCTCTCTTTCTCAGTCGCGGTTCCACACCGTCAGCCAATTCCTGCCTATCTGTGGCCCAAAAGTGGCTGTGCTTGGCTGATTCTACTGATAAGAGACTGAATGCCTGCTGTCCACAAAGGGGGAGGGATGGTGTGTGTGTGTGTGGGGGGGGGGGGGCAGTGGGATGAGATGGGGAAACTGAGAGAGGATAAGAATAACAATTACAGTTTGTTTTTTGTTAAAATCCATCTGGTTTTGTCTTTTGAGAGTTAACTAACAAGACAATGACAGATTTCTAGATTCCTACTAACTGTATATACATTAAAATATGTCCCGGTACTATTTAAAACAGCCCCTGTGGTACTCGACCGGTCGGAAAGGAGAACTACTCCATAAAACGACTTCTTTTTTTCCCCCACCCGTCATGGACTGCTGATACTGTATCAGTGGAGGATGATGAATCATTTGCATTTACATCAAATGGTGATGAGGGGGAATAGTGGAGGCAGTGTGGGAAAGAATGAGGGAGGGTTAAGGTCAAGTTGTACTTCATAGAGGAGACACTAATCTCCTCTGGGGGAAAGAAAGGGAGCTACCCTGGAAAGAACAGAGATGGAGGAGGGGTTAGGATGGAGGATGACAGCACGCACACAGCTACAAGTCTTTCTGTGGCACATGGATGCTTATTGGAACAAATGATGAAACAAGGTGGGTGGTAGGGTGACAGAGATCTGGGTTAAGATGATATTCTCAAGGCTGACATGAAGCAGGAGGATGCATGAAAAGTGAGAAGGCCGGAATCAAGGTCACACACACTTGCACACATACCACTCTAAAGCCATGTCTATACTAACGCACATCAATCTAAAAACAGTTTACATGTATTTGTATTTTTGTAAGATTGCCAAAGTGAACAAATAAAAATAATAAATAAAACCCAAATGTCAATTTTGGTTTTTTGTTTGTTTTAATTTTCCAGACAACAATCCCAGTATTGAATGATTCTGCTGAGAAATGCAGATTATGATCATTTTCCCTCATTCAGAGTGGATGCTTTTACATTTCTAGTCATGATTATGTTTAGGTTTGACAAAGATTGTACTTCCAGTTCCAGCATGACAGGTTATAGCGCTTCACAATTGATTGTGGGGTGTATAATCATCCAATGTGAACCCAATTACAAAACAATGAATACAAAAATTTCATTTTAATTATGTATACTTATGGTTTGGGTAACAGCAAAATGTTTATTTTTTTTGTATTATTATTTTTTTCCGACTACTGGTTAACAAGTGTGGTTGAATAATTAATATTGACAGACACTAACCCCATCCTGCTCCACTAACCCCATCCTGCTCCCTTTCAGTCTGACGTTCTCTGCGATGGCTTGTTTCATTGCCACAACTTACAATACCAATGTTGTCACTGACATATCTGCAGTTTTTTTCCCAGTAACTCAAAGAAAAGGTAATAAATTATTCAGACCAGTATCACACCAAAGCGTGTAAAACATCCATCAGTCCACGAGAGGATACCATCTCAGCTTTACGTTCTGCCTCAGCTAGGCGTGAAAAGTACACGCGTCTATGGCAAGCCAATACAATGAGGGATGAAGTCCACATAGGAAGTAGGTCAGTGGTGGTTGGATGGAACAAACACAGGACTTTGACCCGGGAGACCAGTGTTTGAGTTCATCAGAAAGCTCAAGTCATCGTGGATTTCTTTTAAGTAAGTTCAAGTTACTTCCTAAAAATGACTAACCCAAACAGTGATCGTTTTCCAAACCTTAACCGAGTAGTTTCAGTGCCTAAACTTGCCCAAATTGTGACATTGTCACATTAAATCATCTGATGGACTGACGTGTATTACTCACACTTTGGTGTGATAGCAGAAATTAGTAGCCCTAGTGACTAAAGCCAACACTAAACCTTCAATCAAAGTCATGTTTGATTATTGGCATGCTCTTACAAGATTTAAATTAAAGTAATTTAATGAGTATTCATGAGAAATGTGAAGTCATCCATTACTAACTACTAATTTATAAAACTGTGATAATTGTTTTTCACTAAAGAAGCAATGCCAGCGGTCCCTTTTCTCTTTATTGTAATTTTGTGTTTTTTCTAAAAGTCATATCTTTACCTGTTTGGCATCATGTTCACAAAGTGTCTAAGTTACTTCAGACAGTAACTCCACTGCAGACACGAGTAGTATTTCCTCCTCTTTACAGCCACTTTATCTCCCCTCCGTACCCCTGCTGAAAAACTGATCTGGGTCCAATTTCTAGCTGGGGTTGAGTCATTATCACCACAAATCATAACAGGATGAGGTCATTCCACCATCAGTTTCACAGCGTACTTGCTTTGACAGACTGCTATGGGGTTCCCCGTCTTGGACCAGTGATTCTGACCAGAACATAATAAAAGTGATTTTCTGATCTTTCCACACTCTAAATTTAAATCATCAACCACCCCTTTGATTACATTTTTTTGGCAGATAAACATAAAAGGTTTGAATTTTCATTAGTTAAGTAAGTGGATACTGAAAACTGAATGCCTAAAAGTCTGATCAGCTACAATAATAATCATAATAATAGATAAGAAGATATGCTTCTTAACATTGTGGCAAAGTTTGCTGGATTTTTCTGTGAGAAGTCAGCAATCCGACAGCATTTGTTTCCCCTGTTCATGCAAGATCATTAGCAAATCTATTCACTTTAGAGAGCATTTTCTTGAACCTCAGTCTCAGAGTGAAAAATGTCAGCTTTCTGTGGACGGAGAGCCAAAGTGAACAGAAATAAAACATGATTTTCAAACTTATCCGCATTATTGCGAACATGGTCAACATCTTGAAAGAGATTAAGCTTTCTGTTTGAACTGCAACCCTGAGATTGCCTCCTCTGTGTTGGTTGCCAACACGGGGGTTTAGCATGAAGGTTTGTACACAACCTCTGGTGGAGCAAAGATCACAGATACACCCACACACACTCAGAAACCGACCGGAGTGCATGCTGTGAGCAGCCTGTGCCCTTTGCTGCAGGTTTCCTGCTGCGTTACACAGAGAACACTGCCCTTTTCCCCTCCCCGTATCCCCACATAGTGATTTATTTAATGACTGGCAAGAGATCAGATCTTTATTTATCAGGTTGACAGCTGAATGAACAGCATCAACTGTCTTCACTGAGTGTCTGAGGATCAAATCCTTAACCCACAGTGACATATTTCTAGAAATCGGAAAACCTAATTCTCTTCTTGTCATATGCTGCATTTTGCTATGGGGAATGACTTGAATCATATTTGCCCAGACTCAATAAACATCCTATTTACAGGCTGAAAATACAAATGCTTCCGTCAAGATCATTCCTACTGATGCTCAGAACCCAGGCCCAAGTCATTAGATGAGCACAAAAAAAAAGGGGAGAAAAAGAGGGAAAGTCCAAATAATCTTTCAAGCTAGGCTTTGGCAATGGCCTAGATAACCAATCTTTCATGCTTAGACACACTGCAGCTTCTGTGCATGAGTTCTTTGTGAGTGAAAGTAGGGTGGAAAGTGAAAATGAATAAGACATCAACTATGTTTGTTTCCACGTCATGAAAACGTCACACATAGCGGGCCCCCTCTGATCGCCATGGAGACCAGAAGAAGGAAAAAAACTGATTGATTTGGCTCTAATTAAAGAAAAAGAAAATTAAGTCGCCAATGTCATCATCCTCCTACACATCTTCCTCCTCATTTTCATCAACAGCACTGGAAACATGTTCCAAATCTATATGTGTATTCCACTGCATACTGTACACCATTTCTAATCAATATCACATTTATTTTTAATTTTGAATAATGAATGAGTGCACTTTCTGAAGCCCATAGATTTTAAATCCCACCAAAGTCCACAGTCGATCATTCGTACAAATATATTTACAGATGAGTCCTCCTATAACTAGAGTAAGAGCTGTTTTCACATCATTGGCAGGAATTCGAACACAGTTTGAGTGGTTGTTGAGAGTTTTCCATCAATTACCTGATTCTGATTTAGTTCTTCATGAATGAGTTCTCAAGATGCTGCGGGGGAGGAGAGTGTCCTGTTTAGGGGACCCTGAATCACATCACTGCTCTTTGTAGATGATGTCGTTTTGTTTGGTTCAGAAGACAGTGACTTTCAGGTTGCAGTAGGGTAGATTGCAAAACTCCCCCAAGTCTAAGGCCAGGGTCTTTCAAGGAAGAAAATAAGAGCTGAAATTGAGCGGTGGGCTGGTGTGGCGGCAGCACTAACGTAGCTGTTATATCGGACCAACGTGAAGAGAGAGCTGAGGCTGAAGGGGAAGCTTTTGATTTATCAACACATCCATGTTCCACTCCTGACCAATGGTGCTGACCTTTGGATACTGACCAGCGCAATCCCTTCACTGATACAAGCAGCCGAAATGAGTTTTCTCCTTCGGGCATCTGGGTTTGCTTAACAAAAGCTTAGAAATCCATTACATCTGAAAGTGCCAGGTGCGGTGGTTTGGGCATCTGGACACTTCCTGTTGGAGTTTTTTTTTTAAGTCCAAATGGCAGACCACCTTGGGGTAGACCCAGAACACCCTCCAGAGGTTACAGATGTCATCTGGTGTAAGAATCTTTGAAGAGGGGCTGAAAGATGATGCTGGTAAGAAGGACACATAAAACTCCTTGCAGCTTGCTGCCACTGCCATCTCTGCACCAGCCAAACGACAGAAAAAAGATGGATGGATGAATGAGTGTCTCCTCCAGTGATACAGATGAATATTGAGGCTAAGTTGACTTCGAGTCTTCTCATTTTCATTATACTGGTGCCTATCAGTCAATTAGGTTGTAACTAATCAATTAAAATCCAATCAGTGTCAAGCGCCATAACCAATCAGCTTTATGATGGAAGGTCTAAACATCAGCATGATGTCTCTGCCTGTTTCGGTGAAGATAAAAGAAAGAGGGCAGCGAGGAGAGAGAGGAGAGAAGTGGAGAGGTCGCTCCCAAGGACTGTTAAAACGCAGCTGGTCTAATGACAGATGATAAGAATCAAGGCTAAAAGCAACCTTGATGAATATGGTAATGATGGCACACACACAAGCTGTATCAAATTCTCATTCAAATACACAATACACTACTTTCAAATTACCTCCTCTTCCTTTTCAATCTCCCGTTGTTGCCAGGATGTAATGCCCCCAAATGTTTCGGCAGCTTTAGCAACAGTGTTGAATATCAGAGGTTTTAGCGGGACACTGATCCCCAACACAACCAGCGAGGCGTTCCAAAGAGAAGCACCAACTAAATGTCGGAAATGTGAAATGGAAAGAAAATGGAAAGAAACATACGAAGGAAGATGAAAAGAGTTCAAAGAAAAACAACTTTGCCATTGTTCTCCAGCTCGTTGCGTGGAGGATGGCTCGGAGTCGGGCTGCTTTGATTGTTTTTAACAAGATTAACGTTTCGAGGAACCCTAACGAGGTTGCGCTGTTAATGAAGGCGGATGAGATAAGGGCAAAGCAAGAAGATTAAAAAAGATGAATTAAGGGAGGAAAAGTTGAGATGAAAATAAAGGGTGAATGCAAAGAGACCAAAAAAAAAATAATCTGAATTTTAGTTCCAATATCCAAGGCAAAAATATGTTTTTACAATAAACCAAAACGTCATGTTACACTCGCTCTGGTTTGTCTTTCATAGCTCTCAGTCACAAAGCGGCATGAGATGAAGTGTTAATGCCCCAAAAAAGAGCACGTGTGTCATTAGACCTGGTGAGAGTCTGTTAGGCAGGTGGGAGCTGTGAAGGTAATCCCCTCGATACCTCTGCTGCAGAACCGCATCACTTTATCCCTCTTTCGGTCTCTTTCTCCTCATCCCTCTATCACTTTGTCTTATCACTGCAGCAGCCTAATGATGATGAAGCTGTGGACTCAGCAAAGGAGTCAGAGGAGCATTCCCTATGTTGCACACACACGTACGTCCTGGGTAATGGTTCAGGGGTGAGGCCGTGGGTTTATGCTTTAGCTATCAGCACTGGCTAATAGCTCAGTTAGAGCTACAGTGATTGCGACGGTCTGTAATTCCTGTTTGGGTGTTTGCTGTGTGGCATGTGGAAGATGAGCCCTGCGGCGATGGAGTGCTCGCTGCCTAAGCCTCAGTGCCATTGCAATGGGTAGAGCCTGGACCGAATGTAGTAGAAGGATTGCAGCTGCGCTAACACATACAGTACATGTGCTTCTAAGAGTCAGTTCTTCTGAGACAGCAAAGAAACCGCAGTGGAGGAGGGAAGAGAAAAATGACAAAGATGGAGTGGTTAGGTGAGGTGAGGTGAGGTTTGATGCCCGAAGCATCTTGAGTGGAAAGAGCAAAGATAGACTGAACATGTGGGACTTTGTGCGTGTATCTGTTTTTTCTTAACATGCGAGCTGATATGAGAGAAGTCAAACAAATGACTCTCCTTCGTCTGTCAGTCGCTGCACCCAAGGCCAGCTCCTTTTATCGAAGCTCAGAGTGAAACTGTAACAATGAACAGTGAATACAACCGTGTAAAGGATCATATCAGCACAGGTTATATTCACTTTGTGTTCAACTAACACATTTTTGATTCTTACCGTTATGGCTCATTTAATCTCAGTTAATTTATCAAAACTTTACTTCCACAATTATTTGGAACATGCTGACTATGAAGCAATGAACTGGTCCTAAAACTAATTTAGACACGAACCTGCAATAAATGTATTCGTAATAGAACAAGATTCCACTTTAATGGCTGTGTATGCAATGAAGAAAAATTCTCAGTGTACTTGCACACAATGCTGATGGAGTATCGATGTACATAAACAGTATAGTTCATGTACATAAGCGTACGGCGCTACAACTGGGACAACCAAGAAAAAGAAATAAGGACAAACAACATATACAGAAACTATATTTATATTTACTGGATACACAGCCTGCTTAGATTTGCAATACATTGATAAAAATTGACAATTGGTTCTGTTTATTTGTGTAGTTTGGTACATCATGATGTGTGTAGAGATTAAAGGGTCAGAAGTGACATCACACATGGAGTTGGAGGGGTAAAGGTGGGGGAGGGGTGTCTGGCTAGTAATTAACCACTGGTGATGCACACAAGGAGGTTACAGAGGAAAAAAAGTTAAAATTGCTGAGCAGAACTGCGCTGAGACTATCCTGGAAGCAACCCTGTGTGTTTGGTGTGCTGTAGTGTGCCCGGTAACAATTTGGGAACTTTGCCATCTACCCTTTTCTGCATAAAATAAAACCTGAGGAGCGAGCATGAAGAGAAGGGTAGCCAGATGGCAACTCTTTAACACAAAAATAAAGAGCAAACTCCCAACGAGCAACTCTGGAGGCATCAGACAATCAACGCATGTTGTGCATGCATAATAGATAGCAGTTAAGAGCAATACTGAGTAAGTGTAACATGATTCATTCAGAGTGTAAAATATGGAAGATTAAAATTCCATACTTTACATCATGGACTGGTTTTAATTTCATAAACAACTTATTTTCTGTGGCTACAATTCATTAAATGCTTCACATGAAAGCTATTGATAAACGCTGCAACTTACTAATGTTCCTTGAACACTCACATGCTATCAGTAGACGCGAGCTTGCCGGCTACACATGGTAAGGCCTCCAGTTACTGCAGCACACAAACCTCAGGTGTGTGGCCAAAAGAGTGAAGTAAGGCGTTCTAATGCAAGATGTACTTTCCAAAATTGAAAACAAGTAAATTTGATCTACATTTGCGAGCAGCGCAAACAGATCCTACATAAGGTAAACTCTGTGGCTCACTGACTGAGATTTACTCCTGTGTAAATGTAGAAAAAGCTTAAAACCAAAAAGAAAGTAGGCTAAGTATCAAATCTGGTGCAGAATAAAAAGGCATTTTTAGATAGAACCAAAGCATTTTTGGTTGGTGCTATAAACATATTGAAGTTCAGTACCCAGTCCTACGCCTGAATGAATCTGTTTTTATTCCACCTGTGTGCAGGTGTTTACTGTAAATGTTGCACAGGTTCCCTCTTCCAATTCCACTTCGACTGAGTCGCGTCTTCTCCAAATGACAAAACAAACAGGTCAAGTCATAAGTTCACACCACCAAGCCCGGTTCTGTGTTAGAGGTTCTGGCATAAATAAAGGTCTTGCCGGTAAATCACTGTGTGCAACGAGAATAACCCTGTTAAAGGCTCCATAACTTAAAGGAGATCTGACACCCATTCTCATACTGAGCGTCTTTTACCCCATACATTCATCAACATTTCAATTATTTATCTTAATTGTTATCTTTCCGTCCAAGGACAGAAGACAATTCTGTATTCAAAAAAAAAAAAAAGTGCAGGGAAGCCAGAGAGGAATGTCCATGTGGATGAATCAAGAGAAAAAAAAAATATCAGCTCCTCAAGCGCTCCAATGTTTGTCTGCTTTCCGCTAAATAACACCCAGTGGGTATGTACTCTGTGTTCATGGTGTTTACTGTGTATGTATCCCTGCAGCAGATGGATAAGTGTGCTTGAGCTCATGCAACATCTAATGAAAACAGATCTAGACCAGACAGACACACACACACACACACACACACACACACACACACACACACACACACACACACACACACACACACACACACACACACACACACACACACACACACACACACACACACACACACACACACACACACACACACACACACACACACACACACACACACACACACACACACACACACACACACACACACACACACACACACACACACACACACACACACACACACACACACACACACACACACACACACACACACACACACACACACACACACACACACACACACACACACACACTCACACTCTCGCATACACACACATATATCCGACAAACTCAAACAAGCAAACACACAGTAAAACCTGCACAGACGCTGCCATTGTCTCCCATTAAGAGCTATGAAATCTCATTAATGTTCATTAGCGTGTTTGGGTGGGGATTTTGGTGGCGAGAAGATTGAATTAGGTCTGAGCTCGGCTCCCCTCAAAACAATTATTTGTCTTCCATCAGCCCATTAAAAAGCAGCTTTCAGTGAAGATTACAGTGCGGGGAAAACACTGACTGCAGCGTGTCACTCTGTGTTAGTGGTCTTTAGGTGGAGAATGCTTACAGTGTTTGGCATCCTAGATTCCCTTAATGACTGGGAAAGTGACGATGCACATCAGGTTTAGCATGAGTCTGCAACATGGCGGATGTTAGATCACATATGGGGAATGAAATCCACAGTTAAGAGCATGTTTACTGATCTCTCTGTGACTCTTTACTCTGCTCTGCCACGTTTATTCTGTGTGTGTTTTCTGTGTCCCCGGGTCTCCAGTGCTCGCAGTTAATTCAACTCTACTGTTGCAGGCCTGAGGGAGTCTTGCTTGGTTAAACTCCACACTATATGTTGACTTAAGTATTCGGTGCTCGGCTCATGGCAGAAGGGTGTGTGAGGGTATGTGTGTGTCTGAGTAAGAAAGAGGGAGAGAAGACAGAATAATCAATATCTTCCAGCCTGTGGATGTCTCAGTGTGCAAATAATCAAAAAGAAAATCTCGGTTCCTTTGAAATTCAGCCTGCATATCTGTAAAAATGTGAAAATATAATTTTGTGTGTGTGTGTGTGTGTGTGTGTGTGTGTGTGTGTGTGTGTGTGTGTGTGTGTGTGTGTGTGTGTGTGTGTGTGTGTGTGTGTGTGTGTGTGTGTGTGTGTGTGTGTGTATCCAGGCCTCTTAGGGCAGCTGGAGGGTTGCAGTATAGCAGCAAGAGAGCGTCACTTCATGGCACTAAGCCAAAGTTATAACACACAAGCCTGTTTAAATGTCACCAGAAGCATCTTCTGTCACACATTGCAGACCTTCCTCATGCCCTGGAGTCCCCACACACACACACCCACACGCACATAATAACAGGAATCATCTGGTTGGAGTTGAAATGGTGATCAGAGAGAGATGAGGTCGCAGGCAGTGTAAAAAAGAGAGAGGAGGCTTGACAGAAAATAAAGGCTAGAATGAATGAAGACAAATTAAAAAAAAAAGCGGATGAGGAAAAATAATATCAGGTCAAACTAACCTGAGGGACGGATGGAAAATGTTGGAGAGAAAAGCAGGAAGAGAGGCAGATTGTACACAGATTGTGATGGCTTCATGAAGCACAGCGGGGAGGAGGAGACAAAAAAGCGAGTGGCAGAGTGAGTGCCCGGAGAAAAGGGACCACAGTCGGTCTCCATTCAGCCTGAGCATCATGTGAACATGTTTACACGTGCGCCCGCGAGTGGGAACGCATTAGGTTGCTTTAAGTGCCATTTGGATATTTGAAATCACTGAAAAGAACATTAAGATTGTGCTGTACACAAAGATGGAGAGTGACCTTTCGCCCTCCTCTACATGCCCACCAACGAGCTGTCCACAAGGGAGAGCACACTCGAAAAATATCTCAGCAGAAAGATTCGTACAAGCTTCCTTTTTGACAGCCTTTCTACCTGGACAATGGTGCTGTAATAGTCCACTCTGCAGCCCACTCTCAAATAGCTGGAGAGAAACAACAACAACAAAAGGAAGCATCCAGCATGTGCATGTTGATACCGCGGCCTACATCCGAACTGACAACCCTTATGCAAAACTGAGTCCATAGCCTAATTGCATCTGTGATGTCTGTTCCTTTTGAACACCTCCGGCGTATTGTCCTCAAATGCATGCTGGGATATTATATATTACCATAGAGACTAAATGGGATGTTTGTGAGTAATGGGTTCATGTGTTTTGCAGATGGTTTATGTTGTTATGCGGCTAGATAATTTTAATTTACATTTCTATGGCAACAGACAGACTCAACTCATTTCAACACTCATTTCAATTCACCACTGAGCCTTAAACCGAGCCGAGATGTGAGTGTTAGAGTGTTGAGCAGTATGGACTGTTAAAGTATTTCTTTCTCAGCCATGCGCTCACATTGCTCCCACTTCAATTACAGACCCAAATATTGATTCATTCAGCACAAATGAGGAAAATTAATCTAGTTGGGTATCATAAACATGCTCGCATTTGATTTTGCCAAAGAATCAAGAATATAATTAATGAGGATTTGCTCTTTTTTGTGCTTATCTAATGGTTTCACTCATTCCTGTCAACACACACGAATATAAATAGGAAAAAGACAGCAGCCGAGCAATCATCACAACACCATCTTGTATGGATATTGTCTGTCATATTTTCCATGGGGGAAATAAAAGATGACACAATAAAATTAAATACGGAGAAAACCTCAATGCTGCTAATGAAACGTGGGTCAATTGCATCTTTGGTGATTTCCGATAAATAATTAGCTAAAACCTTCCCCAACAAGAGACACTTTTCGGCTCAGATGACCATTTGCGCTTTTATGAGGCATGTGATCTCGGTGCCAGTGCATGTAATTATTGTTTCTCTTGTGAGGCATAGACAGCTATTGTTATTCACACTCGCACACAACATACTCTACTGTACCCTCTCGGCATCACTGACTCGTGAAATCGACTCATCAGTAATAGGTAGGTACAGAGAAAGAGAGCAGCGGAGAATGGGCGAGGCGAGGGAGAGGGAGGTAAAATAATGCACAGAAAAGGCAGAGAAGTGAGGAAAGTAAAAGAAATAAAGGCAGAGGGAGAGGCTCCTGATGAATTCCTGGCAAGCTATCTGGTAATACAGCTTATTATGATGCTCGGGTTTCTTTTATGAAACCAAGCTATGTTACAGGCTGCAGAATAAAGGGTGAGGTGCAGAGAGAAAGAAAGGACCATGCCTCAGTATATGAGGGATGGTATTGGAGGCCAGCTATTGATCGTGGTATGCATCAGCTCAGCTCCAGAGATTTGATCAGACGCCTTGGACGAAGCTCAGCACACGCACACGCACACGCATACACACACACACACACACACACACGCACACGCACACACACACACACACACACACACACACACACACACACACACACACACACACACACCAACAATCTAGCGGGAGTCAATAGCGAGGTATCAGTCAGTGTGCTAATGCAGTGTAGTCCTGGTCTAAATCATGGATTAGAAAAGCCTTTTCTCAGCCAACATGGGCTCAGAACATTTTGTGAAATGACTCAAAATGGGAAACAGACAGAAATGTATTTACTACTTTTCAGAATCAGAATCATTTTATTGGCCAGGTATGTTAACACTTACAAGGAATTTGACTCCGGTTGTAGCTTCGCTCTCAGCGTCCAAAAAAGAAAACAGATAGACATAAATAGACATAAAACATAAACAGACAGATTTGCAGCATAGAAATTAATGAATATATACATTTATACGCCTAAACAATGGTGTAATTGTGCCTAGTGCAAATTGTGCTGATGCGATTGGGTATAGTTGGTATATGCTCTGTAGCGCCTACCAGAGGGGAGGAGCTGAAACAGCAGGTGTCCAGGGTGGGATGGATCTGCAGGGATGCTGCCGGCCCTTTTCCTACCTCTTGATGTGTATAAGTCCTGAATGGAGGGCAGGTTGGCACCGATGATTTTCTCTGCAGTCCTGACTGTCCGTTGTAGTCTGTTCCTTTCCTGTTTGGTCGCCGAGCCAAACCAGACGGTGATGGAGGTGCAGAGAACAGACTGGATTATGGCTGAGTAGAAGTGGACCAGCAGCTCCTGGGGCAGATTGAGCTTCCTGAGCTGCCGCAGGAAGTACATCCGTTACTGGGCTTTCGTGATTATGGAGTTGATGTTGGACTCCCATTTCAGGTTCTGGGAGATTGTGGATCCCAGAAACCAGAAAGTTTCCACAGCAGACACAGTGTTGTTGAGGATGGTGATGGGAGGTAGTGTTGGGGGTTCCTCCTAAAGTCCACTGTCATCTCCACAGTCTTGAGCGGGTGCAGCTCCCGATTGTTCTATCTGCACCAGAAAGCCAGCTGTTCAACCTCCCGTCTGTATGCAGATTCATCACCGTCCCGGATGAGGCTGATGACCGTTGTGTCGTCTGCAAAATCCCATGTTGATTGCATCATCCGCCGACCTGTTTGCCTGGTAGGCAAACTGCAGTGGGTCCAGCAGGGGTCCTGTAGTGTCCTTCAGGTGGGCCAACACCAGTCTTTCAAAGGGCTCTGTAGTCATTTAGTCCTGTGATGGAGGGTTTTTTGGGAACCGGGATGATAGTGGAGCGTTTGAAGCAGGAGGGAACTTCACACTGCTCCAGCAATGTGTTGAAGATCTGCATGAAGATGGAGGCAGCTGGTCAGTGCAGGCTTTCAGACAGGACGGAGACACACCGTCTGGCCCCGGCGCTTTCCTGGTCTTCTGTCTTTGAAAGAGCTGACACACATCTTCTTCAAAGATCTGAAGTGCAGGTGAAGAGACAATGGGGACAGATGGGAGGGCGTGGGCACGGCAGCAGGGGGAGTAGGAGGTTGTTTGATGTCCGGGTAGGTGAGAGGTGTGAACGTGGGTGAGGGGTGTGAAAGTGTCTTATCAAATCTACAGTAAAACACATTCAGGTCGTTAGCCAGTTGGGGATTTTCCACATTGTGGGGGGGATGGTGA
This sequence comes from Brachyistius frenatus, assembly GCF_029030835.1. Lineage (NCBI taxonomy): Eukaryota > Metazoa > Chordata > Actinopteri > Embiotocidae > Brachyistius > Brachyistius frenatus. The sequence goes on from NW_027210600.1 coordinate 2,021,251, forward strand.
CTTGTAGTGCATCAGGGTCTTCAGGGTTTTCCAAACTGATGCTGGGTCATTGGCTGAAAAGCTGTTTTTAAGCCTTTCAGCGTAGCTCTTCTTAGCTGCCTTGACCTCCCCTGTCAGTGTTTTTTCTGGCCTTGTTGTACAAGACTCTGTCCCCACTCCTGTAGGCCTCCTCCTTGGCCTGATGGAGCTGCCTGAGTTGTACCGTAAACCAGGGTTTGTTGTTGTTGTATGTGCAGAAGGTTTTGTTCGGCACACACACGTCCTACAGTGTCGGGGAGTTCATGCAGGTTTGCAACTGCAGCCTCAAAAAGGCTCCAATTAGTGCAGTCGGAGCAGCTTTGACTCATTGGTCCATCTCCTCACTGTCTTGGCGACAGGCTCAGATGATTTTAATTTCTGTCTGTAAATCGGGATGAGATGCATCAGACAGTGATCAGAGAGTCCAGGGCTGCACGGGGAACAGAGCGAAAGGCGTCCTTTATTACTGTGTAGCAGTGGTCCAGGGTGTTTGTGTCTCTGGTGAGACACGTAACATGCTGTCTGTATTTGGGAAGTTCGTGCCTGAGGTTTGCTCTGTTAAAATCCCCCCAGAACAATGAGTGGGTTTTCTCCTCGTTGTTCATCTGGTCAGCCAGGTGTTGCAGCGCCTCACAGACACAGGCCTCCGGTGGGACGTAAACACCGACCACAATGAACGAGGAGAACTCCCACGGCGAGTAAAACGGTTTGCAGTTTATGATCAGGGTCTCTAAGTGAAGACTGCATGATTGCTGTAACACTGTGACATCTGTACACCAACCTTCGTTTATGTAAAAACAGATTCCGCCTCCCCTTGTTCTCCCCGAGAGCGAAGCTGCGGTGGAGATGGAATCCCGACAGGTGAAGCGTCGAATCCGGGATGTGCTCACCGAGCCAGGTTTCAGTGAAGCACAGGGCAGCAGATCTGTAGAAGTCCCGATTTTTACTGTTAAGAAGCATCAGTTCATCCATCTTGTTTGCAGGAGAGTGGACATTCGCCAGGTGAATAGATGGGAGCGCAGTTCGAAAACCACGCTCTCAGTTTAACGAGCGCTCCAGCTCGCTTCCCCCGGCGTCTCCGGCAAATCCTACAGAGAGCTGATGCTCCTCCGACCAACAACTCCAAAAAACGTTCTGGTCCGGTGAAAACTGGAGAAAAAGGTTTTCCAGAGGACAGTCCAATGTTTAAGAGTTCCTCCCAGGTGTATGTGAGCAGAGAGGGAGAGCAGTAAACCATGCAAATGAACAGAAACACAAAAAGTAGGAGAGCGAAGTACCGAGGCTGCCATCCACGGTGACGTCTTGTGAACTCCCAATTTTGTATTTATATATTTCACGATATGAGAAGCTAATGTCTAAATATAGCCGTATCAAACTGCTTAAAACCAATTTGCATCAATTAATCAACAATGGATTTACAAGAATCTATGTTAAAGTTCAGGAAGATTATACTTGGTTATGATCAATTAAGCGATTAGTGATTAAAACACCTGCTAATCTGACATCGTGTGGGAATGGTTTGATCACGTTCGACTGACATTGCTGCAACATAACAGTCCCTCCAGGACTTTATGGAGTTGTTTGCTATTGTTGCAATCAGATGTGCATAATTTTGCATCTGCGTTACTCAAAAATTACGATGTAATTTGTTAAGTTTTAAGTAAGTTTTTAGCAGTAAAATTGGGGGAATTAGCAAAAATTGCAAGTCAAGGAAAATATAAAGAGCCGTAGGTAATCTACGATAATGCACATCACAGAAATATTATAATTATAGTAATTTTTTTTTACATTATTTATTTATTTATTTAAACGAAGAAAACCATGGGGTTCAAAGTTAAAAGACTTATTAATACAAAGACATCTTTACAAAACAGTCTGTGACTGTAATATAGAATAGAAAGGCTTCATCTACTGTTAAAAAAAAGGCTTAAAATGCTTTTTATAAATTCTAAAAATACTACATCCTCAAAAACAAAGAGCAGTCTTTTATGAGACCACATTTCCCACAAACCCTGTCACTTTCTGTTTTTATGGTTACCTTGCATGCGGTCCATTTGGATGGAGAGGGGAACTGAGCCTCTTTGTTTGTAAATAAGGAGTTATTTTTGTTAATGAAACAAGTTTTTCTTTTTTAAAAGGTTACTTGAAGTCATATGGCTTTCAGTAGAGTTTCTGTTAAAGATGATTTTTTTTTTTATGGAAAAATGGCAAGAAAAATTCACTATATAATAAGGAAATTGCTTGAATTTGCATGAATTATTCCAATGACATAAGCAACGGATCATAAAATTGTCAACCTATTTTATCTCAAATTCTTGCTGAACTGATGAATTGAAATATGAGATCAGAATTTTTGAAAATTCTCATCTCAAAATCTTTCATCAAAAGAAAGAAATCAGAATTTTTTTTTTCAGACTTGTCAGAGCCTGTTCTGTTGATGAAGTAATACAGCTAAAAGCAAGGCTGTGTAGGTTCGAACTAAAGTTATTCAGGAAAAAAACAGATGTAATTAAAATTCCCTTTGAATGGGCATCAATACATCCCTTAAAGTGAAGGGAGTCCTGCTGCTCGGATGGGACAGTGGACGCGGAGCTCCAGAGAGTGATCAATCTCAAACCAATGGGAAAGGCAGTCTGATTAAACAGGGAAGACAGAAAGTGGAATCAACTTTGAGGGGACTTTTTTGCCAATGAGGAAAAAACTGTACACACACACACACACACACACACACACACACACACACACACACACACACACACACACACACACACACACACACACACACACACACACACACACACACACACACGTTCAGAGATGTGTTCTCCTTTCACTTTCTTCGTATGCGGTCTCAGTCTCACTCTCATTTCCCCTCCATCACTGCAGCTAATGGCCATCTCAGTGAATACTGTTTGATTGAAGGGACGTAATCAAGCCAAGAAATGCTAATTGAACTCTTTCTCTGCCTATTGCCATCACAAACACAAATACAGTAATTGACTACAATTGTTCCCTTAGTAAACGGCGGCAGGGTTACTTAGATTCTACTTAGCTAAGTTCTTTATAATGAGGACTGAATCATCGATATGTTCACATTAATGCTGCAGATTGTCGTACTTTGAATTGATATTTTTCCTTCCGCTTCAGTTGGAGAAAAAGCTGCCAAGAAGATGTGTTCTTTTTCTTTTTTTTCTTAAAGCATTGAATTTCTCCAAATTTGCTTTTCCACAATTTGTTCAGCCTTCCTTTCTATCATTCTTTTCCTCTTCGTATCTTCTCCCACTAGTCGTGTGTCTTAACAACAGGAACAGAAACTAAATTATCACCAGAATCAGTGTAAATAACGCAGGAACTAGTTTTCCTTCCACCTGCCGTAGGCGTATGCATGCTCTGGCTCTGCTCTCAGCAGATTGTTGGCGTGGATGAGAACAAATAGTCACAGCGGTGTGTGATGTGTGTACTTTTCATGCTGGGACATGAGAAGTATATTAGAAACATTGAAAAAAATCTGCTTGCAATAGAAATAAATGCTTCGTCAAACACAATGGCTACTCTTGTTTTTTTTTTTTCCAACATGCAATTAGTATTTACGTATGAAGTGGTTTCTACATTCACCCACGTATTGAAAATCTAAAATTTAAAAGTGCTGCCATATAAAACATCTTGGAACTGTGCCTCTTGTATCTGTCTGAGTGCAACTATTTAAATCCCAGTGTGTGCATTGTTCTGAAGAATGTAGGTCTGTATTGTATAATAATTAATATTTCAGCACTGTATGCTTATACATAATATTTAGGTGTAGTTAACATGCTTCGCCTGTCCTTCAGTCAAGTGGAAGGTTTAGAGGCTTGGATAATATATTTATGCATGCTCATTTGACCATGTGTTCACAAAGATATAGCAGATATTGCTGTTCCTTTTCTAAACAAGTATGAATTATACCAATATTGCTGTTTTGTTGTTTGGTTGACAAGCTTTTCATTACTGTAATAACACATTTGCATTGCTACCGTAGCATGTTTTATCATCAATTGAATACAGCGGAACAGGCTGGATGGAATACTTTCTGTTCCAATTTTATTGAAACAGATTGTATATCATAATAATTAATAAATTGAATTAAATTACAAAACAACAATAGTTATTTTGTGCAACTGGTAAAATTCTGATTTTGAGTAAAGACTACTAATGTAAACTTGCTTTATTTCCTGCTTCTCATTCAAGTTATTTGTTTATTCATCTTAACTTGCTTGTAAAAACTTAGATAGTTTGAGGCAACAGTTTTCCACAATATTTTCTAGTAAACTCTACTAGTTCAGGCTAAGAGTGTGGCAAATATATGTCATGTTCATACAACATAATCAAGACATCCTCATTGTACTGAGATTGGAGGAGATGGGAATATATGGCATGGAAAAATTACATCAATCCAACAAACTAAATTTTTTTTGTGTCTGAGCACATCCACAATGTGTGCACAAGCCGCTGACGTGCATTGAGAAGCTACAAATTAAACCCGTGCTGCATTCCTCATAGAAAATGTACCCATAGAAAATGTCACATATCCATGACAATGCTCTCCTTCGGAAGTGACCAACAGACCCGTATTTTATTATTGTTATTGGTAATCATTTGTGCGTGGGTGTATGTGTGTGTACAGTATGTGTGTGAGTATCAGTGGATGAGAGAGAGAAGGTGGGTTAGAGAGTGGTCATCGATCAGCCCCGGGACAGGACTGTAGATGGTGATTATAGCGAGGGGGGGGAGGGGATCAGGGATCAGTTCTCCTGATTGATCTACCTCTCTCCGTCCTGGGTCGCAGTTCAAGAATGGCCATTTTACACTTTTCAGTGGCACACAAAAAAAATACCCTCTCAGGGCCATAAATCTATAGTGTGAGTGTTTATTAGTAACAGTGTGTGTGTGTGTGTGTGTGTGTGTGTGTGCGTGCGTGCATGCGTGTGTGTGTGTGTGTGTGTGTGTGTGTGTGTGTGTGTGTGCGTGCGTGCGTGCGTGCGTGTGTGTGTGCATTAGTGTGTCAGACCCAGATTTCCGGTGCCGCTAAATAATTCAGCAACACTGCTCTCTGCTCTGGAAATATTAGATGAAATATTGAAATGTTGAAATTGCAAGAGGAATCATCACATAAACAAGATAAGAGAAGATAAGACAAGACAAGACAAGAGAAGAGAAGAGAAGAGAAGAGAAGAGAAGAGAAGAGAAGAGAAGAGAAGAGAAGAGAAGAGAAGAGAAGAGAAGAGAAGAGAAGAGAAGAGAAGAGAAGAGAAGAGAAGAGAAGAGAAGAGAAGAGAAGAGAAGTCAAGTCTCCCAAATTTCATATCTTCATCTCTCCAGAAACAGGATAAAATAGTGCCAAGTAAAACAGTAGCTTATTGCTATTGCTGATTATGTTGCTTGTTTGTGGAAGCATTCATTTGAATATCTAATATGTAACGATATGAATGGTGTTTTACGTGCAGCCTCATTTTGAGGATCCTGTGAAAACGAGATGATGCACGTATGAATAACGGCCATACACATAAAGGAGTACCTCGTGTTTTGATTATTTAGTTTTCACTGTTAATGCTGTTAATTGGCTATTATGCTGTCCATTGTAACATGGATTATGGATGGGCTCTGCAGTGTTGTACTGAATTTATTATCCCTTGTAATAATAAATGGGATTGTATTGTGGGCGTTATTGCATCATTATCCCTTCTAGGCTGTTGCCCACAGCAACACGGCGCAAGAGTTTTTGCAGTATAAACTTGACCATAGCCCTTTTTTGACTGCAGAACATCATGGGTGATCTTTAGGATGATTTGGGTGAAGCTGTGCAGCTGGCCGGCCCTTTCATCTTCCGCTACTCTGTCCTCATCAGTCTCTTTGTTTATCCGCCACTAAATCAGTCTCTCGTCTTCCTGCCTGCTTCTCGTCATCCACCCTCCATCCATCTCCCCTTTTCATGTTGGCACCTTGGAGTGGGCACCCCTGGCTGAGGAAACTGCCAGATAGCCAGGCCGGCCTCACGGCCTTGCTTGGCATCATCATTTTTGCTTCTGACACATTCAACCTCAGGCAATAACCCTCGCTCTGTGCCACCCTCCTTCCCTTAATCTATCCTTGTCTCCAAGCCTACAACATGCTCTGTCTTTCAACCCCTCTCTACCTACTTCTCCGTCTCTCTTCTTCACATGCTTTTTTATCCAGCTGTTGCCAGATGTTGTTGCCTCCTTTGCATATTCCCCAGTCTGACCCTTGCAGAACTTTCTTCCTGCCTATCAATTCTTTCATCTCCCTTCTTTCCACACCAGAAACAGACGAGTGCTTCACATATACTTTACAATAACACTTATCACCAGTAGGTTCTCTATCTCCACCCCCCTCTATCGCCCTCATACCCTCTGATCAATAGCTCTCACATGGTAAACAAACAACAGCAGCAGCCAAACATTTGTCAGGCTACAGTGCACAGTGGTGTTTTTCCTCACAGTCTAAATGCAATGACTAATTGGATTTAGAAATTGATTTTGGGGGTGGGTGGGGGAATTGTCAAGCAGTTTGGAGAGAAGGAGGAGAGAAGTGAGAGGGCTAGAGATGGATGCCTAAATGGAGAGGAACCCGTGAGCCATTCCAGGAAGACGACGCGGGCTGTGCTGCAGCTCGCTCATGACATTTTGCTCATTTGGCACTTTAAAAGCTCCGCCTCCCACCCAGCATACACCTCTAAACTCTATAAAACTCCTGGCAGGAGGTTTGTTGTGATCCCTACTCATCCATTTCCCACTCAATTCTTCAGATTTGTTGCTTTTATTTGCTCTGAATAAACAAATATATTTTATAAAAAACAAGACTAACTAGAATGCTGACCATTTTAGTTTAGCTTCTTAGCATGCTATCATTTGTTAACTGGCACCCTTGGTACATTTGAGGCCGACAGGAAAGTAATTTGTTTTGGACAAAGTCACACTTTGACACTCGATGGGAGAGCACCTGATCAAAGTTACTCCAATTGATCCTGAGGGGAATCTGAATGTCTGCACCAAATGTCACAACAATCCATCCAATAGTTGTCGAGAGGTTTTAGTAACCAAAAGTGTCAAGTGCTGGTGGCACTAGAGGAAAAGTCAAGGGATCACTGAAGTCATCAGGATAAATCATCTGGGAACCATGAATGCCTGCACATAATTTTGTTCCAATCCATCAAGTAAATGTAAATTTCCCATAATAACCGTTGACCAGAGGAGGGCACGAAAAGATCCATTCAAATTTGTCCTGTTGGGACTTGTCATCCTGAACCATAAATATACATCAATCTGCTAGTGGATTCATCCTTTAAGGATCATGGATGTCTGTTGAGTTATTTCTAGATCAAAGTGGTGGACTGACCAACTAACTGATAAACAGATCCACATCACCCATCATGACGCCAAGGCTAGAAATGATTCAGGTTATGATGAGTAGTTCAATCAATAAGGCAAACATAACTTTTAGTTGCATCTCTACCCACACATACAAAGATGTATGTAAAATTCACCGATCTCACTCTAAATGAAAGAAAAAACTTAATTTGAATTAAGAATCTTGCTATCTCAACAATTAACATTAATTCAGGTATTCCCTACATTTGTGGCAGCTTGCAAATTTGCAAAATTCCTGTGATTTTTTTTTTTTTTTTTTGCAAAAATGGTCCTTAGTAGAATCTCTCCTGAACTACAGTGCAAAATAAATCTTTCCAAACCAAATTTGCTTCATTAACAAAAATAACTTATCTTCAGCTGCTCCTCTCAGCATCAAAACAAACACATGCTGCTTGACTTGAGAAACCAAAAGTGACATGGTTTAGAGATGCGGTCTTATCATGGTAATAATGAGATTCAAAAATATTTAAAGCCCTTTTTTTGTTTTATGTAGGATGTAGCCTTTGTATTCTACAACACAGTCACACAGTCTGTTTTGTAAAGTTATGTCACTTTCATGAATTCTTCCATTTCTGTATTTTAATACTGTATTTCATGTCTTAAACTGCACTATAACCTTTATCCTATTTTTAGCTTGCTTAATGTTTTAATCACTGTTTTTAATGTTTTAATCACTGTTATCAATTGTTGTCCTTTTCTTTTGCCTTATGTTTTGATGCTTTTAATGGTTTTATGTGAAGCACTTTGAGTTGCCTTGTTGTTGAAATGTGCTCTACAAATAAACTTGCATTGCCTTGTCTTGCCTATAATTTTGAGTCCATGGTTCTGTAAATAAATGTTTTTAAAGATTAAAACTGCAATATTTCTATGTTGTGCAGCATGCTTATAATCATAGAAAGTGATTACATTTGACTCATTATTAGGTAGTAATTTAAAAAAAAAAAGTCACAACCTTTTTTCCTTGACTTGCAATTCTTGCCAGTTACCTCAATTTTACTGCAATTAAAGCACTTAAAATTCTGCAAATTCGAACATTTTTTGGAACGGTCGCCACAAAACCACGCAATTTAGATCAAGACACAAAAAAAAAACCAAAACCGGGGCTGATTAATATACAGGACAAAATCAAGACAATCACCTAGAATATTCTTTACAGAAGCCTGAGTATCTCAGTATCTCGTGTGAGTGTGTCTGATGTGAGGTTGTTGCCATAAGGATCTGTTTGCAAGCAACCTCATTACACTGATGGGCTGAACATTTAGATTTAGATTATAGTTATTGTCAAGGAGAACAATCTCCTCTTGGACAACATAATTCTGCTAACAATAGCCACTGATTATATTCAGCACTTATCTCCGCAGAAGGCGAGTCCCTCGCTTTCTGATGCCAGTGTCTGTGAGATGCAAACAGAGAACAGGAAAGTATATGTCTATCAGTTTCTAAAAGTGCGTGTTTGTACAAGGCGGGTGTGTGTACAAGACTGAGTACAAAACCCTGTGTACGTTGCCGAGTTTGGTTTCCTGCAGGTTTTAGACGTTACAGACAAAACAAGGACATGATACGTGACCTTTCACTGTTGGTGTGAGTCAGGACAGGGACTGTGGGGAGGGGTGGTGTCACTTGGCAGTTGCCATGGCGATGATGTGGCGGTCACAGCTATCTATGGATGCCAAGATTCACATCGCCAGCTGAGGGGCAAGTGTCTTGGCACAGCTCAGACCTTGTATCAGACCTGGCAGGGATGCGGTGGAGTGAACACGGCATGCTGGCCGCTGCCAAAGTGGCTTAAGCTGCTTGTGTTTGTGTTTGAACCTTGGAAGCAGAGGACACTTGCAGTTTGAGCACCCAGAAGAGATCACGAATAGGCTTGTGTGTGTGTGTGTGTGTGTGTGTGTGTGTGTGTGTGTGTGTGTGTGTGTGTGTGTGTGTGTGTGTGTGTGTGTGTGTGTGTGTGTGTGTGTGTGTGTGTGTGTGTGTGTGTGTGTGTGCATGATAAATAAAGCGGAGTATTTAAAGATATTAAAACCTCAAACAACTATCTGCCTGTTGTGCAATTTTAAAATGCTGTGAGACAACATTTGACATGGGTAAAAGATCAAATTCCTACTCAATCTGAATTCCAGTATGAGTTTCTTTGTGTGATCCACCATGGAAATAACGAGTCTTAATAAATCATACCCATAGGCACTTTTCAGTTTCTTTTCTTTACTGTCCATGATGAAACTGAGTTTGATGTTTTTCCAGCTCCACCTACACTGACTGACAGACTTAGTAAATGTGTGTGCATTTAAGTGTGAGCTTATACATCTTATCTTGTTTCCTCCAGCGTCTCTGTGCTCAGCACCCAGGAGCTGTCTCCATATCTATCTGTGTAGGGTGAATGACTCTGTGATCTCCTGGAGTCCATCTTCCAGGCGGCACTCTGGGCTCATCTATCATTGCTTGCTGACTCAAGCCAAACCCAAACAGTGTCTCCTTTTGCAATAAGTTTCATCTGTTCGTCTCAACCCTTTTCCTATCTTGGATTCACAGTCACGCAGCAAAACACCACGCAGAAATCCTCCCAGAAACACACACACACACAAACGCACAAGAGTTTGTCGGGGAACACAATCTCCTTTATCTGCCCATCTCTCGAGTGCACGCTTGAGTACAAAGCAATCGCAGCCAGATCACACACAGAAACAGGCTATCCATCTTTATCACTTTTACACGAAAATTCCTCTCGCATGCATATGTTCATGAACAAGAAAACTTGCATTCAAGCAATGAAAGAGAGATAAATAAATGCCAGGAATAAAATAAATAAATTGAAATGAACAACATGCTCAGATTGCTGATATGTCCAACACCTCGCTCCTTATCTCCCACCTCGCCTGTAAAGAAACAAACAGACTGATTTGCAATTCCAAAATGGGTATGAGGGGGAATGGGTGGCTGGAGGGAAATGGGAGAAAAAAAAAAAGGAAATGGGAGATAGGGAGATGCAGGTTGAGGGGTTCACGTGGGTTGCATTCACTCACTGTCCTTATCAGTTGCCATATTAAAGCTGCTGTTTTCCCCTCGTTCTCTCCGTCCCTCCCTCCCTCCTTTCCTCCCCTTCATGCTCAAGCAATCGTGGACCTCTTGTCAGAGCAATATTGCAGCTCGGTGATGAGATGCCAGATAAATGGATGCGTCAGGAGTGTGTTGTCATTCACCGTTCCCTTTGCAGTCAATAATGTGAGTGTATGTTTTTTTTTCAGACTAAAGCTGAGGGGATAATTACATATATATATATATATATATATATGTTTGCAGAAGGATCTGGTACCCTCTGGGAGGATGAGCAACGATAACAGTTCTCAAGGCCAAGCAAAACCACTGACATTTACATTCACCTGGGTGGACTGCTGATAAGGTAGCTGGGATTCATAGCTACAACAGTGAAATGATGATAATATTGACTGACCGTCCTATCAGCTGCGGAGAATGTCATTTACACGTGGGACTCTACAGTGGGAACCAGTTCAATGTCAAGCACATCAAACATGAGGACTGTGATGTAAATTAATATCAGCTGATAGATAACTGCATCAAAAGATGAATGATTGTTAAATAATGTAGATCATAGTGATTTAAGTTCCTATTAACAGGCGAAGCCGCTGCAGTTCAGGATGCTTCCTCGCTGCTTTGATTCTCATCAGGCCACTGGGGCCAGCCATCGCTGTCATTTTCCATATGAAGGGTAATGGGATCAACCATTTGACCTTTTTCCTTCGTTGTAACTTTATTAACATCCATGGCATCCAGCCATATATTCATACTTGGAAAAGATGGATCTTCTCTTACACACAGCAGGATGGGTCAGACCTGCCAATGAGCTCCAGCTTTGATTTTTCAAGCGTTTTTAGAGCCAGTGTAAGTTAATTGTGTAATGCTGTTAACATATCCTTATCCTTTAACCAATGATGTTGTTCTTTCCTGGAATGTATTTGACCCAAATCCCAATTCCCCGTATTGATTAATTAAAGTTAAGACTCTTTCTAAAAATCCTCCTCTTTAAACGTACTTCCCAAAGTGGCAATAAAGAGTGAGTCCACATGCTTGCTGCCTCTTAAACTGGGCAAACACCGTGCATATGTATTAATGTTGTGCCTTCTATTAACATGCACTACATGTTTTAATCAGCCTTTTTTTAGAGCAAAGACCTGTGATTTATATTATCACACAGTACAGAACGATTCATACAGAACGTGCATACTTACACTGAAGGAGAGCACAGAACCCGCTGACGGATTTGTCCAGTGACAGTTCAATTCGGTGTCAAGTCAAAGCATGTAATACACCCATCAGTCCACTACATATTGTGTAACTGACACATTTTGTGTGAAAAAAAAACATGGGTAGGTTTCAGTAAAAAAACAACAACATGTGATTAGGCCTAGAAAGACAAAACCATGTGATGAGATTTAAGAACACAAAACCACATGGTTAGGTTTAAGAAAGAAAAAAATAAATAAAAAGCATTATTTATGCAAATTAACTATGTTCTCAATAATTATGAAAAAACTAAGAAAGGATAAGTATTTTGTGTTATTCTCATTTGAAAGGAAAGTAAGAAAGAAAAAAAAGGGAAAATATGGACACACCACATCACAGCAAATGTACGCTAGCGTCTGTGCACGCTTTAAGTTAAAGTCAACTTTAAACTTCAGCTCAGAGATACAATTTTATAATCACTTCTGAGGAAACTCGGGTGCAGGCTTGCGTGCCTCATCTGAAATGATTTTGAACTAGTCTGCTGCACTCTTAACCTCACAGAACCTTGATATAGTGCAGCATGCCAATGTGTTGACACTCTTGTAGCCGTGCAGAGAAATCCCAATCACACTCAATATCAACACACAGCCGCTGCCGCCAGACACGCCGACTCCTTATGAGTACAAACGCTTTGACACCGTGCAAATGCCAAACACTTCACTGTGATGCAAGCCTCAAAACACACACACACACACACGCACGCACGCACGCACGCACGCACGCACACACACACACACACACACACACACACACACACACACACACACACACACACACACACACACACACACACACACACTAATTTAAAAAAAGACAGATTTGTAGGCACTGACAGACACAAAAAATGTTTTCCAAAGCCCGACACTGTGGCCGCTGAACATATGAAAGCTAAAAATCAGCAGACACATCACAACAAGGACTTGACTGACAGCAACGTTTATTCCACAGCAAAATGTTTGCTTTGTAAAAACTGGCATATGTGCACACTTACTTACAGTACGTACTCGCCTAAACTCAACAGCCTGAGATGTCACTATTTCAGCTGCAATACTTCAAAAAATAAAACATTTGAATAAGTTGTGGCAGTGCAGAGAAAGCCCTGATAACAGCATTTAAACCATCGTGAATGGAAATTCTGTGGCACGCAACACTTAGAATTAAAGTATAATGACTGAATTGAAGTATAGATTCTGTGGTGGTTGTTGGATGGGTGGTTGTTAGGAGCCATAACTCAGTATTTGTAAAATCTTGGCTAAGGCCCTGCATACATGCATACGATAGAGCTTCTAATAATTTATCTCCAAGACAGCCTGTTCAAAAGCAGTTTTGCTGTATCAAAAACAAGCTTCTGACTCATAGAATTTGACATTTTGCTCTTCCTGCAGTGCACACACAGTGGGAAGATAATGTAAACACTCAGTGCTTATAGCATCCTGGAATCTCCCAGTTGTCATGTGGGTTGTGTTTGCCTCTGATACATGAAGCTCAGCGAACACCACCTACTGTATTAAAACCTTAATGGCTGTTTGCCAGCACCAGACAGATGAGGGTAAATACTGGATAATATGATGATATGATCATAACTTGCTGGAAATTGACTTTGGTCCAGAGTTTATAACCCCCAATCAGAGGCAGAATGAGAGCAGAGGTTGGATTCCGACGAGAGATTCATATAATCTTTACATATGCTGGCTAGAAACTGCAGTAAAGTCATTTAAACATATACTGACTATTACATCTTCCGAATTGATTATTATTTTTACCCTGTGAAACTTAAATCAGTTTGACACAGTGCTAACAAAGATCTTAAAATGGTGGGTAATTTAATTCACCCTGAAAAAGGTTTACAGAGAGACTTCAAGTGCCTATATTGGTGTTATCACTCCCAGCCAGCAGCTCCAGTCACTCTACTATAATCCAAGAAGAGGGCAGTTTATTTTAATATCTAAATATGTACCCTTTAGAGTGTCTGCCATTCAAGGAGGTGTATATTTTCGACCCTTTTTCTTATTTCCAACAACAATAAAACACACATGGATGCACTCTAAAGCCAGTGGGGAGACAATTTTAATTAGCGTTTCGACTGATGACCCGATGAAATAATAAGCCAAAGCTTAATTGTTGACCTCCTGACCATAAACAGCGGTGCCGGCTGGGGGTTAACAGCAAATCGACCATCTTGTTATTTTCCTAACTGGGCGCAATTGGCAACGCTTTTGCCAGTCGTCTTGGCGTGTGCTAAATTAGTCCAATTGACAGTGTCTTTACCCCTGTCACTCCAATCACCACAGGCACAACTTCGGAGCGGAGGCTTATACTTGTGATTACATGTGATATAAAAGCAAAGAAAACAGTACTCGGGGTAGAGAGGCAGCAGGGCTTTAACATAACCGCAGCACCACTACAAAGGCGCTTGGTTTTGCTTCTTTTTAAAAACAAATTAGATGCAACTTTCGTCTTCTTTCTTTTACAGCTGGAGGCACTATTGTTGACTGAGTACAGCTAAATCATGGCTGGAAACTGCAGCCCATTGCTATGGTAAATGTTACGAATGAGCTTGGAGGAAAATTTGAAGGTGATAACATCCTAAGAGATAAGCTAATGGACTCTAATGAGATGAGATAAGAATATTTGTTCCTCTGAAACGTGTAGCAATCACCTGTGTTTTCCAAAATGGCCGACCATGACCAAACCAAAAAAGGCTGCAGCAACTAGGGCACCACGTTGCCAAGTGTGAACACTTCATTTCACACCTCCATCGGCATGATTAACAAACTGCGGGTGGTAAACTTGTGGTAACGCTGCAATGCATGATGGGAGAGAGACCCTCTAACATGGTTAAAAGGCGGAAAGTGGGGAGGAAATAGAGACTAAAGTGGCCGGGAGAGGAGAGGCTTCTAAAGGTAAAAGCCAAGCTGTAAAAGCTGTTCTCAAGGCTTTTAGAGCCATGTTATTTGGACTACTTAGCTCAAAATGCTCCACACGGGAGAGTGTGATGCTGACAGAAATTCCATCCACCACAGCTGAGGGAAAGTAATGGGCAACATTAACTGGGAAGGCCCTTAAGGTTTTCAAGATGGTTAGTATGAGAGGAGAGACTCAAATGTGTCCCACAAGCTATTTCTCTATATATCGTGTGTGTGTGTGTGTGTGTGTGTGTGTGTGTGTGTGTGTGTGTGTGTGTGTGTGTGTGTGTGTGTGTGTGTGTGTGTGTGTGTGTGTGTGTGTGTGTGTGTGTGTGTGTGTGTGGTTATTATAGACCCACTCCGGTCTCTGGCTGACCTTGAGGAGATACAGTAAGTGTATTCAGACACCATTCCCCTGTGGATTTTATTCATATATTCATTCACAGGCACATGCGCTCACACATGCAGAGCTCTGATGCATGTACAGAAGAACAGCAGCTCACGCACTTAAAGCTCAGGATGTATTCACACATGCGTTGGCTGCTGCGCTTGCATCCCACATGACATTCTCCTATTTTGAAGTGAGTATCTGTTTGAGCTGGCAGAGATCCAGACAACTGCATAATGTTTAGAGATGAAGAGAAAACATGAGAGAGAGCGGTTAAAAAGCAGACATCCATTTCCTCTCACTTCTCCTCCCTCCTGGTCGTTTAAGGCAGCTGGTATTTTTAGCTCGATTGTTTACAGCAGTCTAGTTGCATTCTCGCCCTGACATAATCCAGATTTAGACCTACCTATGTGAGTGTCTTCATGTGTCACTTTGTCACTGCTCATCCTGATACAAGCTGAATGACAGGAAAGTATTTTAAGTATGTTAGCTGTAACCTGGATTAATGGAAACTAGATTTATGAGCACCTCCCCATACAAAATTTATTTGATCCATTGTCAAAACATTTTTTTAATGTTGTATTCCTTAATGCATATATAATTCATTTAGCGCCTCAATCTGCCAGGATTAAAATAGGAAACCAGCAATAAAGAGAAAAAATATGACAATTTTAAAAAGTCAAATAGGCTGATTGCAGAATTTAAAGTCCATCTCAGAGCCAGTTGCACCAGCTCTTCAAAAATTCAAACCAAACATAGTTATTAAGTCAGTGTTTCATAACTGTTCATGCCTATCTGATCAAATAATTGCATCACTAATTTAGAACCTGTTCCTGCTCCTTCCCACTATCTTTTCTCGTTCAGATTAGTCCTTTCTAACCTTTATATAATTATAACTGCTATGGCTAACTGAAGCACCTGACAAGAATAAACATAACACCTAAACATGAAATTCATAATATTTGACAAAATGTGCCAATATATCACTTATTTTGGACTCAAAACTACATACTAAATACTACTAACTCAGAAGCACATTTCACCATATTTGGAAATCTAATCTAATCTAATCCAATCCATTCATTGTTTCCCCAAGCAATTGAGCTTTAGTCAATTTATTTGAGGTCCTCTCCCCTTTTACACGTGGATAACATGGCTGGGTGCTGGACTACAACTATCCCTCTATGCCAATGATGTGCTGTTCTACCCAAACCAATTTACACTAACAATTCTCCCATCTCCTTTAGAGATGTGGTTCTTTCTTGGGATATAACGTAAATATTTTGAAGAGTGAACATTATCCTATCAATGTTCCAGCATTACAAGTTAAGGATTTGGATATCGCATTTAAAGTCCCTCCGACGAAAAAGCAGACAACCACCTCTTATTTTTTCTTACCATTTCTCCACTTAAATGTATAAAGTAAAATGTTCAACTGTAGAATTGAACTGAGTAACCTCAAAACTAGTTACAGCCTGGTTTGAATATCTCTATAGTGGGCGTGAGTTTCATCTTACTTCATCTGACTCACACATAAACACATGTACAAACACACACACACACACACACACACACACACACACACACACACACACACACACACACACACACACACACACACACACACACACACACACACACACACACACACACACACACACACACACACACACACACACAGGCAATAATAACATCATCCCTTCATCTGCTCTTCGTCTTGCTTTTTCATTCAAGTTTGCCTTTTGTAATTATCAAAATAATCAGCTCCACAGCAAACTAGCTGCCATCTCTCTCTTGGTATAGCAGTGTGATTAGCTCTCACAGGAGAAATATTCATACTGTGAATCAATTTCTAACACAACATAATAAAATTATACATACATCCATAAAGAAGCCACCTAGGGTGTAACACTGGCATTAGCATTAGATGAAATAGAGTCTATTTCACTTCAACGATGGCGGGTGACATTGTCAGTCATTTGCACTGTAGGGAAGCGTGTTTACTAAAGCAGGGCTGAGGTACTTTACAATCACCTTTAACAGCATTATAAGTGCAAGCAACTGGATGTGAAATGTTATGGATTGTTTTAAGCATGTCCTCGATGGGATAATTGTGTGCTTAAAGCTATTAAAGCCCTACACATGGACACGCTCAGCTATGGCTGGGTATGGCAACACCTCGAAACAGATCTGTACACGCAAAGAGTTATGGCCACCTAACGTTCAGCATCATAAAATACATCTTAAAACACTTCAATTTTCTCATTTGGAATCCTGCTGTAAATTGATGCTTTGTTAAACTTGATAAGATAGACTACAGCTCATTTATCTAGACTGTCAGGGTCGTCGCCATTCCTCTAAATTACAGCTCGGCTTGCATTCAATTTTTATGAAAATCCAAAAACGAATATGAGTGATTCGCACAATAAAGTGTCACAGACCCTTAAGTTGAACTTCTCTAGGCTGCAGCAGTTGTTACCTGTATCTTTCCACATATTGTTATGATGTTTCTCGCAGTTCATCCGTCCACCCTCTCCAGGACGATCCCTCCTCCCCGCCTCTCTCTGACCGCATGTTTCTTGTCCTTGAGGCAGCAGTGAAATTATATGCAGTTTATTGAGCTTCACTCCATCTTCAAAACTGGTGCTGCTGAATGGGCTACTGAATAAAAGAGGAGTGCCTGTGCAAGGTAGAGGAAAATTATAGAGGTTGTAAATGACCACGGTGTGGGTCTTATGACTAGCATTGATGTCGCTGCTCTGGTGATGGGGGCCATACTGACAATGGCTCCGTTTTATTGCCGTAATTACTGGGTTAAATAACACGCTTTACTATGTACGTGCCAATTAAAAATGTCTTTTAAAAGTGGAGTCATTGTTTGTAATAAATGATTGATGAGATGAGAAGTGACAATCAATATTTTTTTTATAAATGTGAGTCAAGACAACTTGTATAGGAGAGGGGTTGGTTGTAATCAAAAAACATCAGATAATTATCCCCCATATCTGCAGTTTCCATTTGATCTGCTAATCGTTTTAGCATCTTTCAGCCTATTGTTTTGGTTTTCCGGTCCACAATTTGCTGTTTTGATTCACTCTCAAAGTTCTCATCAGAGTGATTTTTGGCCACTGCGGGTAATTTATTTAGTTCTTTGTTCTATCTGATTCAATGCCACCGTAAACACATAAAGTTAGAAACTAGCTGGTGATCATAGAGAATCACTTATCAGTTAATGAGACTGATATTTCTCAGAGAAGCTGTGGAAATAAAAACCAGAGATAGAAGGGGAGTGAATATTGGACTTCCATTCATCAGGTGGCTGGAAACATGACTCCAATTGAATGCTAATGCTGCTCCACATCTGATGGATGTGTACATATGCAACAAATAAGGTTTCTTCTAACCTTGAAAAGCGAAAAGTATTGAAGTGGTCCATTCATGAAGGTAAAATAATATGGAAATGCCCCTGAAGTGCTGTAACTACACCGAATAACTACACAGTCCATGTATTATATGCAGTATGTACTTGTATGAACAAAGAAATAAATATACAGTCTTCCCACATAGTGACATTACCTACAGTTCTGTATGTTTGGTGTCCGTAGACCCCAGAGAGATGTGACTGCCTATCAGACTTGTTATGATTAATCTGTTACAAACATCCAATAGCAGAAAATCTCAGTAGCCTCATTTAGAACATGGATGAGGTTTTACTGTGTGAAAATGACTGTCAACATCAATCACTGACACAGAGCATATGAAAATCCATTTAACAAAAGCTTTTACAGTTACACGGTGTTTGAGACCCCAACCAGGATAATGTGTGCCACTCGTCTGTGGTGGACTTCTGAAACATGTCAATCAGATTTGTAAGCGATTTAATATAACACGTCTACAAAGCTAACAGGATAATAAACCGATGATCATGGCTGCTCATCACAGGGAACTTGTGTCTTTGCAGAGTTTTTCCACAGCAACCTGTACATTTGTCTACCTTAATGCATCTTCTGGTGCACGGAGACAGGTTGTGAATATGATGCATGTAATGCTATATATCATGAAATGACAGATTGGTGGAGTTTATCTGCAGATTTTGTTGGAGTCAGCGATGTTACTGGCAGAGATTAAGGGTCACATCCTCCAAGGGCCCGAACAAAATGATGTGCGCAGGGCTAACAAAACACCGATGTGACTGATGTCATCTTTACCCTTTTAGTCCCATGTGCAGTTTCGTCCTTAGCAACGGTCAAACACTGCATGGCCATCACCCTCGCCCAAAGGCCCTTCATGTCATATGAGTAGAGGTTTCAATGTTCTCTGTACACTCTCCACTTCACATTTTAGACTGTTTCGGCAGATAGAAAATGGTAAGTCATGTGTGTGCGTGCGTGTGTGCGTGTGCGTGCATGCGTGCGTGCATGCACAACACCTCTATCTACCACCCACAGCCTTTCAGGCAAGCAACGCATTGGCAAGGTCGTGTTCCCCTTCGCTGCACTCTTGTGAAAGATAAGGCGTCAAAACAAAACCGACTACATTGTAACAAATGCAGAAACTTCCAGAAACAGGGGATCAATGCCTTCAATGGCACGAGGAGACAAAGAGAGGGAGGGGAGGACAGGTACAGAGTGTGGAGAGATGGACAATGGGAGACACCAAGATAATCCAGCAACGGCAATAGTTGGTCTCCCAAGAGAAGGAGAGCAGGGAACAGTGAAGTGGTAAAAGTCAAATAAACCTCTCTTTCTGTACTCTCCTTTTATCACCTGCTTCTCTGCCATCACAGACTCAATCCACAATGGAGGGAGTAAGCAGATTAGCTTGTTCGCCCATCAGAAAAGGGATTATATTTACCCATTTCCTTCGTCGGAAAAAGTTGAAGATAGATGAAAATGCGTCGGGGAGCGAAAAACTTTTTTGACGAATCCATGAGTGATTGAGGTTCCAGGAAAAGAGGCTTTTCTGTGTCCCTGTGTCAAATTTACTTGGCGAGGAGCCAGATTTGCTCATGGGGAACACGAAAACAACCAGAGCTTGATAACAAATATGATCACAGAGAGCTCCAAGATGAATTTGTTGTTCGTTTCTCTCAAAGCAGTGAGTTTAAATTCTCTATCTTAAGTAACAGTTTCAGAATCAAACAATATTTATAATTAAATGAGGTTTAGCTTTTCCCACAACGTGGGCAGAATAATTATTGAAACACTGATTCTGACAGGCAGGCTACTGCTTTCTGTTGAATTACTGTAAAGATGAAAAATGACTCGTTATGTTAAATAAATTACACTTCTTTGCAGATGGCGTTACATCTGTTTTATTTTTTTTCCCAGTATCCAATCATTCCTCATACACTCTCAGTCATAAAGATTTTGGTTCAAATTTTCATCTGCATTTTCTGTTCTGAAAATCAAGTACAGAAAGACTCTTAAACGTAAAGCTGATCCTCCTGTGAGCTCAGTACACTTTCTGTTTGAAAGTCAGCCTCTGGTCTTTTTCTGCCTTTGATGTTAACAAGCCTTGTTAATTGGCATGGTAAAAAAAAAGAAAAAAAAAAAAGAAGTTGGCTCCTGTGTCGACTACAATAATTATCTAGGCCTTAGCAGATTGATTCCGGAAAAAACAGAGCATATTTCTGGGGAGGTGTCTTTGATGTAGCCGAGAACCTGGAGTGGGTAATACAAAGGTTTTATTGGTGCTGTTTGCTATTTTTCTGATTGGAGTGACCCTTTTTTGAATAAAGCAATTGTGTTCTGGTTTATTGATACTGCTTGGCTGCATAGCAGGGATTGGAGAGGAGGATGGTGCTGTTGTATGAATCCAAATGAATTGTGGGACAACTGACCACAACACTCTAACCATGAGTCAGATCTGATGGAAAGGAACGTGTGGTTTTGCAAAGCTGACAGGTTGCAGATATTTGCAAGAGGGATGTGCAAATACATTAGCTGAGCCAGTGGAGCATGGAGCATCCCTACACAGCGACTGAGTCACAAAATAATAATAACTAACACTCAGTGTCATCAATGATTTAACTGATGCAAGTTGATATGTAAGTGTGCACACCTTATTACTTATAAAACCAGGAAAATAATGTCCAGGAGAACAAACATGCATTCAAAGCAGAGCTGTAGCCAGATTTTATATTTACATATGCATGAGTATAGAAGGGTGATCCACAATTTCCAATACTGTTCCTGTTGCTGTACACAGTAATGATCATCAACCAGGGGGAAACAACAACTTTCACGAGTAAGTATTCCAAGTTATGTAGCTTAATCAACATCAGCACCTCTGTTACATGCGTCTTGAGACTACTAAAACGTGCACATTTAGGATTTCATCATGGACTTGAGCAGAGAGCGCGCATAAAACTTTGTGTCAAACTCAAAAAAATCCACAACAGAGACCCTTGAAATGCTTCAGAAAGCTTACGGAGATCAAGCAATGAGTCTGTGTATTGACTGGCGTTAGTGTTTCACGAGGGACAGAACCTCACTGTCCAAGACCGAAGAAGAGACATCACTTCACTGCAACCAGGTTGTGCAGGATTGTGAGATTTGGTTTGCTAACATGACACATGGAACCATAATTTGGTTCCCTGTGACTTCTTCCTGTTCCCCAAAAATTTGACACAAAATTTGATGTGCGCTCTCTGATTCAGTTTCAGGTCAATGTTGAAATCGCAAATGTGCACGTACCAGTGGTCACAAAAACTTGTGTAAGTCAGCATGCTGATAACATGAAATTTATTCCAAAATTTTGGCCACAAACTATAAAGGCTCTATCTGGAAACAAAATTCACCTACCAGCACCTCTAAAGCTCCCTAATCAGCATATTAAATCACATTGTTGAATCTGTACAAAAATCTCTTACGTTTTATTTTAAAATACATAAAGGTCTAAATGGTGTTTCAAAGCTCTCTCCACACTCTGTGCCAGGAATAAATTATGGGGAGAACTGACGAAGCTTTTCTTAATTTTTTTTTTGCCTACAGGTAGGGACATATAAAGTTTCTTAATTTAGAAATATTGAAATCAACTCATGGAACTCCCACTGTGTGTTAGGTTGAGATTATAGAAGATGAACTCCACTCAGTCAATAGATACAGCAGTTCAGGCACTTCCTGAAACAAAACTATAATAAATGTTTGCTGGCAAGTACAAGTGACTCAAACGAATGGGATTTAATTATTGGCTGACAACAGCTAAAACACAACTGTGAGATGACAACTGAATGAAAAACAAAATTCTACAATTTCCTGTTTCACAAAGCTTATAGTTAGGGCTGGCTCAGGTGACCTTGAGTCGTGCTTGCTGTTACAGGCCTGAGCTTCTGGGGGGCCTTCATTCTCTTCCCCTCTTTCACTCTGTATGCATTTATATGACACCATTACATCTCATGAACTTAATGCCTTCTTTCTCCTATAGTTTCTTCATTGTTTGTTGTCTCTCTATGCAGTTCCCCTAGCCGTTGATCATGGGTTAAATTGCTGGGTTTCATTTCTATAATATTCTTCGGTTCTGTTATAAAGGATATGTTTTGTTAAGTGCTCTGAAATAACTTGCGTCGTGATTTGCTGCTGTACAAATAGGTTTAAATTTAACTGAATGTGATTAACAGTTCTCAAGTGCCAAAAAGTATCAACAGTATCACATTACAGAATAGACTGGCAGATCAAAAGGTGATCTCTGAGAAATGCACTACACCGAAGATGGAGAAAAGTTTACATTGGAAAACTAAATGGTATGGCAGTAACTAAAACAATAAAATGTTGCTCAAGTTTGAAGTTAACTTTAACTCCAGGAGAAACTCCCACTGGACATTATTTGTTTTGCAGAGTTCACTCAAACACATGCTGCGTCTACTGACATCAAAACCTAATGCCTCCCAACAGTGGAAACAAAGATTTGAAATCCCTAGATCTCTCACCAAACAAATAAAGCATACAGGGAGATGAAGGGGAACAACAGGCCATTAAAGTAATAATGAAAACAAAAAATGAGGGAGCTGAAACAAATGGAGGCAGATGAAAGTGAGCTTCCCTCTGTTATTATGCAGGCTGACACCATCACCATCTGAAGGACAGCACTGATGCAAAGGTGTAATTTAAATGTCCCGGGTTCCTTTGAAATGCGACCTCTGAACGCAGCGAGAGACCCATTTTCCACCATTTTATTCTCTCAACATAATCTTACTTCAGTGATGAGCTAAAGGACCCTCTATCTCCATCTTAACGCCTGCAGGGATAAAAGTGATAACGATGCACAAAAACTCTGAGTCTGTGGGTTCCAACGCTGTCAGAGCTTTATCAAACCATGTGTGGGTGACAAATAATATGAAAAAACAAAAAAAACTGCAGGATGAATACACTCATTGAAACAGCTGGAAAATGTGAGGTCGATGACAATAATCTCCCTCGGTAGCTGTCAGAAAAAAATTAGTCAAATCTAGCCAGCTGGGACTAGTTGTTACAAGAGAACAAATCCAGCTTTTTCACAATGTAGTGACCCATGGCCGAGGTAATAGTGCAATTTTTTTTCAAGATTAAGTAGGAAATTACCTATTTGTGTCACGGTTTGAACAATTCTGCTTGTATGAAAGTGAAAGCAATTTGCAATCCTGCAGCATAATCCTTCAACAATATACAGTATCCTTATTTCATTACCGTTTGACAAATGATGGAAGTCCACGCACAAAGGCTGCCATTTACAGTAAGTAACAAGGTGGGCTATTAAGTTGTGCTTTAAAAGTGTCCTCAACCTCCAATCCCCACAATGTCTCAGAGTTTGGTTGGTTGGGGGAGGAAGTGCTGTATCCGACAATTGCTGTAACTTTCAGAAACCTTTACGCACCATGTAATTCTATCAAATTATATTCAATTTATTTATATAGCGCCAAATCACATTACAAAATTATTTCCGGGCACTTAACAGTACTTTACAGTGTTTTACTAAAGAACCCAACAATTCAAGAATTTCCACATTAGTGGCTCTCGGGAAAAAACTCCTTGTTAACGGGAAGAAAAACATCCAACAGTGGGATGGAAAAACTCCCTTTTAACAGGAAGAAACCTCAAACAGAACCAGACTCAGAGGTGGACGGCCATCTGCCTCGACTGGTTGGGGTGAGGAGAGAGCTGGTATTGAACTGGCATAGAGTGGCAAAAGTAGGCTTCTGTCTCAAGCTGTTTCCTCATTGTTCAGATGGTTACACAATGAAAAGCGTTAGGCGGTGTCAGGGCAGTGACGATCACGGCATGACCGCAACACCGTGTTCATGTGATGTCTTCATTGGAGTTGAGCTCATTACCATCATCTTTTTCCTGATGAAAGTTACAGGGATTCACATGGTGTGTGATATGAAATATGATATTGTGTAGTTATCAGCACTGATCATCTGTGTTTTATGTTCAAGGGCTTCTGAAGAAAAAAATAATTCAGTTGCCCGTCACTTGGAAGGGGGCGCGGCGGGGATGCATGGGGGTTTTCATGTGTGTCTGATCACTATTAATGATTTGTAAGCTTGAGTGCTTGTATATATTATTCTGTTATGCACCATTACACTATTCTACTCATTATGCTGGATGCTGCTCTAACAGTATATATCTACTGATAGGGAAATGGGGTCAGTCTCATGTTATTCAACTGTGCAATGCATTTGAGATCAGAGCTGTCACACAGCTAGAAACAGAGTCTCTGATTGGTCGAAAGACTCAACCCAAGGTATCGTGGGATTGTTTATTGGACTGTTAATGGACTGCTAACAACAAAGACTGTTTTCAACATGGAATAATTTATAAATACTCATAGAAGACATTCAGTGTTGGAGTTTTCTTTATGGTTTTATTTTACAAGGTCTTCAAAAAGAGTGCAGTTCAAAGATAGACTGTAAAGCTTTTGAAAGGGATATTATTGCCACGGAGCCCACTAAGCACATGTTTGAACAGCACAATGGTATGCAGGACACAGAACGGTGTGGAGATGGGGAGGGACAAGTTTTACAGTAAACCAAAAAAACATGGAAATTTGTTGCTTTTTAACCAAGGTAAGAAAATAACCCACCGTCACCAGCCTAGCCCATATCTCCTACATCGATCACTTAATCCTGAGTTTTCCTCTCGATGATGCCAGGCTTTTTACCCCCCTCAAGTGTGGCGTTTTGGAACAGTTAAACACTCCTGTTTTCCGAGATGGTGAGATGATACTTTGCACAAACTTGTTTTGAGCATACTGATCTTTCCCTATAAGTTTAGCCAAGAGTTTTAGCTGTCCATGTGTCAAAACCATGATTTCTCAATAACCTTACAACGTGGAACATCCATACAAGAGGGCAAATGCAAATGCTTTCAAAAATGCAAGAATTACTTCAAACATTGTTTGTCACCTGAAAACTCTTAACGCAACTGCTCAAAGGGTCAAGATGAAACAACAAGACAGAGTTCATCCCTCACGGTTCACTAAAAAACAAACACTCTGACCAGAGCAACAAAGCTTAAGTTAAACTTTCTCAACTCTTCGTTCAGACAATAATTCTCCATCCTACCTCTGTGAGCTGTTCCAAAATCGGACACCGAATCGTATGTGTTTTGTTCTTTCTTTAGTTAGTGCAGTTTCTCTTTTAGAGCCTTTAAGTGTGGCAATTTAGGATCAAGTACACTTTTGATTTCTGATGAGGTTGGGTAAACAATCTAGTTCTGTTCACACATAACCCTGTACGCCATGTCTGCACAGATAAAGTTTCAGCTGCATTTTTCAGTTTTTAATAAATTAAATTGTGTTTTACTAACGCTACATGCCCATAAACATGAGCCTAAGCATATTTTCTCATTTTAAGTCCATTTCCCCCCCTGGAGCTGCTAATGCTGTTCTGCTAATGTCCTGCCAGTGCTACGCCTTCTGTGTATACGCAGTATTATGAAAGTGACCCTCATTATCATGTAATATAAATCACGGCTGGTACAACAGTTATTTTAAACCCAAAATGTAAGAGAAAGATAATCCATAAAGTCTAACTTCACATCCTCTGTGCTTTCGGCCCTCTGTGGCCCTCAAACAGCCATCTGTTTCAGATTAGTGTATGTCATGAAAAAAGAAACAAACTGATGATATTCATTCACCGTCAGTTGGCTAGCTTAGACGCTAAAACTTGTGGAAGCAGAAGTGGCACAAACCCAGTCAGAACTGTGCTCGTCATTCCTTTAAAACACAGCAAACACTTTAATGGCCTGGGAGGAGATTACAGGTTTGATTTCTGAGACCCACAAAGAACAAACATACAGCCCTCCATCCTCCCGCCGACACACAAAGTCTACTTTCTGTCGTACAAGCGGCTGAACAGGTAAGCGGAGGCGCATTCACTTTTACTGTAAACACCGGATTGCTGCGCTGCTCCTCCCTGCATCCAGTGTCAAGGGAGCGCTCTCACTGCTCTGCAAGGGTGATGCTCTGAATAAGCTCACAAGAAAGTGTTCTGAATGTGTGAACAATGCAGTTCAGGGCCGGAGTGCGTTGCAGGCTCCCAAAATGCCCAAAATGCACAATGTGCACCATGCCCCTGTTTTTATTGTACCTTGCTGAATAACCCTCCATGAACAAGACTCCTGCAGCTATTTACAGTAGAGGATCACCTGCATCATGAGAGAAACTGCTCGGTCTCTCACTGAAAATGTTAGATACTGTAGGAAGCTGTTTTCTTTAAGGTTTGTTGGCAATAAACAGAAGCAGAAGTGGGCAGTTCACATGTGCAGCGACGACTTCCATGATGGCGGACAAAAAAAATATGAAAGAAATAAGATTTAAGAGTAAGAAGAAGAGGATTGATTGATCCAAGGCCAGCATAGGCCTCTAAACCAAAGAAGTGGCCCCCGTTGTAAGTTACTCAGAGATGTAAGGATGAACGGGACCCACAGCCAACTAAAGCGCCACCAACTCAGGATCAAACACTCCCAAAAATGAGGCAAAGTTTCATGTCTTAAAAGCGCCCGCCGATTGCAATCTTAATTAAAAAGCCCTCCTCTCTCTTTGCCTGTCTGAGCCTGTGTATCCTTGTGTTTACATCACTCCCTCTCATCGTCTTTAGGAGCGACGGCTGCATTTGAGGACAAGCTGGAATGATTGATGGATGAGATACTGGGAAATGAATTGCTGATAAAAGCCCTGGGCAGGAAAAGGTTAGAGGAAAGTGAAGTGTGTGTGTGTGTGTGTGTGTGTGTGCGCGCGTGCGTGCGTGCGTGCGCGTGCGTGCGTGCGTGTGTGTGTGCACGCGTGTGTGTGCGCACACACATGGGGAACAGCGGCTCAGACAGCACAAGGCAAAGATATGACGACACAAGAAGCCGGGCATCATACGTGTGGCGCCGCACATTCACACCTCTCCCAGCGAAACACTCACACATTCTTACTCGCATCCGTCTCTGTTGTGACGCGTACGTTTTGAGGACTGACAAGGTGATAACACGACAGATCGCGGCCTGATGGATTGTCAATGACTGAAACGCACACAAACAAAATCTCACAAGTCATGTTGACCACGTGAAACGAGTCCACCCACTCACCAAACTTCCAGCTAGTTTGTAAATGTTTTGCAGTACACAAAGGCAGATGCGACTGGTTTCCTCGTCTGAGCCGTCAGCAAGCATCGCTCAGGCGTCACCCAGGCTTTGGTGCTCATAAAACCACAGCTCCGCAAGTGGCAAAGCTTCGCTCACTTTTGATCCACGGCACAGTTGCATGCATTTAACCAGCAATAAAGCACAGAGGAGGTTATTGCCAATACCTGGCAGAGCAGACACAGACTGTACTCCAGGAAATCAAGTTTTAATATGACTCGGAATCTCTCTGTTTTTTTTTTCTGTTTGAGGAAGTATTAGCTGGTTGACAGGTTTAACACCCTTCAAATACATGTCACCGGATTTCAATCATTTCTATTTGGTTTATAGGAATCCCATTTGTGCAGAATTGACTGAGTGCTTTGGCTAAGGCTGCCTCACACAGACGAGAGGGAAGGCAAAGAAACATGGATAATAAAAGAAAATCAGAGCCAAACGGCAGAAATGTGTGGGGATCACTGGCAGAAATTCTTTCCATCCCACTTTCCTGGCACTTCTGTAAGTGTAAATATCTTTTTTTTTTTTTTTTTTTTTTAAGGAGGAGTTGGGATGCAAAAAAATGAAATAAAAAAAATAAAACACTCGACAACTGCAAAACTCCAGTAAAAACAAGCATCAGCACAACATTGGATGCTGACTAACAAACAGCAATGAGCCTTCAAAACAAACAAGTAATATACAGCCGGCGCGGTCCTCCATTTCAACCGGAGAGCAGCGGCCCCGCTCAGCCCATCCAGAGACGGGGAAATGAGCGAGAGTGATAGAATGGGGAGAAAATTAGAGAAGGAGTGAGAGATAACAAGGTGTTTATGGAAGATGCCGCTCTGCTATTTCCCCCCCAGCTCACATTAGGGTAAATGGAGCGCTGAGCTGAAAGGAGCGCACAGGGAAATGCTCCGCTGATAATGGCCATGATGGGAGACAATGATAGCAATCACAGTAACCACAATAATCACAGCCAATTCTCCGGGTACTTTTATAGCATCTCAGTGGTGTGTGTGTGTGTGTGTGTGTGTGTGTGTGTGTGTGTGTGTGTGTGTGTGTGTGTGTGTGTGTGTGTGTGTGTGTGTGTGTGTGTGTGTGTGTGTGTGTGTGTGTGTGTGTGTGTCTCTGTGTGTGCCGAGGTGTGTGTTCAGCGTCCATTGTTTGGTATGTGTAATGGACCAAAGGGGAGCATTGTTGCAGTAACTGCAGCTCGTCGACCTCCCAGGTGAAAAATCACTGAAAAGGTACAGGCCAGCAGCTCCTGATAAACTAGTCAGCAATGCTACAGGTGAGCATCAAAGGAAGGCCACAAACACACACATGGCTGGCTGGTTCAGTTGCTAATACATACTGCAGCAAACTGGGTTAATACTCTTTTGATTAGCCAATTTGTGGGGTTTAATAGATGAACAAGCTCAAATGTATTATCCCTGAGAGTGTCAGTGCATGCTACGGAGAGATACAACACTTGAAAAGCTGTAAAGGGAACCCTAAATCAAAGGGATCAGTTTTAGTGGGAAATATGACTTGATGTCAGTTGATGCCTTCAGAATTAATTCAACATGTCTTGCCTGCAGTGAAAACATCACTAATCCTAAAGTAAGTGTTGCTCTAATGATTTGAACATTTTACTTGTGTTGATGTGATTTAATTTTTAACTTACATTTATATTGCTGTGGCATGTGAGTTGAAGTGTCTTTATCCACTGGGAAATGTTGCACTAATGGAGGTAGTACAAATACAGAGACTCCTTACAGCCAAGAATCACACAGAAGTCAAAGGTGATAATTATTTATTTGAAATTTTACTCCTAATTCGTGAAGGGTCTTGAATTTTATCCAGTAATAACTGTCATCATAATATTAAATTGTTTAACAGTACAATTACTTGATCAGCAGATTATTAGAAGTTGATGTGTGAAGTTGAGTGTATTGCAGCCAGAGTTTTTTTTTTTTTTTTTTTTTTTTAAGCTAGCCCCTAGTGGCCCTTAGTGGTATCACACTTAAGACATTTTCATATTGGCTTCCCTCTTCACACCCAGGGAACACATCCATTCTTATATATAGTCTATGAATGGTCCACAGTGAAAACAGTAAACAGTTTTAGCCATATAGAGCTAATAAGTAAATGGCAGTAGAATATATTTTATGATTAGTTAAATCATGATTTTTACCCCGCAATTCCAGTTTTGAAGTCATGCCACCATGAGGTGAAGGGGCTTGAGAGTTAATACCATGAAGAGTTCATAAACATGATGGCTCTCGTGAGCTTTACCTACATCTTCAAAAGTAGATAGGTTTACCTCTATGCAGCAGCATTATGCAGCTAGTTGCTCCTCTGGGAGCGATATGCGTCAAACGGCTCAATGTACAAGTGATGAGGTGGGGGCCTATGTCATTCTCTCTCTGTGACTCTATGACTGTCACACACACAAAAAAAGGTCATAAAATAAAATTAAAAAAAACACATTTTCTTTTCAATACAGCTAATCCTGTCCTATGAAGTGCTTTTACTGCATTCCATCCATCAGAGTCACATTCAGAATACCCTTCGCCGGTTTTGTGGCAGTCTGCGGTGACGTCTACATAAAAGAACAATTGGGCACATTTCTCTACTTTCTCCCGCTTAACAACCTCGTCCATCTTCTCCTTCGTTCTAATGACCCAGCAGCCATCAGTAATCAAACAATTACCGGTCAGGCAGGGGAGAATTAAAATGACCTGCGGGTTCCTTCCAGAGCGGTAATGCGGAGGACGTGTTTGATCTGATAAAGCATTGGGCGGGCGTGTCCCTCTGTCCCACTGGGTGTCACCGACTCAGACACAAAACCCCTCATCTGTCCCCTGACGAGATAAGTACCGCCCTCCCGTCCTCCTCTCATTTTAGTCGTGATGAAAGTGTGAGAGCGTTGAACAGAGCAGACACCTGCGAGGAGCGGGGGGTCAAAGTCACAGATCCGACACCGAGAAGGGTTTTTATCTTGGCTCAGATCTCTTAAGATTGATCTCCTGCAGCCACAGGTAATGGCTGGTGGAAGGTAAAGAGAAGTTAAACAGCTATAGACGTAGTGCTGTGACTGCTCGGCTACATGGAGCGATTCTGAAGTGTATTTTAAAGTGTTTAATTAGTACAGATAAGGCCTCTCACGGTGTGTTCTAGGTACAGAGGTGGGGGAGGCAGTGTGCTTTGTCTTTGTTCTGATTCAGTGGAAATAGATGTCACTCCGAGCACAGATTTAATTGTACAATTTAAAATGTCACGTTATATCCCGAACCATTTCAATAAAGAACAACCGCAGCCTACAGCAGAGCTCTTTAATAAACCCACGCTCACCTAAAAAAAAACAACCTGAATACAAAGTGGACTACTATTCACTTCATTAAAACACTCATTAATTCTAAATCCAATCACATCAAAGTCATCAACACTCAGTGACAGCTGCGGTACAGGTTTGCTCACAAACCAGCAGGTGACGAGCATTACGACCACCTGTACGTACTGTATGTAGTCTGGAATGACTTCACACAAAACAAGCTGTTTGGAAAAGTGTAATCTAGATAAACAGATTGAACAGATTTGTGCACATGTCAAGTGCAGCTACGTGGGAACATAGGGACACCATGTTTGAAAGCCACTTTATTTGTGATTAACGTGAAATATAAAGTCAAACTAGCCAATTATAGAGCTGCTTGCAACATTTTCTGTCTTGCTTCACATCCAAATGAAAGCAGTCTCTCTGGAGTAATTAGATGTTGGTCACATTTCCAACACCAATATCATGTGAAGAGGTGTGTCAGTAAAGGATTGACATGATTTTGACATGTATGTACTGTATAGTAGCATTGTGCTTCATTAGAGAAAATATGAACACTGCTCTCGTCTCCGGCCTTTGACTAATAAAAAACAGACCAGTTATGAAACATATGGTAGGTAGGGTAGGTAGGTATATACTTTATTAATCCCCGAGGGGAAATTTTTTCGCCACAACAGCATACATACAGGAGCAATAATAGAAACAATAGAATAAAATAATAATAGAATAGAATAATATAATAATATAATATTTGGGTTGAGACAAGTTAAGCAAGAAAAACAATACTCACACACACGTTTACATACACCCAAGTAGTATCAATCTGGTTTATAATTCAATCTCGTAATGAGACATGCTGCAAATCTTCGATCCTCTCATTATCATTTGGGGAGAATAAATGGACCCATGAACCCTTTTAGTTTTGTTCTGTTAACTATCTCCCTCATCATATTTGGATTATTCATACCCTGTTTTCCATTACAAAAAGCATCTTTCTTGGTCACACGCGCACACACGCACACTCCAGCTCTCGCTGGTCTTCGTTTGAAATGCTAACCATCTTCTGCAGTTTCACGAGGAATTGGCCCCGTGCCTTTCATGAGCGCTTAATCACCACCACATCGAACTCTGTCCACTTTCTTTCCGTCGATACATCCAGTCAACGACATGACGCGCTCGGCTGCCGCAGGCCCGGAGAAAATGTCATTAAGAACACTTTTGAAATGCATGCATAGATCAGGGGATGCTGCAAGTCAGTGGAGCCAGTAGCAGTAATGGTGCCATATTAAAGAGTTGTCATTCGACGGGACGGACTCCATTATGGATTCTGTGTAATGATGCTTGTCACTATAATATGCTCTGTAAACACTGCTGCAGTCCAGATGCTGAGTATCCCGCTGCTACAACCTGACTTGCTGCTCTCTCTTTTCACCTGAAGTCATGAAAAAGGGTTGCAGGGAGAGTAGTTTGTCAAGCTCAGGAGCTTTTGTTTGGTTTGCAGTGTGCACTCTGGGCTTTGAATGCGGATCGCATTTTCTTCGGCAAAGTTCTTCCCTGACTTTAGCCCTTCCACGCTGTCGGGACGGCAAATAGGTCAAGAATACACAGGTCCTTCTGGTCCGCGCAGGGAAACGCCACATCCCGAAGGAAGCAGCGGGCTCGTCACCCAAAAAGCAGCACACAACGATGCCAGAGCAGCTCAGGCGCACATAAACCCACACGTTCGCACAAACAAAATTCTTAAAAGCTCAGCAAAACAACACGACGTGCGGCTGTCTCATTCTAAGCAGCGCTCGCATCCATTGTGGAGCGCATCCCAGGAGATCATAATGCACTGACAAAAAAAAAAAAAAAAAAAAAAAATCTTTATTCACCTTCCTGTGAATTTCCTATATGGCTTCTGATGAGGCTCGGCTGTCTCCGGGAGTTAAAGGCAGCAGGACAAAAGGAGGACGAGGAGAGACCAAATATGGGAGAGAGACGGTGCTGCAGCGAGATGAAATGAAGCTCTTTCTTTTTAGAGAGATTCCTTTCATCAAGCGATGCAGATCCCTCCTTTTTTTTAAATATATATATATAAAGCAGTGGAAACAATAAAACCTTTTCATCATGGAGAGGAAGAAGAGGCAGAAATTCCATCGTAATTATGGCTGGTCGACACGGGAATAGTCTCGCACTAAGTGCCCACACTCTTCACTCTGTAGACCACATATTACATTTCCTTAATGCTCAAACCGGGCCATTTTCTACTTTTTCATTAATTCCCTTACAAAAGGGGGGCGGCTGTCTTCGCCGGTTCAGTTGAGGGAAAGGAGGAGAACTGCACGGTTTCACATTAGCGCTTACAGCCGGCCAATTAGCCCAGCGGTCGTTTGCTCAGCGGAGGCTAGCCCATCAGCTTGCGCGCATTTCTGCTGCTTGTCCCTCCCGAGAGACGACTGAGAGCAAGGACAGGGCCTTGTTCAACTGTGTCTGATGAGTTGACTCGTTCAGCAGACAAATCGGCCACAGCGCAAGGACGACGATGCAGATCAACACGTCTCAGATCACATTTTCCTACCGTGGAGATGAATACAAAATAACCGACTGTTTTCCAGTTTTGTATTAATATCATTAAAAAAAAATATGTCATGTGCTTGTAAATTTCTTGGTGAATATTAATCCAACGTCGGGGGGGGCGTCACACGGACTGAGTGCCCAGCGAGAGAACTTGTCCATTTAAACTTGATTGATTTTGAGCGTTCCCACATTGGAGTAAACGTTCCCCTCTGACTCAGCTCAATGTCCACGTTTTCAGGCTTCGACAGCTGTTTAATCTTCAATGAAAGATTGTTTTAATGTTCCAAAGATTGTCAAAACGAGGGTGAAAACGCCACACAGCTGACGACACGCTGTAATAATGTGCTGCTGGAGTGGAAATGACGTGATTGGCTGAGTGCGGAGGGGGACAGGGGAGGACGATAATTGCGTTGCCGCTGTCAAGAGTGTCACCAAAACCCAAACACGTACCGCTGCGTTGTTCCCATGTGGTGTCTGGGGTACGTTATTAAAAACGACAAGAGCCTTGTTGGTTAAATTTATGACATATCATTGTCGAGGCGTTCACAAACACAATCGGGCATCCGTCGGCGCCGCGTCGGCACACAAACTCACAAACACGGCCGGGGGGGGGGGGGGGTGCAGCGGCTCCGATGAATCCCGATGTTAATCAAGAGCCATAAAACTTTAACCGGCATCTGTACAGCTTTCGTAAACAGCACCGCGGCAAATTTCTTTTCCTGTCACTGGTGACAGGAGACAGATGATATAATTACAGTCCCTCCAACTCACAGTAAACCACTTCCATTTGACTTTGAAGGCTGCATTAACCACAAATGGGCGAGAAGAGCCAAGAGAGAGCTGCTGTGTGATGGTCCACAGTTTGTAACGTGAAAGAGGATGTGACGAGCTGCTGATTCGTTCCTCCTTGCATCGCACAGATTTCACCGCTCTCCCTCTCTGCCACACCTGAACTCCTCTTATATTTCTCCTTATTCTACTCAGATCCCCTCTCTGTTTTTTGTTTTGTTTTTTTGTGTGTGTTTCCTCTGGCGGTGTCATTCAAGCTTTAAATAGCATTTGTACCTTTGCTCTTACGCTACCTGTCCTGCACGGAGCTGGGAAGACAAATACAGGCTGTATGGCCCCACAGTGCATTTGTAGAGCATCAGCATCGGCATCTGAATGTGTATTTGAATGTAATCTCAGCAGCTCTATGGCTCCCTGGTTGAGCAGCTGCCTCCATCGCTTTCATCTCTCTATGTGGTAACATTAGACCACTGGGACTACTAGCTAGCAGCTAAACGCACACTAGATTAAAGTCTATTAGTCATAAAATGTCAAGCACAGAATTACATTCATATCAGAGGTACACACAGGTACACACTTTACACTTAGTGGCAACACTGAGTTTGAATGTAGGTAGTGGGGCGATACGTATGTAGAGAGTGTAATAATATGGAGGTAAACCACAGTTTATGCTATTTGTCATTGTCTTCATGTAACATTCAACATACTGTATTTGCAGGGGTGAAAGTAACTAAGTGCATTTACTCAAGAACTGTACTTAAGTACAGATTCAAGGTACTTATACTTCCACTATAACTTAGAGGCAAACATGTACTTTTTACTCCACTACATTTTCTGACATCTTCAGTTACTTTTTATTACAGTTTTTAATTTCCTTTCTGTCCAGTGAAAACCATATTTCTCCTAATATGGGGATTTTTAATTTGTATGATAAACTAAAGGATTCATGTTCTTTTATGGGTTATCCTACTTAGTCCAACAATCTATTTTAAAATCCTCTGGGATCTTCTGGAAAATGCATCATCACAAAGCTGAAAACAGTGTATTTCTGAGTTTGCTGACTTTACAAACAATATAACCATATGATGATTTTATGGAATATGATGCATTACTGCACATTAAAATAACCAACAGTAAATAAAGTTAAAGTCAGCCCAATTTTAAATAACTAGCAGTAAAATGCACATCAATGCAGCAGTGATATTAATCCAAAAACATCATATTTAATAGTAAAATCCTGGCAGGGAGCATTTACTGCGTAGTGTATACTTTTAATTTTCATATTTTAAGGACTTCAACTAGTGAGGTATTTTCACAGAGTTGTATTACTTGTACTTAAGGAGACTTAAGGTTCATCACTGTGTATTCACTGAAGTCAGATTAAACAAATTATTTGAAGAATATTTGCATTGAAAATGAACCTGGATTTAGCGGATTCGTCCAGTCTCTAAATTCAGTCTATTGATAGGCTTGAACTGTTAGTGTGTGTTGTTGTCCAATTGCACACGTTGCATGGCGGATAAAAACTTGAATGAATCCTCAGCGGGTTAAATCTACAGTCTGCTGTTTCCTGTTCTCTGTGATCACGTGCTGTGTTTAAACACAGTCATTTGTTGAATAAAATCATGATTACATTGAAGCTCATGAGGGATGCAGGTGTGAGGATGTTTTTCCCGGGTTGCTGAACTGAGACAGATAATTAGACGGCATTGTCACTGTTTATTTCACTGCATTATTCAGGCCGGCATCTTGTTCATGTTATCTGCTTTTTTTGTTTGGAAAAATGTGTTATTTTGCCCTAATTAAGTAGCGAGTGACTTATCCATCCTGCTAGAGTCATTTGCAACAGGCAAAGAAGCTGTGTTGGAGCGCTAAACTGTTTACTAATATTATTGACGTATAATGTAATATGTGATTTGATGTATGGCCACACAAAACAAGTGATTGAAGAGAGGCGACTATGGAGAGATGGTTTCATATCTTTTTCACCTCACAGTGAAGACATGCACAGTTACTTTAGTAACTTTGTACTCTCTCCTCCCAAACTACGATATATGACCAGCATTTTGAAATTCATGTGTTCTGGAGAGCATTTTTAAAAGGCACATTGTTGAGGATGGAAAGAGCCCATTTGTGAAAGTAGAAGTCCAAAATGGGCTTTCAATTTATCCAAACTTGAGCTATAAATCTGGGGCAGAGGTGTCCGAATTCTTTCCAATGAAGAGCTAAAATAAATAAATAAATTTCTTAAATAAATTTAAGAAAAAAGTAATATGTTTTACAATCAATTTACACTGTAAATCTTAAGTAATTTTTAGAACAATTAAAAGATTATTGTTTAGTCTGCTTGATAGTAATTTTATTGTTTTGCAGAAGTTACTGTCAAAAATATCAAGCATCCATATGTTTCTTTTTGAGAGAAGAAGCACAACCTTGTCAAATGCCATGGCGTGCCAACACAGAGAAAGTGCGGCCCAAACTTGGCCCAAGGGCCCCAAGTTGGGAAACTCTGATCCAGGACGTCTCTCAGTTCTGTGATGTATGATATAAATCCCTTATCATATTTGTAAACGTTTCCCTACAGTGTATTTCCTTCCCCGACTCCTCCATCTGTTTTCCTCTAATGCTCACTCCTACAACAAACTTCTCTCACCCCTTCCTCTAACTCTCCATCTCTGTCAAACACACACAAGCACAAACACACACATTGACTATCACTCGTATCACCTCTCTTCTTCACTCTGTCATCAGAGGCCAGTCAAGGTCAGAGGTTTTTATTTTTAGACATCCAGTAACAAAACAGCCTGTCCTGCCCGACATGGAAAGACACTCTGAACATGAGCGTCCATCCCCGAGGGCACTGCAAGCATTTAAACTGAGAGCACGGCTGCCACTCCCCAGACAACCTCACAATCCTCATTGCGTCACCGCTGCCATAGACACAGTAGCCACATTGATATAAACAACACAGCAGGGACCTCAGCAGGGCTGGCATTTAAAAAAAACAAGCAGCAGCTTCACTGCGGAAAATGTTGCCGCTGCTTCACAATTCAGCAAATTCAGACTTGTCTGTCAGGAAATGTGACGTTATTGAGCTAATAATGGATCACTTACAGTTGAATAACACATTTGTCAGAGATGTAAAAGAAGTCATAGAATATGATTTCATAATGCATGAAAATGACCTCAGAGGTGGTTCAGCTGAGGTGGGATATTTCATATTCCTGCTAATTGTATCAAATTGAGATCAGAAAGGAGTAGTTTGACAATAAGCATTAATTTGCACGGAAAGTGTGTGAGAGGAAGCTTTGATACAGAATGTGACTGACATTAAACAACACAGAGGAACGGCTCAAACAGTGGGAGACGTGCTGCTGCTGTATAAAAGCACTGAGTCAGGATCTCATATACTGTAATATCCTGGGTTTTCTGAAGTGAGACGGTGGGATTCATTCAAAAAGGTGTCAGTTTGTTGGAGTCAAAGTTCTTCAAAGTCTTCAAATCTCCTCCCCTAACACCGTCTCATTCCCTCCCACTGTCTTGGAGGAAATCCTCATCTGGAGGAAATTTGGCTGAGATGCAGCTCACCTGGGCTAAAAAAGCTGTTCCATGTCTCTACTAATCCTGGCATCAACTTTACTTTCTGTATTTTTTGTTTGCTCTTACAACAACTCCACGGCACACATCCATTGATTGCTTGCATTGTGAATAGATGCTGATTTTCACACTTCACTCTCGGTCTAAGTGTCTTGGTTTATATTTTATCAAATCAAACTAGTTTTCATTGAATCTCTCGTGTGGTCTAGTTAACATTCGCTCAGCCACTCTGAAGGGGGGAACCAAACAGCGACCAGTGTTGGAAGATCTTTAACCACATTGGTTGACAGTGAATATATGGGTCTGATAACACCAGGCTGTGTGAACTCCCTACTTGTCACATTGTCTGAGACAATTTGTGACGCAACAGAGGAGGATTACAATCATAAATTTGGACTATAAACTCTTGCAACTATTTCTGTAGGATCTACGGTATGTTTGGAATGATGTCACAATGAATGTATTTTTTATTTTATTTGGAGTACTATTTGTGGTTCAAGTTTGAGAATAAGGGAATGCATATTGTTCCACGTGTTCTGACGATCCTCTCAGACAGACAGCAACACGAGAAAGTGTGTGTTTGTGTGTGGCTTCTCATATCCACAAGTGCAAACTGACCTGCAGTCACCGGCTCATATATTTCCCCAGCCCTCCTGAGATTGCCGTATATCTAACGGCACAGGTCAGGAGGGGTGGTGGTGCTGGTGGGGGTGATAGGAATCATTTAAAAGAATGGACAGCATGTCCGTTCTCGAATAAAGCCTGAGCAGCAATGGAGATGGTGGAATTGCATGTCCAAGTAAACATGGGATTTTCTCCATCGAGGATTTCGTTCATATTGCACTTGTCAAGGGATTATTTTATCTCTTAGCCCGACCCATGAGCCAGGAGCTGAGAAAATCCCTCGTATTCCACACAATCTGCTGCAACTCATCCTTACTCCAACTGCAAATAATACCTCCATCAACGGCTGAATCAGACAACTCAGGCAAACAGCCATAGCCCGGCGCCTGGGCCTCCAGCCAGACACTCTTAAACGTTTCTGTCCTTCTTCTTCCGTCCTTCACAACTGAAAAGACAAATTGAACACATACTATCTAATTCCTTCTGTCAGTGGATTGTCAGGAGCCGCAGAAGGGTTTGGAAAACCTCCTAATTTACAATTGTTTGAGTCACTTTGGACAATTCGACAGAGCGGGAAAAAAAATTGTTTTAATATTCATTAGTCTTTTTAGTTTTTTCATGGCACCAACGGCAAAAAAGTATTTCTGTGCACCATGAAAAAAAAAAAAAAACATTTTTATTAAAGACAACTGCTCTTCCTCAAGTAAAGTACTGATATTATAATCAATTAGCAAACAATCCACATTTACCCACATCTGTGAAATAAGCTCAATTGTCTTCTCATACAAAGCAAAAGATCTGGTTTCAGCGACACCTCCGTGGCGGGGGAACGAGGGGAGTTGTAACCACTTAAGCCTCATCCCAGATGTTAAAATAGAGAGGGAGACAAGAGTCAGCTGCTGAAAGATTAATAAATGCAACTGAAAAATAGGATAGAAAATGCTTTTAGAGGTACTCAACCTGATGGGGGTGGAAAGGCATTGATTTTCCTGTTGGAGCCATCGCTGTCGTTTGGCAAGATGGCGATCAGTAAGCGAAGAAGGCTTTTCATGATAACAGCTCTGGCCTCTCAATGACCTGTGAAGTGTGCTTGTTAGGGAGGCACGGTGCATTTAGCAGCCTAGATCAAAAGTCTTTCCCTCCATGCCTTAATTTCAGGCCGTTTTTCTGGTCAGTGGCCAGATTTCAGGTGGACAGATCGATGGTGGAAAAAGTGACACCTAAGTGATAGATCGATAATATAGGTGGTGTTTCCAGGCAGCCGGGGGAGAAGAGATCGAGCGTTTGCCTGCATCCCATCCTGTGACATCACCACACTGACAGGAGCATCACGCCTTCCATTACGCAGATCAATGGCGTTTTCACACTTGCAGGCTTTCAAAGTTTAACGGATGGTCAGGGGTGGGCGCGATCCGGCGCTCGCTCACAAAGAGACATCATACAAAGAAGCTACAGTGTGTCACGTTGTGATTTATAGTACGATACACATACAGCGGGACAAGAGGACCGAAAGAGAGAGAAAAGCAGATGTAATCCAACCAGGAGGGAGATGGTCATGGACAGACACCGATAGAGATTTACAGCACCCAGAGAGTGATATATAAAGTGTAAACAAGCGACAGATTGCCTGCCATCCACCCACACCCCACACACACACACACACACGCACACACGCACACACACACACACACACACACACACACACACACACACACACACACACACACACACACACACACACACACACACACACACACACACACACACACACACACACACACACACACACACACACACACACGGCTGCATTCCAATCCCACAGAGCCGGCCCATTGCCCCTGGCAGCCGGTGCTGATAATGGCACCGCACTGGCTCAAAAGGAGCGAAGCCCGTTGGGCGCCAAGCAATAAACCATGCACGCAGTTGAGCTGAATGTGGCAGAGCTGGGCTACAAAGACGAGAAATTAGAAGCTTGCCGCTGTGAAACCAACATCAAACAGCAACAGCACAAACTGGGTGGGACATATTTTCATTACAGTTGCTCAGAAAGATACGACATAACGTTCAACCGCCATGGCAACAAGGTTGATTGATGATGTGTCCCTGTAATGCCAATACACAGCTGCAGTATCTGCAAGCATATAGTCATATTTTCCAAGTGCATATCGTCCTTCAATGGAGAGTTTGTCGCTCAACTGTCCTTTGGCTGATTTTTGTTCCCAAACAAATCTCTGCTTTAATCGCAATAACCGTAAAGCTATAAAAAAAAAAATGGATATCTCAAAATGCTCTTCAAATTTAAGCCGGGATAATCCCTACTTTTAAAATGGCAGCGTAAAGTGAGTTCACTCGCAGTGATGAACCTGCTGAATTTGAAGCTCATCATCTTCACACAGCTTAATTGCAAGTTTAAGCCAATTGATTTGTTGTTGGTCAGAAATCTTTACTTTTTTGGATCACTCCCACCTCTCTCGGTGGTGCTTTCCAGTAGCAGTTTCTCACTCTGAAATAGTGACCAACTAGAAAACATAGTGGAGCATCTAACCATTAAAGAGCCAGATGTTTGCCTCAGGAGTTGGTCAAGTGCATAAACACAGCTAAAAGTCGGTTAATATTTAGGCCGGTATCACGTCAAAGTGTGTAATACACCGCATGTATGAACAGGTTCAAAAATGGAGGTCATGTGACGAAGGTCATGTGATGAAGTACAAAGAGCGGTGAAGTTCAGACGCAGGACATCAGGAGTGGCAGGAAAAAACAAAACACAGGCAGCAAAAATCATTCTGGATTTGTTTTTACATAACTTCAACTTACGTAAAGTACATCAGGTATCTTATGTTACATATGTTCCATTTGTCATTTTAACCCAGATAATGATCTTTATGAAACCCTAACCAAGTAGCTTTGATGTCTAAATTTAACCAAACTGCAATCGAGTCACAATGAAACCAAATCTCACTATGTGGTTTGTGGTGACCAAATCTAAGACACATCACCTTTCAGTTTGCTTTATCAGTTTTGTTATTCATGTTCAACTGACAAAACTTAAACTATTTGTATTGGCCAGCTCGGCCAAAAACATTTCATCCCAGCCTAAGCTCCCTGTATTGAATAGAGAAATATGTGGTTAAAATACGACTTCAGTTTTGTCTTCTCTTCATTGGATTCATGTCACATGC
Organism: Brachyistius frenatus; assembly: GCF_029030835.1. NCBI lineage: Eukaryota > Metazoa > Chordata > Actinopteri > Embiotocidae > Brachyistius > Brachyistius frenatus. The sequence goes on from NW_027210600.1 coordinate 2,062,940, forward strand.
GGGGTTCATTTTGAGATCTTACTTTTGACCTAGATGGTATTACATGGCCAGGCTCCTCTGTATTAAAGGGAGGTGCTGTGCTCTGTGACCTCTGAGAGGAGCCTCAGATTTTCAAGGCGGCAGCTTCCGGCTTTCCCAAGGTCAAGGCTGAAAACGGTAGGTGACAGAGCCTCAGAGAAGCCAGTGCACAAAAAAACATTTTAAAGGCATCACTTTGAAAATCCCTTCTTTTATTTGATAAGGATGTTTGTTTCATTTTGTCCTTTGCATCTTCTGGTTTTTTTTTGTGGAACTTTTGGTTTGAAGAGTGCAACAGAAATAAAGTTGCTTGCTTTGTTCCTGATCATTTTTATTTAATAATTTTTCCCTATTTTATATATATTTTTTGGTAAATGTATTCACTTTCGTCTGCTTACAGTGTAGAGTGGGTCACATTAAATATAGGTTTTAAGGACACCAAATAGTGGCATGAAATATCCTCACAGCAACCTTAGATAAAAAAGGACCATTAGTATCGGCCTTGAGAAACCTGCATCAGCTGAACCCTGCGGCACGAGCAAACACACACATATACGCACATCGACATTTACTTCCATCCAGTGTCCATTCACCCATGTACCTTTATGGACACCTTACTGTCCATAAACCCAGGAGATGGAATGGCGAAGACAGAAAATGACTCCAAGGGAATTGGCCCAGTAAAACACTAACCCTAATCTCTTACTACCAGCTCAAATCCTCTCTGCTATTAACCACCGTCTTACTCCTTCTGCTTCCATTTTATTAACATTGGTTCAATAAGACCTTGAATTCTCTGCCACTTTGTCTATGACATTGAGACAGGAGTGGAAAACGTAGAAAGAAAAAAGAAGAAGATTGAAATCGTGATCCCCATTGTGAAAGTGAGGCTCGTAATACCTTTAATAATGAGATCTATTCTGTTGTAAACAATAAAGAATAATCCTTATAAGAAGTGAGTGCAGCTGAGTGAGAGAGGAAGACGGAGATATAGAGAGGAAGAGTAAGACAGATCCAAGCAGAGAAAACAAAATGTTAAACTGTGTGTTTGCATATCTGGGTGTCAGGCATTATAAGTATGATTAATTCTTCATTCCTTTTGCCGTGTGCCACTGGATGAGCCAATTGCTCTCAGATTAAAAGGCATCGGCTCTCAACAGTGTCGCAAGGCGGAAGTTTTAATCCCCTTCCTATTGCCTCTGCGTCTCGATACACAGCTAACCATACCTCCAGATTTCATCATGCAGCCTCGGAGACTCGGGAGAATACAGGACAGACAAAAACAAGTTTGAATGTAAGAAGACCTAACAAAGCCGAGGTTGTTACCGACGGCTCAGTTGCAGCAGCTAGGAGTGGCGTGGCGCACTTGAAAACAAAAGGTAATCCAACTGCCACCCTGCTGGGAATGGAAACCTTCAAAATAATACCAAACAGGAAAACAGCCATGCCCTACTTCAGATTGTATCAGTGTTTTGTGTAACAAGAGATTCTTAATATTCCATGTTGCTCCATCACCTTCAACATAAGATTTTACAGATGGAGCTAATCTTGATGATTTGCAAGATTCTGTAACCTCTTGTCAACGGTTCAAACCCCGGGCATGTGTTTGAACCCTGTTCATTTCAATGTATACAGATTCATCCACTTCTTCTGCCTGTGAATGGTTGCTCATTTCCTAACTATACAAATCAACACTGATGCATATCAATGGTAAATGAGGTCCTAAATTACAGACACAGGAACCCCAACTCTAACCATACAGAAAAAAAACACAGGTTTCCCGTGTTTTCCACATGTGATCACAAGTATGACACATGTTTACCACATGTGATCACAAGTATGACATATGTTTACCACATCTTGCAACATGTGATAACAAGGGGGAAATATGTGGAAAGGTCTTCACATTAAAATCTGCATGAGCTTCACACATTACACAATGAAAATGTTCCAAAACCAAATGTTTCCCATGGGAAAAATACATGTCACATGTGCACAATCACATGTGTATGTGGTTTTTCTGTAAGTTTACTGTCAACCATCCAGCAGACGTATGTCAGTTTATTCCATCATTTCACTTTGTTTCATGTTTAACAGGAAGACAATGTGTTTTGTTTGTTTATCTAAAGTTACACAGGATGTGTTTCAAATGACGTCCTTCATTTAGTACACTTGTGTGTTACTTGAATTCCCACAGGGCAGTGTTGTCTCAAACCAGATACTGATATTCTGCACTAACCAGATATAACCGTAGCATTTGAATGCATCACCCGCCAACATATCTGCAGCTTTAATTATTTTACCGAGAAATGAACGTGCTTTGGTGCCCTCTGTTTAACACACACAATGAACACACGGATGACTTCTGTCCCACAGCAGTGTGCTCGTACTTAGTGAAAAATAAACATGATTGTGTTCCGCAATGACTGCAGCTTCCGCAGCTGCCGCAGTTTTAAAGTACTTTAGATCAATGCTACGAAGCCAAGATGGCGACCGCTAAGGGTAAAAAGTGTCCAGCGTGTCACACTCAATGTTTCGGCCATTTTGAGCACAGTAGCCAGGTACTTGTAGCACGCTGCATGTTTCCATTCTTGATAGTATGAACAAACTTATGGACTCAAAACACTTACAAAATAATAATATTTTAATACAAAATACAGCAATAGTTTAACTCTTGCATTCAGTTGGTATCAATCGGCAGAAACGATGCCTTGTAACTTACTACTTCACATTTCAATGAAGCCATCCGTGTGTTTCTGTTATCACAAAACTGTTAAAAAGTACAATAAATAAAAAGAAGATTGAAAATGCAGAATTTGACTGGTTTATTTTGAAATGATGCCCCAAATAGCTGCCCAATGCTATATCTTGATTTGTTGTTGGACAAACCACTTATTGAAGAGTCAAAACAGTTCATTTGACTTTCATTTAGTGTTGTACTACGTTGTGGCGGTCTTTCGGCTACAAAACTTTGAAAGGAAGTCTGTCATTACTCAAACTGTCTCTATGATGAAAACACTGGAAGCATTGCACAACACAATACAAAATGCAACTGCACCACTTCACGCTGGGAAGCTTTCCCACATGCCTACTCTCAGTACAGTGTCTTAACCTGTGATGTTGTCTGCTTTATCTCTCCCAGTTGCTGCATTTGTCCACGAAAAAGGAAATCCACATTAAGGCCACAGCAGGCTGAGTGTATCCTGGATGTAAAGCAGCTTGTACTTGCACAAGCAGATGGAAGCCAAAAAACAAGATTTATTTTTGTTGTTTGCATATAGGTGGGAACACCAAATGCTAACTTTCTTGTTCGTACGGGCCTTTCTTCCACACACATTTAAAACTTGTTCTGCTCGCACTTTAATAAAAAAGGTTTGTGGTATTTTTCTCTGCAAACCAGTCGTCAACAAGTCTATAGCCATCAAGCACACACAGCTACAAGTGGTAAATGTCAACAGCGAAAGAACTAGAAAAAGAGGAAATAGCTCCTCTATTTATTCAAACGAGGCCAGACATTAAATTATATGCATTTATTAATAATAAAATTCAACCGATAGCATCTTTAAATGTGATTCAACACAATCTCTGTCCAATTTTCTCAACTTCATTCCAGGTCCTGCTTTCTCTCTCCGTCTCTCTTGCGTCTGGCCTTTCTTCCTATTTCAATTTCAGCCTGTCAGTCAGTTGCTCACCTCCTCTCCTGTTATCTCTTCCTGCCCTCTTGCAACAACTCTGCCAGATTTCCATCATTTTTTCTTTCCCAGCATCTGCATATAAACCTGAGGCCCTCCCGCCTCACCTCCCGAGGTGCTGCAAATGGAGAGAAAGTGGCAAAGGCTTGATTACGATGTCAATTCATAAACACGGCGCACCCGGAGACTGCATGGATGAAAGCACTAGTGCCACTGGAAAATTACCCGCCCGGCTGGGGACAAGTCATTTGCTACACAGCGGCACGCCACAACAAACATCAACACGTACACAAAAAAGTTGGGCGTACAAGCCGAAGTTGGGTGAATAAAAAGAAGTGGACAGCAATTTAAAGATCGGGGCAACTCAGAGGTTCAGGAGAGAATCAACCGCTAAGATGTATTGTTATTATTGTACTCTATTAATGTGTCCATATGTGTGTGTGTGTGTGTGTGTGTGTGTGTGTGTGTGTGTGTGTGTGTGTGTGTGTGTGTGTGTGTGTGTGTGTGTGTGTGTGTGTGTGTGTGTGTGTGTGTGTGTGTGTGTGTGTGTGTGTGTGTGTGTGTGTGTGTGCGCGCGCGCACACACACACACGCACGCACGCACGCACGCACGCACAAACACAAACACACACACACACACACACACACACACACACACACACACACACACACACACACACACACACACACACACACACACACAGAGCCATTTCATGTGTTCTTGAGCATCAGGTGGCCAAACCTTCTGCGAGTGCTTTGAAAATACCACCTGGGAAATGCCACAGCTAGATATAATTTATTTGTTTGGGGACACATGGTATAGCATGAAAGGAAAGCGTGTAAGTAAGTGAGCGAGAAAGGCAGCAGCTGTGTGTATTCCTGCAACATTAAAGTGTGATTTTAAGATGTAGTGAAGGATTAGAAATGTTATTCTTTTCTTTTTTTTCTAAATATAAAGAGAAGATGGATTGTTTCATACCTTCTCAATATATTCCCGGATGAATCATGAGAATCTGGGGAACAACGGTGATGGCAAAACACTTACGCAGATCATTTGTAGCTTGGAGAAAAAGTTGGATTTTCAGATGATTGCTAGCATCGTCTTTCAGCATTTTCTCAAACTGTTTCACATGGAGTCAGGAGGGACATATCCAGCAGGTGGGCTGGATTTCTTTTTCTTTTTTTTGTTTGAGCAAATGTAGCAAACAACAGCTGGTGCTGAATCACCTCCAAAGTAGATGATAGAACTAATGCATTCATATTAGTCATTGGATCTTGTAATTGATTCACATAGAGTAGGCTAATGGGAGACGTGGAGGAGCAGCCAGGTTTAGCATGATAATGGTTTTCCAAGTTTGGTGAGGAAATGTGATTTAATCAAACAAATTCATACTGAAGCTGGATTTATACTGGTCTGGTTGCACCGACTTTTGCTCATATTAGTGTTTACACAGCCACTCTAAAGGGCGGACCAATCAGCGACCAATGTCAGTGGTCAACGGTGTTTGTCCCTCCGCTGCCTGTTTGAGTTGAAGTCAATGATAAATCAAAAGTCAACATGAATTTTTTTCAAATAACCCAAACCAAGATCTTTTTTTTAACGGCAACCAAGTAGTTTTTGTGCGTAACACCAACCAAACTTTGATCATATCACATTTAGCCTAAACCATGATCTTTTCCCAAACATAACCACATTGTTTTTGGTGCCTAAGCGCAAGGCACACAGCACCTTCTGCAGCTATATAAGACAGGAGCAGCAAAGATAAAAGGACAATATGTGATGCCTTTGATAGTTGATGGCTGAGCCCAGGATGAAGTGACGGGGCCCTTGCAAAATAGTGTCAAACTTGTGTTGGTGGAAACATCTGTACATAGTGTAGAGAGAATATAAAGCACGACACGGACTGATCACAGACAGCATATGCGTCCAGAATCACTGAGGTAATAGATTTTCTACATTCTGAATTTGCAAGTAGAGACACAATAGCCTTGTTTACTCATAGAAACAAAGAGCCAGGTTTTAAAAATGCACCTAAAATGTATTCTTGTCACTCCATAGATAGATAGAGATATACTTTATTGATCCCGCAACAGGACATTTTTTTAAGAGATAACCTTAAATTGGAATTGATGTTTATAGATTGAATATTTTCTTGTTGTCTCATTAGTTGGAATTTTGATCCCTTATGTAAAAGGTTTTAGAATAAAACGTGCAGCCTTCAAAGCCCAACTAGTGCAGTTCATTGTAAGCAAAACTCCAGGCTGAAAGGCTCATAAACAAACGGCAAGTAAGTTCATCTTAATAAATAATAATAAGGGTGCGCTGAAAAGTAATAGATTTCTGTTCTGTTGATAAATAAAAGAAAAATAACTTATTTTAATATATGTACAGAAAAATAAAAGAGAAAATCAAGCTTAAATCGCAGAAGTGTTTCACAGCGCAGCTTTGTCATATTATTTTAATGTGGTTGCTTTAAATATTAAAAGTGTCTGTGTGTAGTAATTTATGTTTCTCTAAGTTGATAGCACATTTTTCATCAGCTCATAATCCTCGTCGAAGTGGCGCCGTTGAAACATGTCCCCGCTCTCTGGTGGGTGTCACTGTTTATTTTTTTCTTTATCTTTGCTCAAGAGGACAAACATGTTGAATTTAGTTTTTCCTTTTCTTTTTCCATTGGCTTTTCACTCTTCCAATCATTTGTTGTGAGAAGCTTTGGAAGCTTTAGCGCTGGTTAGATTCGGGTTGTTTTTTTGTTTTTGTTTTTTTAAATCTATTTTTTTTTTTTTTTTTTATTTTTTTTGTTGCTTTGTTTGTTTTTTGTTTGAAAATAATCATTTAAATTTCAATAAATTCAAATCTAAAAATAATATTCTTTTTTTCCCCTTCTCATGCACAATGATGATAGCTGAAAGTTTGTGCAAATCCCTTGGAATAATAAACTAATGCTCAAATACACAGATTAGAAATATATTGTAGACTACATTGAAAAACCATAAGAACCAACTAAATGAAACGTATCTACCTATTTCTATTTTTTTGGGGCAAATATCTGCCACTAAACAGAGCCATGCCAGTTGGTGAGTTGTTGCTGTTAAATTACTCCAATTTGGAGGAAATTATGATTTAAAATTGCTGCTAGTTGGAACACCAGACTTTGGTTTGCTTTGTTTTCTTTTGGATGAGAGAGGAGACCATGTGACTCCTCTGAGGCACATGTAACTTTCCTCAAATTAGAAAAAAAGTTGATTTTTAACACAAATTCGATGCGTGCTGAGAAGTATTCAAATTCACTGTGTGAATATAGGTGTCTGAGTGCCCTCTGTAGGGGATCATTTGCAGTCATTGCATCCTACTGGCCCTGGATCTTGGTTTCATTTGGACATTTTTGGAGCTTTAACTCATCGGTGAGTACAAAAACTCATTGGTAAGCACAAAAACTTCGCTGCAAAATTAAAAAATTTTTGACTTCAACATCATCACACTTCAACACCAACACTGGTCTCTGATTGGTCCGCCCTGGCCAAGTGGCTGTGCAAATGTTAATGCAAACAGGCTGTCCAGACTATTATCACAGTGGAAAACTGAAGCTGTGAACCCCCTGGTGGAGCCAGGATAGGAAAAATATGCTACGAACAATTTTTCCAAGCAACTTAATTGGACATTTTAAATGAACTGTCAGGTGGTTATCTTAAGTTACATGACTGAACTTATCATAAGTTATATCAAGTTTTGCTTAACCACAATGTAATCAGGCGTAGAAACGTACACAGTTTGTTAACATATAACGTCTTATTCAAAGATGTATTTCCTATTCACAGACATGTTTTACTAAATTGTCATTCATTTTCTTTTTACTTGTTGACAAATACATTTAATAATTAATAATGACTTCTGTTACATTATATATGTGATATAAGTCACTAATGAAATGTTTATATACTGTTAAATACTAAATAAGGGGGAATGAAAGCAATTTGTTGGCCAGGCTTAATGTCAGTGAAGTACTTTGAACAACAACTTATCACCTATAAAATACAGCATACTGACAGTAGATGAGGATGATTTATGCTCTTCTTTAATGGACTAATTTGTGTACAGTGTGATGTTAATTTACATGTAAGAGTTGATATACAGAAGTGGACTTTTCAAGGTGCAGCGATGTGGCTTGTTATTCAACAGAAAGCAGTCTCTCTTCTCAGGGTGTTCGGTGGCTCAGAGTTCGGTATGGGGCCCCTTCCACTCTCAGAGACAGATGTTAGGCCCGGGCTCGGCCATCCACTCTTACCATAATGAGAACTCAAGGGGGCCTGAGCACACACACACACACACACACACACACACACACACACACACACACACACACACACACACACACACACACACACACACACACACACACACACACACACACACACACACACACACACACACACACACTCACACACATGCATGATCACGCCAATAGCACCTGACTTTTCCACATGCGCACATGAACAACAAAAACACACACAGATACCCAACACGATGTGAGAACCAAACAGTGAGAAGCAGGAGCGGTGAGGGAGCCAGAGGTGGACTCATGATTTAATAATGATGGTGTTGGTTAGAAAAAAAGAGTGACCTTCACACACATGCACACACACAAACGAGCATCCATGTTAACACAGAGTGTATCCAAGTGACAAGATATTCAAATAGAGGGCACAGAGAGTGAAGGAGATTTGAGGGGCAAACAGAAAGGGCTTTAAAGAGGGAACGGAGCGTGTGTGTGTGTGTGTGTGTGTGTGTGTGTGTGTGTGTGTGTGTGTGTGTGTGTGTGTGTGTGTGTGTGTGTGTGTGTGTGTGTGTGTGTGTGTGTGTGTGTGTGTGTGTGTGTGTGTGTGTGTGTGCTACCATTCTTTTATTTGTCTTTACTGAATATAGTATATTTATTATTCACTCTATTAGGGCTGGGCAACATATCAACTTCATATCAATATTGTGTTATAAGACTAGATATCTTCTTTTGTTTTGGATGTTGGGCATTGTAATATCCTGATATGATATACATGTTGACGTTTCCTGGTTTTAGAGGCTGCATTACAGTCTAGCGGCAACCAACAGTGACGTCACCCACTGGTTTGTAAAACGGAAGTGATGAAGCCTCGAATTTGGAATTTGGCCGGCGCCATCTTAATAGTTCGGAGCGGTTCTGAGTTCGGAGCAGGATGCGGGGGATCTGACTCGATCTGATTGGAAACCCAGCGATACTACGTCCCGCCCACCAATATCAGTAACCTGACTGCACCACAGGCCTGTCAATCAAACAGACACGCCCCCAAAAACACAACCTTTTGAAGCCTATGTTCTAGTTAATAGCAGCAGTATTTTCAGATGGGCTGCCAGAAAACTGATAAGCGACTTAATCTAGCAAAACCAAAATAACTCTAGGAGAAATTTTATTGACTTAGAATTTTATAAGACTAGTTGAATGGGAGTCAATGGAGCCCCGGGCTTTTTTAGACCAACCTCTAGTGGCACTCGGTGGTATTGCAGTTTAAGGCACTTCCGCATCGGCCTCATTGTTCAGACCCGGAAGCTACATCCACTTTTATATTCAGTCTATGATTACAATAAAATAACATAATTTTCCGGACTTAACTGTTTTTCTATTATTTGCCTTTACCCACTCAGTTATGATATCCGCAATAATGATTATGATAAAAAAAAATCTCAAGACTTTGCGAGAGCACCAAAAGTCATCCCTCCAGTATTGTTGCAATATCAATAACGAGGTATCTGGTCAGACATGTCATGGTCCATATGGTCCAACCATCCACTGTATTATGAGCTTGCAGACAGGGTTGAATT
>NW_027210600.1:2685000-2742500 GCF_029030835.1 Brachyistius frenatus
ACACACACACAAACACAGATACACACTACATCGTATACATAAGCCTTTAAGTGAGAATGGCTGATACCTTTAAACAGTGCAGGTGGAGCCAGGACTCTTTCTTTCTTTGAGTCACACACATACACACTGATCCAATCCTGCTAATTGCAATGGATTTAGCGTTGGCAATGTGACCTTGCAGTCCTTGAAGCTAGAAGGAAGTAATTACATTGATTAATTGCATGTGTTTGCTATTGATTAGCGGCGCAGCTTGTCTATTGTTTAGTACACAGCTGACTCCTACAGCATGAGACGGGCGGTAATGTAAATGTAAAGAATAACGCTCACATGAAGTAAAGCATTGATCCATTTTAATGCTCGTGTGCTGAGCAAAAAGGCTCTGACAAGGCCTGACAAGAAGTGTGTGTGTGTGTGTGTGTGTGTGTGTGTGTGTGTGTGTGTGTGTGTGTGTGTGTGTGTGTGTGTGTGTGTGTGTGTGTGTGTGTGTGTGTGTGTGTGTGTGTGTGTGTGTGTGTGTGTGTGTGTGTGTGTGTGTGGAAACATGTAAAAAAAATCCTGACTTTGGCTCTCAGGATTTGAGGTAACCACAAATGTCCAGACAAGGGCACACAAATACACAATGAGATCCCCATCCGCACACAAACACACAGAACCCGAGCAAAAAATATGGTGCGTTTACTTTTCCTTTGTGGTATTATAGGCCCGTTGCATAATTCCCTTTAGACATTTGGGCAAAAAACACTGCTTGGCCCCAACAGACCAGCAGACCCTGAGGTTGGATCCACATGACTGCAGCCTCTACACACACACACACACACACACACACACACACACACACACACACACACACACACACACACACACACACACACACACACACACACACACACACACACACACACACACACACACACACACACACACACACACACACACACACACACACAGAGTCAGCTTCCACCACCCCCTGCCAGCAGCTGTCAGTCATCTGCGCTGGGTGCCAGAGAGGACCGGAGCCAGTGTGCCCTCATCCAGTTTGCTTTCATCAAATCATCCAAGCAGCGATTGAAATCGTCTTTTTACTCCGCCACTGTACCGGAGGGGGCTTTCCTGTGCACTGCGTCATACCTCGTAAGCCTGAGGGAGACCGAGATTACAACTCTTGAAAATGAGTCTCCTTGGTGCTTAGTCATGAGCTTAATCACTCTCTCCCTCACTGTTTGACATCATGTGAACGACAGATTGTCAACAATATGACTAAATCATCTAATATTTATGTTTACATTTTTAAATGATTACACTGTAATACTGCAACAAGGCCCAAAGCTCATATGTAAGTATGTAGCTTTATATGTGGTGATGCATGATGATGAATGACATCATCATTTCAAACAACACATGTATGTCATCCTGCTGTACATGTGATTCTAATAGATTAAAACAGCATGTATGCATTCCTCTGCACCATCTACTTCTGGTTATGCAGGCGAAAGGGGGAGGGGGGGAGGGGGGCGAAGCTGTTGAAAACATGAATAACTTAACTGGCAGAGAAAATGCAAATTTCGAACTTGCAAATAGGACAGCTTCATTGTGAAATCCCCTGCTGGGACTCACTCAGGACAGTTAACAGTAGGTGGTCTCATCTCAAATTTACCAGAGTGCAGCTTCAGTATTTCTGCTCATCTGGCGCCCTCCTGTGTAGACACGGGGCATCACAACGTGGACCAAACCACATATTTCATGCTGCTACAATTTGAACTCATCCCAGCGGGTTTGCTGAAGTCAATACTGTGGCTGGACTCTGGGAAGGTCTTTGTTTAACTGCGCATGTGTGACTGGTTGAAGGAGCACCAGTAACCTTTGCAGATCATAAAATGACTCCAGGCCTCATATAGCGTGACCAACAGTGTGTCACACTGATGGACTCAATATTACAAGTGACTCATTCAAAATACCGCATGAAGACTTGAGTAAATATATCTCCCCATGGACCACACTCATCATGCAAACACAACGGGAGTCAAAACCGGCTGTTTTTACTCTAATAAGTCTTTTTCAAAGCGTCAAAGAGATTTTGACTTGGGATTAAAAACAAATGTTTCTAATAACATTAACAACGGCCCTTTTTAAATGAAGACCTTAAAACTGAAGAAGCCAAATGTCAGGCTTTATTCACTTTATTATTTACATGCTAAAGTAGGTCTTCACCTCCATGAACCACTGGAGTGATGGATGTCTTTTTTTTTTTTAATGAAATACTGGACATCTGCTGATGAACAGGGACCAAATAGAGCAAAATTTAAAGTCCATAATTTTTATTTTAATAAAAAAGCTTCCTAAATCAAACAATCAACCGACTCTTTGTTAAACTCGAAAACAATTATATATTCATGAAAGTGACACGGACAGTTTGCATATATCACCATATATTAATGAAAATTATATTGGAAATCGTCCAATCTGGATGACATTCAGCTAACAAAAGCAGGGAAGATGACACACAGACACACCAACCCAATCAACCCAAATACAATCACAAAATACTGCCCAAAACCCCAACTTCTTAGTGGTCACAAAGTGCAGCATGATTCAAACTGTCCGATGAGTCCCAGATCAAATATTGATGACAGGTGAAGCGCGGCAAGACGGATCAATAATACAGGAAAATCCACCATCTCAGTACCGCCGTCCACCCAGAAAAAGGATTTGGATCATGTAGTAATTCCAGTTAAATTCACGTAGAGCAATAATCCAGCCTTCATGATACATGGCTTTTTTAGATTCACCTGGATACACTGCTTCATAATGTCCACCAGACGCCGAAACATCACCTGCCTATCTGACTTTCATCAACTCAGCAGTGGATCCAGAATATAAAGGCCAAAGTCCAGCATGGAGCGGCTGGGTGAATGTGGTCTGGACTCTGTGGAGAAGAGTCATGGTTTCAGAGACGCTGTAAAAAGACAGAATACCTGCTCCGTGATTCAGGTATACTCCGACTCTGGAGGACCGAGGACCTGAGACGACAGTTTGGACTCCATTGTGCCAAAATGTATAACAGTTTTTTTCATACTGTAATGACCAAGATTTGTCATTGAACCCAAACCTCCCTGCGCTGCTGATGTTCTTGTATGTGACTGCTACACAAACTCTTCTCCCTCCCCACTCCACCTCCCAGAAACAACGTCCAGTCAGACTCTCTCTGCTCAGGACCTGAAAACAATCATCAGTGAACCTGTCTGGATGATCAGAATAAGATAGCTGCTCTTCCATTCGTGTTGCTTTTGTGTTCCTCCCAGATAATAGGAGATGTGTGTTTGCTGTGTTTGGATCCAAAGTGATTTCACGTGGGTATTTTAAAAATCCAGCTCTGGTCTTTGGCTCTGGTTGCGACAGTAAAACGTCCACTTCAGTCACTGTCAGTGAAATGTTTGTCCACTCCTGCCTCAGAACGTCCTGTAGTTTATCTCTGGTCTGTGACACAGCTGCTGTCACTTCCTGAAAGTATCTCAGAGGACGAGTATTGATGCTGGATGAGTATGTGGACTCTTCGTGTCCTGACACTGAGGGATAGCTGTGCAGAAACTCAATGTGATCTTCTGTGTGTGAGAGATGCTCCATCTCACCGTCTTTCCTCTTCAGCTCATTGATCTCCTGCTCCAGCTTCTCCTGAAGCTCTTTGACTCGACTCACTTCAGTTTCCTGCCGGCATTTGATCTGCTGCTTCACATCACAGCTTTTTTTCTGCATGAGATGGATCACCTTGGTGAAGATCTTCTCGCAATGCTCCACTGCCTCATCAGCAGAGCTGTTTATGGCCTCCACCTCCTGCTGAAGCAGCTGCACATCTTTCTCTTGCTCCTGGATCCTCTGCTGGAGGTTTTGTTGATTCACCTCAAGCTCCTTCTGCTTCTCCGTTCTTTCTGCTGCAGCTGGGATGGTTTCATAGCTTTTATGTTCATCCATTAAGCAGAGATAACAGATAGACTGTTGGATCAGTGCGGCAGAAAATCTTCATCACCTCATCGTGACGGGAGCAGATGCTCTCCTGGAGCTTCTTGGAGGGGTTCACCAGCTTGTGTTTCTTTAATGGAGCTGAATCATTGTGAGGTCGGATGTGATTCTTACAGTAAGATGCCAGACAGGCCAAACAGGACTTGATGGCTTTCAGCTTCCTCCCAGTGCAGACATCACAGGCCACATCTTCAGGTGCAGCATAGCAGTGATCAGCAGGAGCAGCTTCGAGTCCAGTCTTCTTCAGCTCCTCCACTAAAACTGTTAACATGGTGTTTTTGTCCAGGACAGGCCTCGGTATGAAAGTCTTCCTGCACTGAGGGCAGCTGTGGATTCCCTTCCTGTCCTCTCCATTCCAGTGTACTTTAATACACTCCATGCAGTAGCTGTGTCCACAGGAAAGAGTCACTGGATTCTTCAGCAGATCCAGACAGATCGAACAAGAGAAGGTTTCTCGGTACAGCTGAGCTCCTTCCAGCGCCATTTCACCTCTCAGCTGCAGTGACTGTGTGAGTTTCTGTTTCGTAGAAGTGAAACTAGTCTGAGCTCTGATCTAAACAACGTGTGTGTGCAGTGAACGGAGCTCTGAATCTTCACCACATGTTGGTTCCACCCATGTTCAAAATGCAGCTCTGAGGGGGAGGGATAAAGGAAATAATGTGGACCGCTCATTTGCTGTGTTTCAGAGCAGGAAGAAGAGGGAGGAGTCTTCAGGCTCTGACTTGTTCTAGGATGATGAGTGCTTAGAAACACATCAGTGGGAGATGTGATATCTCAAGAACGCCTTGAAGGAATGTCTTTGAACTTATCAAAAACATTCACTTGGTACCAGTGATTACTGTGACCTTCTGTCTTTTCATCTGGTGAACGCATTCAGGGACCTTTTCCAAATTGTGGCATAAATATTCACTTGGACTCAAGGATAAATCTTGCTTGTGTGCACAATAGCTGGGGGACACTTAGAGAGAATGTCTTCAAATCTGGCACAAATGTTCACTTGCCCTCAATAATGAAGTGATTAGAGTTTGCTAGTCAAAGTTCAAAAGTCAAGGTCACATTGAGTTCACATCCTTCCCCTTCTTGTGAACTTCAAATTCAAATTTCGGACAAAGATTCACTTGGATTTAATGATGAAATGAGTAGATTTTGGTAATCAAAGGTCGGAGGTCAATATAACCTTACATTTGTGATATCTGTCTGTCTCATTCTTATCAATGTGATATCTTAAGAACACTGAAGAGAATTTGGCACTGACATTATTTGGATTTAAGGATGAACTGATTAAAATTTGGTGATCAAAGGTTACTGTGACCCCACAAGACATGTTTGTGGCCATAACTCAATAATTAATGCATTAATTATGACAACATTTCATCAACATAGGATAAAATGTTTATTATAGCACCATAACTGAGGTTAGAAGGAAATAATATTTCACATTTTTGCCAGATACTAAATTGGTGACATTACCCTGAGGTGTCCATCTTGAAACAGATTGTCATTACTTGTTTAAATGTACTTTGAATAGATTCATGATTACAGTTGTTGGTAAAAAAAAAATTAAAAAAAAAAAAAAAAATCTAAATATGTGTGTCAGACATGGACTGAGAAGAACAAGGGGACCCACAGATGCTCCTTATGTATAAGGCCCAGAATTTGGGCGACACCACTGTTTGTAAGTAAGTACCCCAAATTCAGAGTTACACATGGGGCGTCGGCGATTCTTTACGTACTTGAAACTTGATCAGAGGTCCTCTCTGATCAAGTTTAGGTGCATCAAAGTTTGTAACAAATTATTGGGGAACAGAAAGGAGTAGCAGGGAGCTAAATCCGACGAATAGGGATGGTAGGGAGTGACGATTTTGTTGTTGTGGGTGATCAACTTCATGTGTCATGTTGGAAAATCCAAGCGTCATCACGCCACAGTTCAGGGGCCTCATTTATAACCGTTACGTACGCGCAAAACGGGACTTGAAAGAGGCATTCGCCGCTCCCCACGCAAAAGTCGAGATTTATATTAAAACAAATATGAGGGTGAAATGTGCGCACCTGTAGGCAAACTGTGACCTATCCGTACGCACGTTTTGGAGACAGACAGTGAGGTGGTGGATTAAAGCCAGTTTGTAGAAATTGAATGTGAGAGGCATCATACGTATTACGAAGCCTCTCACACCTTTAATTTCACTTCATATCACGTTATATGGACATGGGTCCACTGTATCATTTACATTCAAGCCAGCAGTGTAAGTTTTGCTCGTGACCTATAACTATTCCATAAGAAACTTTCAATTATAAATGATAGTAGCAAATCTAAATCTCAAATTTAATTCCACTCATTATTTCATACGCGCTGTCTCGCCATCACGTTCCACCGGGCGCAGAGGAGCGGCCTGGATTCCCTCTGGTCAGTCGTGGAGCTCTGCAGCTGATGAAATGCAGGATGATGTCGGGATTTGACAGATCTGAAAAGCCTGACTTTTTTTTTCCCCGACATGAAGACTGAATATACAAAGTCCTTTAGACCCCGTTAACATGGCAAACTGATCATCATCATTCTTTGTAAAAATCCAAGATAACATCAAATATCATTCAGCTAAAGAACTGCAGAACGTAGCGTCAGTTTTTATTATCCATCCATCCATTATCTATATCCGCTTTATCCTGAACAGGGTCACAGGGGGGCTAGAGCCTATCCCAGCTCACATTGGGCGAAGGCATGGTACACCCTGGACAGGTCACCACTCTATCACAGGGCCCAGTTTTTATTATCTTCTTATATTGTGTTTAAAGTTTTTAATATTGCCTAGTTTTTGTGTGTAAAAGTGCTGCAGTGAACACAATTCCTCTGTCAAGCGCACAGAGCGAAGCGGTGGCACCGCTGTCTCTGTAGTCGTAACATTTTGCCACTCGATGTGTTTTCTTTCGTTTTTGACCCCACTGCTGCGGCCACCAAACAATCCGAGCCAATTCATATCCTCCACCTCGTCCTTAAGGAACCCCAAACATATAGTTACTTAATCAATAGTCATGTTTTTATTTTTATTTTAACTATTCTAGATTTAGTGTCCTCTTAACAATAAATATGACATGACAAAACCTAGTTCAGGACTTCCACAAATAGTCAACACAAATGTGCTGGTTTCCACCTGTTTAACCACAGTGTCAATGATCACAGGCTGCACTGAGTGAAAACGGAAGGGACCATTGCTTTTGTCATCACTGAATGGATATGTCTGCATGATGGTTTGGAGCAAAACACAGTAATAACAGTGCAGATACATGGGAAAGTGTAATTTATCTACACATCACAGATGTCAGTCAAAACCACCAACAAAAGCAGAGCTTTTCTACTGAGCTTCAGCCACACTGAATCAGTTCCACAGCATGTTAAATTCAAGGTGTGGCTGTTACACAGTGTAAGAATGAGCAGAGAGCAGATGTGTGCTTTCACAGTAAAGAAAAGGAAATGATAAAGGCGACAAACAATCAAAAGCAGTCACATTTTCAGAAATGCTTCATTTTATTTACAACAATATTATTCACATGATTTATGTTGTAACATAAAAAAGTGATGAGAGTCCAAAGTCTTTTTACAGATGTCCCCGCTCCCGCTATCTGTTGCCTCCATATTGACACAATGTACTGAGTTTTTGAAGGAAATGAGCACTACTTTATGAGCGGTACATTTGTGCACTGGACACCAGGGACCACGAGCTTCAGATATCCTTGAACTGGATGTTGTGCACAAGCTCATGCAAGTTGTGTTGTTTGCCCAGACATTTAGGTGTGCCAACTTACATTAACATTAACAACTGACTGACATGTGGGACTCCTGCCCAGTTGTTTCCTTTTGTGTGGATTGTCCACACACAGAAGAGCAGCGAAAGTCTAACCTTCAATTCAATCTGTCTTTCCATCTGTTGAGACTGCAGTTGGAGCCAAAAGGCAACATGAAGACCTGAGAACTGACAAAAAGTAGCTAAACAAAAACTACAACACTGGAAATGAATGCATCAAATTCAGCACTGTGAAAAGTTCTGAACAAAAAAAATAAACTATTAGGGGACTTATACTTCCCTGCTGCACTGCAAGATGCCAACTTCTCATCAGCAATCAAGGGAGACATTGGAATTGGAACAAACCGGAAATGTTCTGGTGCAAAGTTTTCTGGACAGATGAGACCAAAATAAATTTCTACCCAAGTGATAGAAGACACAAAGTGTGGAGAAAAACAAGAGGAACCCAGGGACCAAATGATTCCAGTTCATCCGTGACGCATGGTGGTCCTGTGATGTCCTGGACACGTGCGGCTGATTGTGGACCTGCCTCATGGGACAGACAATGGCAGCAGCAGAATGAATTTAGAAAGGTTCATACACATTTCTTCTGACAATGTGCAAAACAATTCCTCCAGTCTCAACAGCAACATTACTGATAATTCTTGGGGTAAATATGGCTCAAGGCCAAACTCATTATCCTCTAAGGGAGACAAATTCAAAGAAAAATGTAGCAGCAAGCGGCAATCTTTGGGTTGAAGCCCTTTTGCTTTTAACAGAGAGAAGCAGTTCAATTGGGCAAAATTAAAGCCGCAACCAAGCAAAGTCACGTTATTTAGGTCTGTTTAAAGGAGTACAAACACACAGTTGTTCCATCGTCATAAAGCCTGCAGTATTTCAATAATTGTGCACTCATAGTTAAACGAGAACCATAATCATTAATAGTTTGGCTTGTGTTGTGCATGTATGTTTTTGTGAGTGAAAACTCCTCCCAGATTGGTCATTTTGTAGTTTAAGAAAATACTGATGGATATTTGCTGTAGAAAAACAGCTGAGAGCTAGAACCCCAGAAACACAAGGCACAGTCAGATAGATATATAGGAGATATATAGGACAAAGCAGTCACCAGAAGTCAAGATCGATTAGATAGAGCACTAGAAATATCGAAAGCCACAGAGAGAGATGAACATAGTGACCAAATTAAAACCAGGAAATAAAGAAAATGTCACCTTCTGTTTGAAGATCTACCTGCAAAACAGTTATTGCACTAATACTGAGCTGATGGACGATGCATTGCTCATTTGTCTTACTGATGACTGACAGTCATCATCACCATGTACACCGGTAAAATGGGGAAGTGAGTATGTGGGCGGTGATGTGGCTGGTACTGGGCTGAAGACAAAGACACAGACAGAGAAATCAAGGGAGGGGGGAGACAGACAGATAGAGAAACAAACATAGACAAGCAAGGAGGGGGGCAGACATAGAGAGACACAAAGGGAGGGGGACTGACAGAAAAACAGACAGAAAGACAGACAAATAGTCAGAAGGAAATGAAATACAAAAGGACAGACAGACAGACAGACAGACAGACAGACAGACAGAGAGAGAGAAACAAACAAGGGAGGAGGGAGACAGACCTACAGAGACACAAAGGGTGGGAGCGACACTGACAGACAGAGACACACAGAGAGAGGGGAGACAAAAAGACAGAGACACAGAGGGAGAGGGGAGACAGACACAGACACAAAGAGAGGGGGGAGACATAAAGAAGACAGGAACACAAAGGGAAGGGGTGGAAAGACTGACAGAGACACGGAAAGAGGGGGGGAGAAGGACATATAGAGACACAAAGGGAGGAGAGAGACAGACTGACAGGAGGACAGAAAGAGACACACCGGGGCAGAATGGAGACTGACAAAGAGGGAAAAAGCAGGAGAGGAGACACAGAAGAAGGGGGAGACACACAAAAGGGGGATAGAGAGACAGACAGAGAGACAAAGGGACAGACAGAATAAGAGAGAGAAAGACTGACAGACAGACAGACAGACAAATAAACACAGGAGGACAGACACAGAAAGAAAAAGAGGGGAGAGACAGATACATAGAGACACAGACAGCGGGAGACACAACTGATGGAGACACGAGAGGAGAGGAGAGAAGGAAGACAGATAATTTTGGGGAAGAGGAAGAAAGAAAGACAGACAGACACACAAAGGGAGAAAGGATACAGACAAAGACAGAAACAGAGGGAGGGGGAGAAAGACAAAATGACACAAACAGGGATGGAGAAGACAGATATGCGGAGACATACAAGGAAAGGGAGAGAAAGACAGACTGATAGAGACACACAATTGGGGGTGCAGACATAAAGACACACAAAGGGAGGGGAGACAGGCATACAGAGAGACATAAACACAAGGAGGGGGATAACAGGTAGAAAGAGAAACAGGGAGGGGGAGACAGACAGAGACACAGGTAGGCGGGCGAAAGAAAGACGACAAAAGACACGATGGGAGGGGGGAGAAAAATTGACAGACAAACTAACAGTGAACCGGGAGACAGATATACAGTGTAACAAAGGAAGCAAGAAAGACTAATAGAGACACAATGGGAAAGGGGAGAAAGACAGAGACACACAGGAAGTGGGGAGAAAAAGAGAGAAAATTAAAACTGCAAGCAGTGATACGCTGCCCTCGCCCTGTGAACGTCGCCCGGTGAACGTCGCCCGGTGAACGTCGGGAGCTGGCGGGTCGGGACCCCTGGACCCCCGACGTGCAGCGCGAGAGAGACCGCATATCCCCGTTTGCAGTTTTAATTTTTATCTCGTTTCCTGTCTCCAGCAGGGGGCGCTATGACTATGAGCGAATATTACCATACAGGTGTCTTCAGGACGGGACTGTTATCAAAGATGTAATGTTTGAGGAAGATCAGAATATGTACGTAAAAGTTACAGCAACTTGTAGTTTCATGGCGAAACGCTCAAAATGGCCGCCACGCCACGTGCACACCGTTGGACGAAAACAAGCCAAAACAAAGAGACTATTTTGTACATCTGGGTGTGATACACGTGTCCAACAAATTTGGTGCATGTAGGTGAAACTAGGTGCCGATCGCCTCAAGTTACTTCTCACTGTGAGGCAACTGCTCTAACCAGTTAAAAAAAAAACCTGCAAAACCAATGAAAAAAAAAAAATCATAATAATAATTCCTTGAAGAACAATAGGGCTTTTGCAGAATCGGTGCTCGGGCCCTAATGAAGGGATGAAATGATTCATATGAAAACAAACATACATATAACATATATGACAAAAGTCTGCTGTGTTTGTGTTTGTGGGTTAATGTCCACAGACAAGCTCGTCTCTGATTGGCTGACAGCTTATCTCTGCAGGCTGCCACACATTGTGAGTCGTTACCATCAATGCACCTGGGAAAACACACACTGAATGAATCTTCATACAGGTGGGGGTGCCCCCCTCCCCCCTCACACACACAGGTATCCTTGTTAGGAATTGTATTGACTTCATAAACCTGCTTTAACCAGAACCTCAAACTGGACCAGACCAGTTTACATCTTAACTTTTCATTTTAACTGGAACCAGAAACAGCACCACGCTGGATGTATGTGTTGCGTTTTATGAGGTTTCAAGCATCCTTTGACCTTAAACATCAACTTCCTGTGTTACGGCGAAACATCAAACTTTGCCGCACCGCCACGGTGACGCCCTTTGATAAAGTTGCATCAACTTCTCAATATATCATCATCAATGTCTGAAGGCTATTCTGACCCAGCTTTAGGTTCATGTGATCAACAAGCTTGACGTAGCATGTGAAAGTATGATATGAAAAATATAAAATATTGCCACCAGGGGGGGCTATGACTATGAGTGAATATTACCATACAGGGCCCCCAGAAACCAATGTCACTGACCTCAGAGTCACCCAAGTGGGCCCCTAGAGTCATTAGCCAGGCAGGCCAGAGAGTCACCCAAGTGGGTCTCCAGACTCACCAGCCTCACCGTCACCAAGTTGGCACCCAGAGTCACCAGCCTCACCGTCCTCAGTGTCACCCAAGGGCGCCCCAATAGTGACCAACCTCACTGGCTTAAGAGTCACCCAAGTGTGCCTCCAGAGTAACCAACCTCACCGGCCTCAGAGTCACCCAAATGGACACCAGAGTCACCAGCCTCACAGGCCACAGTTACCCTAGTTTTTCTATATTTTTCAAAATTTAGGTTATGTTAGATTAGATATGGCTTGCATCTAGTCACCGTACCTTAGTGTGCACTAAGTTAGTTGAAGTTCTGACTCGATCTCATTGGAAACCGACGATACTATGTCCCACCCATCGGTCGCCGTAACCTGACTGCACCACAGGCCTGTCAGTCAAACAGACACGCCCGCAAAAACAAAAGGAATTTTTATTTTTAATTTGTATTTAATGACGGTAATACTTTCAGACTGACCGCCAGAAAATGAATATGAAGGAGTGACTTTTTCGCGAGCCAAACCAAAATAACTTGTGGTAAAAAAAGTTTGATTTAGAATTTTATGAGATTCGGTGAATGGCACTCTATCCATTCAAAGGTTATTTTGGAGCCAACCCCTAGTGGCACTCAGCGGTATTAAAATTTAAGAGTCTTCCACATTGGCCTTATTTTTAAGACCCACAAGGTACGTCCAGCTTTATATACTGTCAGTGGTCGGACCTAATAACTTTATTTCCTTGCTGTGAAATGTCTTGTTGAGAGAGTTAATCTGTGTCCTACCTTTGTGCTGCTCTTCATGTCTTGCTGTCTTACACTCTACCTTTTTTTTCTTCATTACTCTTCACGAGCCTCAACTGGCTCCATTTCCAGTATATTGCTTGTTGGTTTCTCAATAGACAAATCCTTTTAGAACAGTCCTTCAACTTTTTACCACCTCCGGTTGAGTAATGTCACCTGAAAATAACACAACACCAAAGGTTAAATCTGGACTCCAGTTTTAACCTTCACCAACAGGAAAGAGTGAACATACCACAATGGTATCATTTACATAGCCATAGAAAATGCTTGGGTTTCAGGTACTTCATGCACGACTACTCATTACCATCGTACTGTTGAAACTATTGCATTTAATTCAACAAATGATACTAAAGTTGCACTACTACCATTTTTAGTTGCAACAAATTTAATAATAGCATTAATAATCATCAGTATTGGTGCCAATAATCAGAAAGACTAAAGAATACAATATATCTCAGGGAAGAATTAAAACATGCGTCTCCACAAATAGTTCAAGATATTTTTCTGTAACACACAAGAAAACCTTTTTATAATCAACAAACAGCAGATTTAAAAAAAGAATGCAGCTATATTTAGTTTTATTGAGTAAAAGTAATCTTTTCAATAAACTTAAATTTGTACATCATCTCTTAAAATAGGCAGCATTACATCTCCCCATTACAACAAAAGATTCACATCTTACTGTAATGTTATTTAGGATGCAAATGATAAAAGAAGTATAATTTACCTGAGCAAATACTGCTGGGAAAATAAAAGTAAGTCCTTATCTAGCACAACTCAGATCCACTACACAGAACAAGGTAAGACAGGAACAGCAGAAGAGTGGTCTTACCTCTCCAAAGGTTGATGTGGAAATGAGGTTGGAATTTGTCCCCCTGCACTGAATGCTTGTGTCCCTTTATGATGTCATCACTGTCACAGAGAACAGAACACCAACATGCTGGTGCTGAACCCTTAAACAAACACATTCTGCCACTATGACGACCAAACGTTTCCTGCAAGGCCAGGACTTTAACTACAGACTTTCTGGTTGCAAACACACCTCTGTAACATCTGGGCCCTCATTAGTGCTGTTTATTCTGAATCAATAGTGTGGCACAATAATCCAGGGCCTGTACATGAAGTCACAACATGCAAGAAGACAACAGTATTATTCAATACTCTGGCTGTTAGTTAGAATAAACTGTAGGCTGTTGGACTAGTAAACTTTCCAGTCATTTTTCATTTTA
Organism: Brachyistius frenatus; assembly: GCF_029030835.1. NCBI lineage: Eukaryota > Metazoa > Chordata > Actinopteri > Embiotocidae > Brachyistius > Brachyistius frenatus. The sequence continues at coordinate 2,698,807 of NW_027210600.1, forward strand.
CAGATCATTTTTAAACATAGAGCTTCAAAATAATAGGAGAGTTGACCTGATGTCGCTCCAAAGACGCTGGAAAAAGCATTGACTCAATGGATCCACTTTTTCTTTGAATTCCTCCCCCAAATAACTAAATAACTGAATCAACAAGTAAACATATGTATCTGCATTTTGGGTAAAGAGTTGAAGAAATACATTTCTGCTTCTGTGTGGTTGAAGGGATAATAATAAACAAAGTTAAACTCATTATTACAACTCAAAGTTAGTGTGAGAATGTTCCCCATAATTAAGAAATGTCTTGACTTAAAATGAAAAAGACAAATAAAACAAGTGTTGGAAACAGGCCTTGGATTGAATAAAAGTTGATTGAAGTAAAACTAATTTAGTGGAGGAGACGCTCATTTTGGCTTTTTGGCTGCATTTAATATTATTGTGGATTACTATAATATCAGGACGGAACAGGTGCCAAGTTTGAAGAAAATTCCCTCAAGGTGTTCATGAGATATCGCAATCAAGAGAATGGGACGGACGACCAACCTGATGTTATGATGTTATGTCTCTGGCTGTCGCCGGCGTGGAGGCATAAAAAAAACGCAGGATATGAAAGATTTGTCAGGACACACAGTAAAAGACATTTTTCACTCTTCTGCTCAAAACATAATCATTTACAAGTATTTTTTTTCCAGCATGGGATAGGAGTAATATACCATAAATGAAGGTATGCAGGTTTAAAGTATGGAAAAAAATAAATAATTCAAAACTATCCTATAAAAAGGCATAAAAATGTATTAAGACTTGATTTTCAAAATACATCCCTTTATTCTACTGTCACGCCAGCTTTCTGAAAACACTATACAGTGCGCTGTATGTTGTAATTGTAGAGTCTGTGGCACGTACATTACTGTCTGCTACCAATCCCACAATGCAATGCAAAAATGACCACTGTCGATTATTCAGAGTGGAGAATGAGTGAGAGCGAGTGATGTCAGACACAGCCATCGTCTTTATGGTCCGTCATCTAGCTACGTGAGCAGCGACGGTTAAATCAGAGGTGACTGAACACAAAATCGTGCCGTTATCTTTATTTGGATGAACGTCAGTTATTAAAGAAAAAAAACCATCAAGATTGTCAGTTGCTAGATTTGACTGGAAAGCATCTTTGAGACTCAGGTGGTTGTTTTTAGACAGAATTAAAGCATCCAGGATGTTTACAGAGAAAGTCCTTTTTCCATGAATCTGTTTTCATTGGTGTGTATATTTGAACTTCATGTTGCCAGGTGATTTTATTTTTGCTTATTTCAAATATCAACAACTCAACAGTCCCAAGACGAGCGTCTGTGTATTCGTGATTATTAGACAGCCTCCTGAAGCATCACCGCTTCACTTATAGTAACCTCAGAAAAGTTTAATCTACATTATCATACAGATATTTCTATAAACCGGAATGTCTAAAGGTGTTTAGCTACACATTTTATTCTCCCATTCATTTCACCATATTGCAGATACAACTGTATATGAGTTAGAGGAGCAAAGCTGTAAATTACATTGCTCTGCAATTAGGCACAAATAATCTCATTAGTCCTTGTACATAATGGAGGGAATCCCCCCCAAAAAACAAACCTTATGGGTGATAGAAGTGGGCGTTAAGATGCCCATGAAGGCACACGCTGCTGCAGATTGTGTTTCTCCGACTTGAATCTCTCTCTGCTCCGAGAAATGCAGGAACATACCGAGTTACATTTTTCCAAAAAGATTTTTCATTAACTCTCTCTGCCAGGATCTGCAGGAGAGAGAAGTCAGAGGAAGATTTTGAGGAGATTAATATTTACCTCACGTGATCTCAGTTCTTCTGAGTGCAAGAGTGAAAAAAGAGACCGTGCGAGTGGCTGCGATGGCTTGATACATTTTTTTTAGCAGATAAACTGAGAGCAGACAGACGGCTGCAGGGATGTGCAAACAGAAAGAAATGAACATTGAGGGTCAGAGTGCATTTTCAGTGTTCAAGTTCTGCTGTTATAATGAGAGTTAAAGGGAGGAGAATGTCTACATTTTTAAAAGCAGTCAGTTAAAACCACGAGTCCAGCTTGCCATTTGTCCAGTTAGCCTCAAAGCAGTTTGACTGGTCAAGTGGGGCTGCTGTGACGGTGGTTTATGATACGTTTCTCCCAGTAATGGATAGAAAATCACCTGGTTAAGAAAGGCAAATGAGATGCAGCACTGATCCTAGGTCAGTGCTGATTAGACATTGGACCCCAGATGGTGCTCATTTTTTTCTGTCTTTCACACATAAGCAAAGCTGATTCAAGTTCTGCCGTAGAAGTCGATCCCCCTTGTTCTCTCGGAGCAGCGGTGCCAGGATTCACAGTGTTTTCCTTCAGCACTTTGAGAAGGTTTTCCTCGTTGGTCACAGGGTGTCTGTGCGGGCGTGGCAGCTGTCACACACTCTGACCGGGTGGTCCCAGCCTCGAGAGGGCACGGGCTTGGTGTGTGTGGAGCAGGGGCCACACACACCCTGCCCACAGGCCCTGCAGTGGTGCTTCGACATGGCTGCAGTGAACGTTTTGGAGCACTGGTAGCACTGAGTGATGTTCTGGTCCGGCACCCAGTAGTCTGGTCGAGCAACGTCCTTCATGAAACCTGAAGGGAACCGATGGAGCAGTAGATATTTAGTTTGTCATCGGGGATTGCATATCATTTTTATAAGAACATAAATATCATGAACAAACATGCGGAAAACAACAAAATCACTCCACGTAAAATACATTGTTCACATGATTCTTTTCAGCCTCTCTTTGTTGGAAGTATTTTGTTACTTTACTTTAAACTATAAAATACTGCAGAGGTGAAAATACTTAAAAAGTGTTCTATTGAAGACTGGGAGTCATCTTTTCCTTCAGTATTTGTGTATACGAACTAGCATACATTTCCATCTACTGTATAAATATCATCTCCCCTACATCTTTTTCACTCAGGCAGCCTCAAGGTGCACGATTAATTGTATTAAAAAAAATCTTTTGCACAGTCTGAGCAACACTGAAACACCAGTTTCCACAGATAATCCTTGTGCCGAGTAGGAAGAACTGTTTTTCAGTGCAGATCTGTGTAAACAGTAAATTGTGCATCAATCAAATACCCCAAACCTCAACTTTAAAATGACAGTTATTGTAAGATGGTTATTAAACATTGAAATTATATTTATCAGAGGTGTGGATATGGTACACTAAGGCTGGTGTGAATCACTAAACAGGTTCCCACGCTTAAGTAACGTTTATGAAAACAATCTCCAATTAGTCAGTCAACCATGTATTAGACGGAGGGACAGCATGGAGACCAGAAGATATTTATTTATGTCATTTATCCCTTTCAGGTGAGCTGGTGGGAGTTGCATCTCCACCTCCATGGACAGCATATGAAGGCAATGACTTCATGTGATCATGTATACATTGAGGGTTTATTACAACATTGCTCACGTCATATTCGATCCGACACAACAAGAAGCATGACCATGTGAACATGTATACAGTTGGTGGGACACAACTTAAGTTTCTCTAGAAGTTAACGTGTCGGTGATACGACAGACCAAATCAGTTTTGTCCTGTCATACATGTAATTACAATCATCTTCAACATCGGATTGGTCAAGCGACACTGGACCCAGAGATACAGATGTGCAACCAGCTGCAGTGAGCTGACAACGTGAAAAGGCTGCTTCACTCACAGAGAGGGTAGTCCACTGCTGTGGTGACCATGTCCAGTGTGGACTGGGCCACCTCCGTCACCCTGCGAGCTATCAGACCGCGAGGCTCCACCTTACAGACTGAAGAAAACAGGTGTGTGTGTGTGTGTGTGTGTGTGAGAGAGAGACAGAAAAGTAACTATAACAATATTTCAAGCCAGCAGCTGTTACAGACACAATCAGCATCAAACATAAAAAACAGGGATCAATTTCAATGATAAAGCATTTTGTATACCTTAAATACTTCCTGCCTTCTTAATGCTACATGTAAAAAACAAGGAAGAAGAAGACAGAAAGAAAGAAAGAAAGAAAGAAAGAAAGAAAGAAAGAAAGAAAGAAAGAAAGAAAGAAAGAAAGAAAGAAAGAAAGAAAGAAGCCTAGTGCACAATGCTTCAGGACACGTCTCTAATTTAACCCCCGTTTATCCACAAGCTTCTCTGATAGGCTGCGTGTCTCACCCTGGCTGTTAGTGTCAGGAAGGCCTCCCTGGCGGTAGCAGTCCTCACACACTCTCACAGGACCGCTGCCCCAGCCTCTCTCTGGCACCGGCATCCTGTGACTGGAGCAGGGATGGCAGAAACCCTCGCCGCATGATCGACAGTGATGCTTTCTCTCCGCCTCCTCGAACACCTTCTGACATCCATGACAGCTCTGAGGGGCAGCGGGGAGAAAAGGAGGATGCAATGACAGCCGCGATGGCATCACTGTTGCAGGTGCTGAGTAAATAAGTTTGTTAACTTGTAGTTGCTGGTGTCATGATAGTTTCTTCTGCTGTATTAGTTGGGAGCCTCAGCTTGAGTTGTTCGTACTCACAGTGATCTCCGTGTTGGGTCTCCAGTACGGAGGTGCCACCTGGTCAGTTAACCAGGCAGTGACAGCTTTGGTGGGGCCGGTGCCGTACTCTGACACTGACTGAATCATGTAGTTCATCCCATCCAGGACCCTCTGGGCAGCGTTCTGGTGGTTGGTCAGGAAGGTGTCAAACTGAAAGAGGAGATGGGAATAACATAATAGCTAGTAAGATGACGTGGCAATACATACAGTACGTTGATCCAGTAGAATCTCTCAATTCCTGCATGTTTTCTTTACGCGAAAGACGAGAAAAATGCAGTACTTTCAATTTTTTTTTTTTTTTTTTGGGGGGGGGCTTTTCTCTCCACCTACTAAATATTTGTAATCATTTGTGAAATGAAACCCAGAATGTACGATGTGTGATCAAAAGATTTTGAGACCGTTCCTCTTCATAGTAATGCACATGGAGCTGTTAGAAAAATTACTCAGAGGCTAGACTCAAAATCAAACATATCGGACATTTATTCTTGCAAGAAGGAGCAAATACATGTACACTCAAAGAGAGGTGTCCAGCATTGCTCAACGTCACTCAGGAACAAATGAGAAAGAAAGTAATTGAGATCTATCAATCTGGAAAAGGTTGTAAAGCCATTTCTAAAGCTTTGGGACTCCAGCGAACCACAGTGAGAGCCATTATCCACAAAAGGAGAAAGCATGGAACAGCGGTGAACCTTCCCAGGAGTGGCCGGCCGACCAAAATTACCCCGAGAGCGCAGCGACGACTCATCCGAGAGGTCACAAAAGACCCGACAACAACATCCAAAGAACTGCAGGCCTCACTTGCCTCAGTTAAGGTCAGAATGTCCGGCCATCTGTTCGTGACCTCAAGCTGAAGCCAACTTGGGTTCTGCAGCAGGACGATGATCCAAAACACCAAGTCCACCTCTGAATGGCTGAAGAAAAACAAAATGAAGACTTTGGAGTGGCCTCGTCAAAGTCCTGACCTGAATCCTATTGAGATGCTGTGGCATGACCTCAAAGAGGAGGTTGGTGCTGGAAAACCCTCCAATGTGGCTGAATTACAACAACTCTGCAAAGATGAGTCGGCCAAAATTCCTCCACAGCTGGAAAAGACTCATTGCAAGTTATCGCAAACGCTTGATTGCGGTTGTTGCTGCTAAGGGTGGCCCAACCAGTTATTAGGTTTAGGGGGCAAACACTTTTTCACACAGGGCCATGTGGGTTTGGATTGTTTTTTTCTCCCTTAATAATAAAAACCTTCATTTAAAAACTGCATTTTGTGTTTACTTGTGTTATCTTTGACTAATATTTAAATTTGTTTGATGATCTGAAACATTTAAGTGTGACAGACATGCAAAAAAAATAAGAAATCAGGAAGGGGGCAAACACTTTTTCCCACCACTGTATACAGTGTGACAAACAGTTGACAGTCACCCCCATTCCCTTTGCATCTGCTTTCGTATGGTACTACCGAGTTGGTTGCAGGTCACAAGATAAGGACACAGGGGAGTCGTCAATTAAATGCGGAAAGTAAAACAAAAGGAACATTCCAGGAGTCACTTGCAAATAAGAGTAAAACAAAACAAACCTTTCGGAGCCTGCTTCACAAGAAACTTTTCGGAGCCACAATGCAAACAAGAAGAGACAACTTTTTCCTTCCATCAGGAGCATTGGTCGCTGGATCAATATCATCCCCCGAGTTACAAATGTTCTTTGACCAGCACTATGTGAACATCTGCAGGTTCACCCTGACTCACCTGATTAGGCTCCCTGTGAATTCCTTCTGTTCCTCCAATTTTTACCCATAATCTGGTGTTTCTCTGCCGATGTTTCAGGTCCGAGGTGAAATCGCAAATGCACACCAACGTGTGAAACTCAGGTGCTGATGTTGATCAAGCGATGTAACTTCTTCTTTCTCCTGCTCCATGCACATCATGGTGCTGCGTTCCACTACAAGATCAGTCTCAGAACTTTTTGTAAATTGTCAAATGAAATCCTTAATATATATCTGAAAATCTGCGGGAGATACAAATTCTACTGGTGTACATGCGAGTAAAAACAAAAAGTAAAAAAGAAAAGAAAAGCAGGCTGAAGAACTCACCCCCTCCCAGACGTGCTTGACCTCAGATCGCACCACGTTGCTCTCGGGGTCCTGGTTTCCCATCCAGTACTGTCTGCTGCGGAAGATTACACCACAGCTCCCACACTCTAACACATATCTGACAGAGAGCGAGGCAGGAGAAGAGAGGAACAAGGCAACACACAATGGGCATGAGATAATTGGCTGAAAGGCGATGAAAGGAGTACGGCGTGTGTGTTTACCTACCCTGACCAGGCGTACTTTGCCAGTCCAAACCACGGGTTGTCAGTGGAGGCTGATGTTTTGGGCACAACAATCACCTCTCTGCCTCCTTCATAGCACCGCTGAAGGTGCAAGACACAGAGAGCAACACGTAAAATACATAAAAGAGAGCATGTAACACGGTATTACGGAAGAATCAGGAAGAGGAGAACAGAACAAGGCCTGAAACAGTGAACTGTGGGAAACAATAGCAGTTCACCTGGACTGGCTGTGAGGCTCCTGTCTTACCTTACAGATGAGAACCTTGTTGTTGTACTGGTGTGCATATTGACACAGTCCATCTGCCATGTGGGGGACCCTGTCTCTCAGGTGGTTCATTCCATTTTTACAGCGAATGCTGAAGGTTCAGACCAACACGACAGACGTTAGAGAGGTGATGGGGGAAAGGATTTGTTAATATGTTTAAACTATGTGTACAGTTCATAAATCCAGAACAAGTCTTAAAGTTTCAGCCACTCAGCAAAGAAATGCAAAGAGTCAATTTTCACTTTTCCAAAAACATTGAAAAGACATCGACCTTCATGTGTGCCACTGTGGAGCGGGTTTGTATCAGCGACAACAACAACAGATTTTTGCTGTTGAACAATAAATTCCAATACTCTGATTCAGCCGCAGACAACATGATTTCTGTTTGGCTGTTGATGTTTCCACACAGAAAAACTTTAATTAACTGCTTACAAATGATTAAAAGGTTAATGTAAAGAGGGAAATTCTTTTAGCTCCAATTGCCATATGACCTGTCTCCATATCTTGAGGGCTGAATAAATGATATTCTTTGAGAGGGAAAAAAGCCATCTTATTTATGCAACACAATACAAGTCAATCAAAGTGCTGTACAACATCAGACAGAACAAAAACAATCAGATAGACTTGAACATTTTAAGACAATAAAGACAAAATTAAAGAAGTTAATAACAATATTAAGTCAAAGCAAACACATAAGGATGTAAGAGGAGTAATTAACAATAAAAAAAATGAAACAAAGAGATGTGTACGGTTTGCAGCTAAATAATTAAATGGAGGTGTGATACAAACATCCCACACATTCCTAGCTGTCTGTAATAAATCTTCACATCATCTAGGGATTATTCAAATTTTTTGTCAATGAAGGATGTGCAGGCAACAGACTTTTAAAAGACTAAACATTAAAGATGATGTCTTTTAAAAGTGATGAGTTGAGTTTCATTTATGCACAGATATAGCAGAGTTACAACTCAAGTCTTTAGAAAGGACTGGATCTACTTTTGGGGTTTATTTTTGCTTGAGTCAAAATTTCCGGCCCATTTCGAGCTCTCAAGTAAACACGATGATATCGGCTTACTTGCAGCTGAGGCAGACAGCCGAGCAGGTGAAGTACTCGTCTGGGAAGAAGGAGTACAGTGTCATCTTCTCGTCTGATAGTTCCCCACAGAAACGCTCACTCAGACCCTGGGGAAACCAGAAAAAAAAAAAAAGAGGTTATAGCAAAGAAAAATGGACATAAAACCAGATGAAAGCTGTTGAAGCTCTCTAAAAGTCGACTCCACCACTCACTTCCAGAGCATGAAACACGATCCCGGGCTGGCGGGGGGAGCGTGTGTGAGTGTTCTTCACTTGCTGCCGGACGGCCTCCAGCAGCCTGCTGTAGTCCGTGGGAGGTGTGATGGTCTGAGTGCCTACATACTGCACCGAGCTGAAGGCCTCCGTCCCCAAACACAGGTCGTGAAAACGCTTCTGTAGGAGCGTGTCGCCTTGGCCGGCCACATTCGCATCTACAACGGAGAGGAAAGACAAAGAACCACAGAACAAGACATGAAAACCAAAAGACAAAGCAATTATGCTTGCAAAAAATTAGATATGGTTTTGTAGACACATATGCATGCAGTTTGCTGTATTTCCTTCCCTTACCATGGCCCAGCAATTGGGTGTGTGTTGTTTCCTGGAAGACAATGACAGCAGGCCCAAGGCAAGAGAGCGGCACATCCAGACCGCACCGGCTGGACAAGGCCCTCAGCTCCGGGGTGAAGTGCTTCAGGTAGGCTCCCGAAGCACTACTCAGGAACTGGAACATGTCGTTGTGGAGGCGCTCTGCTCGTGTACGATAAACTACGATATCAGACACCGCCAATATCTAGAAAAGAGGATGGAGAAAATGGAAATAAGGCTGAAGTAGCATCTTTTTTAATTTTTTGTTTTAGCTTATGCATTAACAAACCCAGTTCTGTGTTTATTTCAACAAAGCCAACCAGCAACCACTAACATCACCTTCAGCAGCAGCCGCATTCTCTGGTTCTGATGGGCTGCGGCTCCCAAGAGGCCCTCCGTATCCAGGGCGACCAGGTTGAGACCGGGGTTGTAAGCGGCCCATACTCCAACGGTACAGGAGCTGGGGGACTTGGAGGTGTAGAACACAGTCTCGCCACCAAACAGGATGTGGTTGAGCGTGTGGGACTTGCCGTCGCCGGTGTTGCCGAAGATGGAGAGGACCTTGACGCCCGCCACGTCCGCGCAGCCGAGCCGGTCCACGAACTCGGCCTCATCGTGGACCTGGAGGAAGCGGAGGGGAACACGCCGAGCAGAGAGCAGTTACTCTATAACCCCTTTTGGTTATCAGGCCCCGCAACTGTGGACCCAGCTCCCAGCTCAGGATCTTCAAGTCGAAGCTGAAAACTTTACTTTTTCATACGTCTTACAATTACGGCAGGCGTAACAAACGTCCTTGAACGACCCCCTCGCTGTGCTCTCCCTACATTTGCCACTACTGCATGTTGTGTTAACATTTCCTTCAGCCATTACATTTTATTGACAGTTTAACATTTATAATTAAAAAGTCTGTCTGTTACTGTCATCACTGCAACTGTAAAAGTGCATAACCGAGTCTTTTAGTTCTCACATTTCCTTCACGTTGTTATTTTAACGTGATCGATTTCGTGTTTGTAAAGTGTCACCAAACCATGTTTCAGGGAGATCTTGCACGAGTTTGTTTGTGGACACACACTGAGGACTAAACTTCACGTTTAATGGATCACTACGATAATAAAGATGATTGCTCAACCTTTGTACAGCTGGAGCAACAGCACCGTTTAAAGTAGCTCCCCTCCCTCCCTCCCCTCCTCCCCCTCGGGTCAGCTGTGCGGTAGGACCCACCAGGGACTTTCCCGATGAGAAACCGGTTTGTTATTCCGCCTCCTTCAGTCGGAGTTGACGCGTTTCATCTCTTCAGGGTTTCTGAGCCTTTTGAACGATGTTAGCAAACAGTGGCGAGAAGGACGCGAATCACCTCAACTTTAGCTCAACGCTTGTTGAGCCATATTAACAGCGTACATCCAAATAGTGACAAAATGTAGTTCGTGGCGTTTTTTATTTTTTTATTTTTTAGAGTATAGGCGTGTTGTCTTAGCCTAGCAGCTAAGTGTTAGCTCAGGCTAACTTTACCTTCAGTTTTTCTTGCTCGTCCACCAGCAGGAAGCTCCGGCCGCCGTCGCAACACTCGTCGGGCTGCAGCGGGCTGAACGATACACTCTCCATTTCTTTCATCAGCGTGCCGGACATCGCTTCCCCCCCCCAACTATTTAAAACATCTCTGTTTACGGCAAAAGGCAAAACGAAAGTTCAACATAACTGCCGTCGATCACAACATCAGCGCGTGTGCTGCTCCCCCCCCAGCGTCGGAGGAGGAGCCAATAAGTACGCAGGCGGTGACGTCATACGCAGGAGTCTGTGGTTTGGTCCGTCACACCAGCACCACCGTGTGGTCAGAATGCAGTATGACACGCAACCCCGTCGTTGATTCAGCAAACTTCTGATATCGAGAGATAAGAAATGGTCAAATTAGATGAGATCACAGTCCGAGTTGTACACCGTCGTGTAGTCTGTAATATAAGTTAAAGTTGACATTAAATATGGAAACAGCTCAAGTCCATGTATTTGTTCTACTACACTAAGCTAAAAAAAAAAAAAAATGGTGTAGAGCTATATATTTTTAAACAGCAACTTATTCACAATTCCAGCAATAAGAAATTAAAGTTTCCATTTAACTGGCAGAGAGTGTTTTATTGGAGCAGTGCTGCCATGTTAGAGCTGCTTGCTAATGTTCATTAAATATTTGTTAGCACAGATCTATAAATATCACATGTCACTGAATGGCTTCAGCGTGGCGCCACTGCTGCTAACATGACATGGAGAAGAAGAAGAAGAAGAAATTCCAGCATCCAACAGTTCTGGCTGAGCTTCATCCGACTATACCTCCATCTATATATCCTTCCTTCCTTCCTTCCTTCCTTCATGTAGGCCTATGCTGGCTAATTAATATTGGGCAAAGTTCCAAGAACCACAGAAACAATACTTGAAATAAACCTTTGTAGTAGCCTAAATCACGTTAGTCTGTATAACCTCTAAAAAAGGGCTGTCTGGGTTAGATTTCAGCAAAAAGACACGGGCAAGAAAAAAAGCAAGCGGGGCAAGGATGCAATAGAGGGTGGAGTGGTGAGGGGTTTGGAGAGGGTCCCAGCCTTTCTCTGGGCTCAACCATGAGAGACAAATGTCTGAAAGAATCAATTATAGGGCTACTCCCAACCATCACCCCTGATTAATGAATAATTAAAGCTGCTCAGTGCAGGGCTATGTAGATAGGCCTAATATAAGATTAACCACGGGTCTATTAAGATGCCACCACTAACGTAAGATTATGCAGAAACAATGTCTCTTAATTTTACCTTTAAATTACTATGGGAACTCCTTATGTAGGCTATAATAATTCAGCATAGTCAACTTTCCCTTGGCAGAATACAATAAAATACCTTTATATGGTTAATTAGTAAGTTTGTATATTATAATTGCCCTAGTATGAGCATACAGGTGAGACACCTGGCATAAATTTGCACCTATGTCCATATTCCTATTCTGTAAATCCACATATAAATCCACTCTATTCCAAACAAAATTAATCATTTCTTGACATGGTTTTTAAGATAAACTCGTCAGCAGGCCAGTGTGAGCCAGTGTAGCCAAAATTCAAACCTCACCCATCACCATCATCATCCAGACAAGGCAACAATGAAACTGGTATCCTCAGACTGACAGCCCTGCAACCCATAACTGTAGACGTTTTTTTTTTTTTTTTCTATAAATTCAGATTTTTTTTTTTTTTTGCGGGGGGGTCGGGAGGGTGGTGGTGGTGGGGGGGGGGGGTCGTTACACGTCCGAGGCGGGACTGTGGTCCACTCCACCCGCTATTCCCGCTGGTACTTGTAGTGCGCTGCTCCCCGACATGTTTCATGTTGACATGCGTAAAAAACTACACTTCCCCAAAGCTGTCACGGAGCGCTCCCGCCGCCCATTGGCTGCTCGCTCCAGCCGCAGCCCCAGAGAATGAATGAAATTGAAATAGCTGCTACATTACATGTACAATACCGGGCTCTGCAGTGTTGCATTCTATCATACTATATCAAAATGGCCACAGCGGTACAGAACCCCCTCAAATCGTAAGTACAACACATCTCCTGGGTGTTTGCACGTTTGTGTATTTTGTGCATGCTGTCAGTGCAATTTAGGGACCCTTAAATTGCCAGATAATTCCCAGCGTGATTTACCAACACGTCTATACATGCAATGCATACAGCAGAGACTGAGATAATGCCAGGGGATGAGACTCAGCCCTGAAGAAAAGTTGTATTTGAAGCTTACGGAGGTTTCCGTGTTTTTGGGCATGGTGGGGATTATTTTGCACTCCGATGCAATTCATATAATCATTTCCCTGAGCCAACAGCAGCAGCAGCGCGTGTGTGTGCAGGGATATGGAGGAATGCTGGAGGTAGATTTGGGTGACCCGGTATGTCCCTTGCCAGTGTAGCCAGCCAAGATCACGGTCAAAGCCAGGCTGGAGTGGCAGGCTGGCCGGGAGGAAAGGGAGCTTAGATGGCCTTAGAGTACCTCTGTGCAATTTTTTTTTTGGGACACAGAGGGGGTAAACAGGTAGGCAGAATAAAGCTCGCTGTCCGGGTTTTAGGCTGCGGCGTTACCTTTACTGCCGGACCTCTCGGATATGCATAGGCTGAGGTAAATACGCGTGTCCGAGACTTGCTTTCATCTTCGGCGCCTAGAATAAAGCCCATAATAAAATCTCAGCATTCCGGCGTTTTATATTTAACGTAGCCCCATCACAGCGGACATTTATCTCCACTAAGGGATTTTTTTTTTTAAAGCGCGGATTCCCTGTGAACTTTCTTCTGTGATGATCCCCTTTGTGCAAGAAGGGTTTTTCGGGGGTCTTTTTTTGTTGTTGTTTGTTAGTTTTCCTACGACCGGTTTCAGCGGAATGCAGACGCCTGCTGCCCGCCTGGGCTCTCCGCCAAAAGCTGGCTGATGTGTGTCTGTCAGCGGGTACACTTATACAGATCTTGCAAAAAAAAAAAAAAAAGAGAGAGAAAACAAACAATAGCTCCGATATAAACCTACAACCGAGGAGTGTTTGAGCACACCAGCTTAGGCAGTTTGAAACAAAGAAAAGTCACAAGACCTGTGTGCAAAAAGCCGAGGCGCACATCAGATGCTGTGCAGGTTTTACCTGAGCGGGGAAATGGGATATAGACTGCCTGTCTGTCTGTCTATCTATCTGTCTATCTGTCTGTCTGTCTACCCCTCTGAGATGTAGACACAGGCGACATTTCGTGCAATTCCATGAACGACTGCCCTGTACGTGCCTGCTTTGAAGAGCACTTCACAGGAAAGAGAGCAAACTGGATTGCAATGGCATAGTGATTGGGCATCTGCCCCTGACTTGCTGTGATGGTATTTTGGTATTTTGGATAAATGCATTTGTATTGTAACAAAACAAAGACCTCAGTAATAGTAAAATGTACTGTGAGATGGATAATTTAAAGTTGTTTTTTTTTTTTTTTTTTTAAAGATATGTAGTAATGTTGCATCATTATGGGACAGGAATGGGCAAGTGAACGGGATGGAGGCTATACCCCTTGAGTTCACAGCTTTCTCCTCCTCTCCTCTCCTCTCCTCTCCTCTCCTCTCCTCTCCTCTCCTCTCCTCTCCTCTCCTCTCCTCTCCCTCTTTTTCCACCATGGGATGCTCACCCAAGCAAAGCAAAAGTGTGGCCAGATTGATCCCAGAGGCCCTCAGTGACACCATGTCAGGGGATTAAATGGACTGATTTGCATGGAGTATATACCAGGACAGAGGTTGTGGTACAAGGAAGAGGATAGGGGGGAAGTGTACAAGGAGTAGATGGTTAAAAAGAGTCTCAGAGCCAGTGACTATAATGAACTGCAGCCCAATTTGAAATGGTGGTCTTACATTGATTTTTAAGTGCTTGAAGTTAGACAAAGGCGAGGAAAAAATAAGGTACATAACAAAGAAGCCAAATTGTCAGCCAGTATCAGCCCTGCAGGGATGCTGCATCACTGTTTCCCCATATCTAAAGCTGAATGTACTTATTACACAAGGCCACAGCAATCAAAGCTCCCTTTAACATCTCACCAACTGTATAAATGCCATCATTACGCAGTATGGGTTTAACGATGTTCCAGTTACCACTCTGCAATGGGCTTTTAAACAAGCCCTGGTAATTAGCATGTCTACAAACAAACTTGCTATTAGAGGCTCACAAATTAGAAGCCTATCCAAAATGGGCCAAACAACTTGCAAAATTTGGTTCAAAGTCGGCCCTTAATAGGGTGGCTGGCTGGGCGCCGTGGAGACAATGCCTGTTGTGTCCCTCAATATCCTTAAATCTGGTTGGATCTCTGCAATAAATCACAGTTAACACAGTGTATGCTCGTTCTGTGGGAAGCAGTCGATGCCCACCGTCCAGCTGAGTGTGAGCGGGCCTTACAGTGAGCCGTGTTGATGCGTGTGGAAGTACAGTGGAGGCTTCATTTGTGCAAATCAGCGGAGGAGAGCAGCTATAGATGCTCCAGTCTACCATGGCATATCCATACCAGTCCTCTCCCCGTCCATCTCTCCGCTGGATTAGAGACTCGTTTAATCTCTCCTTCTCTCCTCTTCCCCCCTGCTTCCCTCTCCATCTCTCTCCCCTTCGTATTTCCTCCCTGTCCTCCCATCACCCCTGCTGCCGTGTCTTCCACTTTGCCTCCCTCCTTCTTCATCACTTTCTCGATCCATCACTCGTTTGGCCGTCTCCCTTTTGTTCAGCCATTTCCTCTCTGTCTTGCTCCTTTTTTTTTTTCCCTATTTTTCCGATTTTTGGCCTCAACTCCTCTTCCTCCTCCCCCTCCCCCACCAACCACACTTCTTTACATTGTGAATCAAGGGATGTCACTGTTTTAATATTCAGCAAAAAACCCTATTGTGATGGAAATGTTCTATGCATTTTGTCAGATCCCTTTAAATCTTGCTGGATTTCTTCTACCTAAGAGTTCCTTTAGAGGGATTTACTGTAGATTTGGACCATCTACTGACAGAAAGGGTTTATAGTCTACTGTTGCCAAATGACTCACATTACTAAGAGTTATGTTTACATAGAAGATACAAATATTTAACCTCTAAATGTTTTGCATTTCATTCTGATGAAATGAAAGCATTTAAGATGAAAACATTTGAGGGAAAAAGTGCAATTAAATCAAGCTAACAGCAGGAGTTTGACTTCAGGACAATCACAGGTTGTCAAAATGGCAGTGCATGTGGCATATATCTCAGTGATATTACTTCTTTGTGCTGGTTAGAGGGGGAGATGTAGATCATCTTGTGCTGTGGTATTTGGCAGCAGTTGTGGCAGGGCCTATGTGATATTATTTGTGCCCTGCCTGACTGAGCCGAGCTAAATGAGTTCCATGTAATAACCGGCTCTGTGTGCAAACAGCCTCGCGTGATGGCTGAAGCCACAAGCCTGAGCATCCATTTCTCGATCTTTCTTTCTCTTTCAATCTCTCCCCTTTCATTCCCTCACTCGCTCATTTGTGTGGTATCACTCGTGTGTGTGTGTGTGTGTGTGTGTGTGTGTGTGTGTGTGTGTGTGTGTGTGTGTGTGTGTGTGTGTGTGTGTGTGTGTGTGTGTGTGTGTGGAGGCACGCACATATACAAACGCACAGACAGGGAAACACGCACACTGTTGCACTCTCCCATTTCCTCTCTCACTCTCAGTTTTTTTTCTTTCTTCGTATGGGAGTAAGCCTGAGGTCTGATGTTTTTAAGGGTATTTCTTTTCCCGAGTTATTCTTTTCATCATCCCCTTATTTAGACTTTCTATCTGTTTTAGTTTTTTTTTTTTTTTTTTTTTTTAAGAAGACGGCATACAGAAAGACTGAGAGAGAGGGAAAGAGAGAGACATAGATAAGTATTTTTAGCTCTATGACCTATTTCTCCAGTGCTACCTAACTGACTGACAGTCAGCTCCACTGCTGTGGGACCTTGTGTGGTTTCCAGCCAGGAAATTTGGAATTTGTAGTTCTGTTTGGGTGTAACCTGACGTCCAAAAGAAGTAGGTGCGGTAGGAAGAGGAGAGAATATAGCTCAAATATCTCCATCTCCTCTCCTCTCCTCTCCTCTCCTCTCCTCTCCTCTCCTCTCCTCTCCTCTCCTCTCTCTCCTCTCCTCTCCTCTCCTCTCCTCTCCTCTCCTCTCCTCTCCTCTCCTCTCCTCTCCTCTCCTCTCCTCTCCTCTCCTCTCCTCTCCTCTCCTCTCCTCTCCTCTCCTCTCCTCTCCACATTATTTCTACTCCCTTGTCACTCCCCATTTATATTATTCCCAGTGCCTCTGCGTGTCCAGTGGATCCCTATCAGGAGTTGTCGAGGGAGGAGTCAACAAAAAAACAACAACGGCTGCTTCCCTCTGCAGCACTTTAATAAGGATGCAGACTGGGGTGGAGAGGTGTGTGTGTGTGTGTGGGGGGGGGGGGGTGGCATGAAACCACACACACACACACACACACACACACACACACACATAGCCACACATGCACGCACACGTGCACACCCAGATACAGAAGGTAGGGAATCCATCGCCATAATAAGAGGCCAAGTGCAGTGGTGATAAATCTCACCTGAAGGAGCTGTTCAGAGGCAGATTGCCTTACCCTGATGTACTGCCCTCAATACACACTGCAGCCAGCTATGGGCTATATACACCCACACACGTGCCAGGACCAGGAATACATGCACATACAAATACTCAGCAGGCATTATAAGTATGTATGAATGATAATCATGTGGAGACACAAACACGTGCAAACAGGAAGCATACATGTACAGGGAGGCCTGCGACTCACAGACTTCGTGTGACTCTCAGATAACCACACCCAGTGGACAATGAGGAAGATACACACAGGAAATGGGATGCAAGTCTTCATTAATATCACACACAGCAGGTAACACAAAGCCCTGACAGAAATGACATGATCTGTTGCACGGCTCTGCCTATGTCTGCCGTCCTCACTCTGCCTTTCTCTGTCACATCTCGCGTCATGTTCAAATATACAAACAGTCAGTTGCAGATTCACAGACACACACACACACACACACACACACACACACACACACACACACACACACACACACACACACACACACACACACACACACACACACACACACACACACACACACACACACACACACACACACACATCTACACACATCTCCAGCTGGTAATGTGGGAAACTGACGTTTTCCAGCTGGTAATGTGGCAGACGTTCGCTTCTGCACACACACACACACACACACACACACACACACACACACACACACACACACACACACACACACACACACACACACACACACACACACACACACACACACACACACACACACACTCCTGTCGGTCCATCTGTCTGTCTGTCACTGTCAAACCAAGTGTGTGGCCTCTTTGTCTTTCCTGACTGACATGCACTCTCTCTTCTCTCCCTCTCACACACACACACACACACACACACACACACACACACACACACACACACACACACACACACACACACACACACAACACCTGTCCTCCTTTTTCTCACAGGAATTTGACGACATCATTGTGCATGAGATGATGAGAGTGTGTGTGCGTATATATATATATACACATATATATCTTCCTACTACTGCAGCCTAGCAATCTTCTGATGAGCAGTAAAATGTGTTCGTGTGCACTTTGCACTTGCACACACACAGATTGGAAGAAGAGAAGAAAAAAAGACAAATCATTTGACAGAGAGAGAGAGAGAGAGAGAGAGAGAGAGAGAGAGGAGAGTGGAGAAGAAATTGAATTGGGGGTGGTGAGGGTGGAGGGGAGGGGGAGTTGGATTGGGAGGAAGAGGAGGGGTGAATTGGTAAGGGTGATATTGCATAGTTTAATCTGTTGAGTTCAGCCATGGCAGGGCTCGGGTGGGGGAGGGGAGCAGCAGGAACAGTAGTAGGCCGCCTGATATTAGTCCTCCGCTGTGCATACACACACAAAGCTCTGTAGGCCCAAGTGTGTGTGTGTGTGTGTGTGTGTGTGTGTGTGTGTGTGTGTGTGTGTGTGTGTGTGTGTGTGTGTGTGTGTGTGTGTGTGTGTGTGTGTGTGTGTGTGTGTGTGTGCATAACTGCACAGATGGACAATGGCGGATGAGACAGGTGTGTGGACCAGGTGGGCAGACTTGAGTATGGAGGCACAAGTGTTTTTACAGGCTTAAAACTAACCCAAACACACACACACACACACACACACACACACACACACACACACACACACACACACACACACACACACACACACACACACACACACACACACACGCACAGACACGCACACACATAGAGCTAACAGTCACAGCGTCGGCAGCATTTGCTAACAAACCTAAAGTGGAGCACTCGCTCTGCCCTCAGCCCTCATAAAGACATTTACATGTGAACTACTTCATTTCCTTCCAGTTTAATTACCTAATTTCACCCAGTTGGAAACCACCATTGAATTGAAATCCTTGGTTGGCTTGGACGTTTCTCGTAATTGTGGACACATTTTTATGATTCCCTCATATTTCTCTTTGGCTTTCCCAATGATGAAGTCATCTCACCTCTAGGGGGAGCCCTCTGTTTCCCTATTGGGTGGAGAAGCAGCTAATTGGTGTGGTTAATTTGCACCATAACCAGAAACCGCTGCCAGCAGTGTGCGTGTGTTTGTGTGTGTGTGTGTGTGTGTGGATGCAACGCTGGACTGAGACTCAGTATGTGCTGAAGTGGACTGCTTGTGCTGGATGGGACTTGAGGGATCACCCAGAGATTCAGACAATAGCTTACCCAGGGTGGGCCTGGTGGGGTGGCTGTGCTTTTTAGGACGGTTCTATATCTACTGCCTGTCAGCTACACTAGTATGTTTATTTGTGTGTGTGTGTGCTCCCACTGATACCAGTTTCCTTAGTGTTTTCGTGGAGGCCTCTCCCTCCCTGCTGTTTGCTTAGCGCAGGCTGAGGCAGACAGCTCTGTGTGGGCTTAAGATTCATACACACATATACACACAAACACACAGTCTACATGCTCCAGGCACGCTCATTCTCTTTCCTCATCTAATCTGGAGTTGGCGTGTGTGTGTGTGTGTGTGTGTGTGTGTGTGTGTGTGTGTGTGTGTGTGTGTGTGTGTGTGTGTGTGTGTGTGTGTGTGTGTGTGTGTGTGTGTGTGTGTGTGTGTGTGTGCGTGCGTGTGTGGGTGTGTGTGTGTAGTTACAGGTTCATTGTCTACACTGTGCGTGCATATATGCATGTATGTCTGCATGCATATTGGCGTGCATCCTCGTTGAATACAGTTTAAACATACAGCATACATGTTTCTGGTCTTCCTCTGTGTGTCTGAGAACATGGATGCGTGCACAGGTGTCCTTTGTGTTTTTGTGCCCTTGCAGAGTGCAGCCTCGTGATTGTCATTTTTGTCATGTCTGCCTGGACATTTTTGGTAGTCAGCTCCAGTTTGTTGGAGAGTTGGCTCTACGCCAGTTCATTACTAAAGCTGCTAGTATTTCTCTCTGCGCTTGTGAGTCTGTTTGCATCCATTAATGTCGAATATGGCCGAAATAAACCAGAAATTGAAATAAATGTTGAGAAACATCACCTATAAAAAATGATCAGAGTTGTTGAATTAGTTTTCATGCTGACTGAGGCTATTGTCTGTTGGTGTGCAAGTGTGTGTGTGTGTGTGTGTGTGTGTAGGTGTAGAATCCGGTTTCGGCTTTCCCTTCATCGGCTGTGTGGTTTGATGATGAGGTAGCTTGGTTTCTCGCTGCCTCTCCCTGTGGTCTGTGTTTTCAGCAACTGCTTGGCCGATAGGACCACAGTGGCCACAAGCCAGAGGGCTGCAGCTGTGAGACTTTCCCTGTGTATTTCGAGGAATATCCTCTGTGTTAAACATCTGTCTCGTAGCTGAGCCTTTCTCCCTGGCAAAAGAAATAGTTCAACATTTTGGGGAAATGGCCTTCTTTCTGAGAGAAATATTGATGCCACATTTTGTCACCTTTGCTGTTCCCCGTTTTCAGTCTATGTGGTAAGCTCAGTTAATAATCTCCTAACTGCAGCTCCATATAACAAACAAGCCTTACTGTCATCACGAGTGTTTTTTAAAGGACTATCTGTGTTGCACCTGCAGGTGCACGAGGCAGCACAGGATGTCCCCCGCTGAATTGAGAATAGCTTTATTTCTCTGCCATTCAGGTTTGCTATTCTATTAGCAGGCTGGCCAGTTAGCATTTTGAGGGAATGTTTGCTGATCACGCTCTTTCCGCTGCTGCCACCCACTCAGTGTTATTCTTTCGAATCAAAAGTAAGAGCTGGCGATTATTATTTTTCAAATCGGTGTTGAAAGTCTGACGACCCTTTCATTGCTATTTGCAGCTGAATTAAGGGCTTCATGGTGCTCTTTTAGATGACAGAGAGCTAAAAAATGAGGATGTCATCTGTGAGCCGCGTCCAAAAAGTGAGCTTTTCAATAAGTTCGGTTAGATTTCAGTACTTCCAGCGTCCATCACGCTGTCTTTCAAACTTTTTATCTTTTCATCACTTCCCTCCCTGTTTGTCTGTGTCTCTGCCTCTTTCTCTGTCACTTTCTTCTGTCTCAATCTCCCTCCCCCAGCCCCATCTCAGTCCGTCTTCAAATGTTGCCACCCAATATTCGGTCTCTGTTTCTCTCTTTTTGGGTATCTCCCGGCTCAGCCTCCTCTTCGAGTGCCTCGGCTCTTCCTCTGTATGTGCCTCCAAAAAGGCAAACAGTCATGCAGCTCTCCTATCACAATATAATGAGATTGGAGGCACCCAAATTGAAAGGAAGCCATTTTCTACAGCTGTCAACTTATTATCGAGGGGGGGACTGACTTATTCCAGTACCTCTAAAGGCAGTAGAGGAAAGAGGGATGGAGGGGAGGAGATTTGAAGTGAGAAGGGTGCTGAGGGAGTATATCTTCCACTCCTGTTCTCTCTCTCTCTCTCTGGTATTTCTGATTGGTCACCTTTGCAGCCTTGAAGTCCAAGTCTTTTACTCACTATGTTCCTCTTAATATTTTAGAAAGCAGCATGTAGAGCTGTCTGGGCCGGTGCCTTTTGAATGTATGTGACTGTTTGAGCACCTCTCAGTGTGTGCGAGTGTTTATTCTCCCTGCTCATCACTATTTATATCCAAACAGCAGGTACTGTATATTTGTCTCTAAGGGGAATGGATTTCTCTATTTTGGCCAGGCCTCTGCTGGCAGATGTAACATTCAGGCATTTAGGTGTCACTTTTACCCACCAGGCCTCATAATGGGTGAGCAGCGTCTGACTGGCTGTGTGGATCTAACCTGCTATTTTTTGGACAGGCCTCTATCCTGCTCCATTCTTCATGCGTTTATTGTGAACTGCAGGAAGGATCAGAGGCACCGCACTAAAGCAAAGTGAAACGAGGTGAGGAAAAGTTCTGGTGACGCGACTCCAACGCAGGCCATAAAATAATGTAATGGTCAAATGCGCCGCCAACTGCAGGCGCTGAGCTGTAAAGAAACATATTCTCTTCAGCAGAAGACCGGCGGCTCATTCCCAACGACACGTTCACGGGCACGAGCGCAGCATGCCCCACATATTGACGCCCCAATCACATCCTTTAAATGTCACACGTCCAGCGGTGGCCCGCGAGGTTGCAGGACTGGTTTAGGAGGTTTTGAAGATGCCATGCACAAGCTGTCAGACCTGACCAGCATCTGCTGGGTCTGATGGCCCAGCAGAATTTGTCCATATTTCCAACCAGGACAGCTGATTCTACTTGACATTGTCTCAAGAGGATTTCCCCCCATCTTTCCTCATCTAAAAAAAAAAAGTCCCATCTTTTCAAACCTTATTCTCCTTCCATTTTGCATTGTGATGATATGCTTTGTTTGTACTTCTTTAGTGTGGCGTAGTGTGCTCTTGAGGCATGCTTCAATAATTAACTCATTGAGCTTTTTTTAAGGCTGTGAGTTGGTTTCCTTTTTATCTGTTCATTAGTAGATATATCAAAAAATATTTAACAGATTCCAGTGAAATTTGGCAGAAAGTTTGCCTTGGGCTGAGAATGCACTGATTAGATTTTGGTGAAGATAACCAAAAGAAAAGTGATGGTTTTTTTTCCATTATATGCCTGCAAAAAGTAATTATTTTTCTCCTGAATTGCTTCTTCTGCAGTAAAACAGTTCCATGAGCATAAGCTTGCATTTTTTGGTCTTTGCTGCTGTGGTGTTTTGTGGTTATGTTTTTTTTAAATTTTGCATATCCTGGACGAGCCCCAACCTTTGACAGACCATGCTGTTTTTTCCTATAATTGTTCACCAGATTCTAGTGTATGTATCTTGTTTGTAAACGGTTAATACTCCAAAAAAAAAAGTTGTAGTATTAAGAACTAACTTGACTTGTGGCCTTCATCAGGGAATGGGAAATTGTTCTCCCAAGAAGAATGACAGAAGCAGTGTCCTAAATGAACACATGTTTACACTCAAGTGATGCAGGCATCTCATGGTTTTGTTATTTCAGACAAAAGCAAATGACAAAGTCAAGTGACACTGTGGCAACAATATCCAAAGGTAGGGCAGGTTGAGGTGGATGTATGTCACCAAACTATCAAACTTAAATGGAAGAGATGGAAAATCATTTGTCATTTCTAACAGACAGTCAATTTTTTTTTTTTTTTTTTTTATTTTTTACCATTATCTACAACCTAATCCATACACCGACCAGCCGATTTGATCCTGGTTTTACTGATCAAACATTTTTTTGAAAAAGAACAACATACAGAAAAATATTCTTGTGGAAATTTAAAAATGGTGAGCAGTAGAACAGATACAATGAAACGAAGCAAACGAAGCAAAACAGAAGCAAAATCATCTCCACTAAAGAATACAAATCTTTTTTACTCTAAAAATTTAGTACCGGTCGGGCTCTACCATGAATGTTCCCTAACTTCTTTCTCCAAAAGATTCCTCCAGCTCCGCTGTCACAAGGACAGATACAGGAGATCATTCCTGCCTACCGCAATTAGACTGTACAATAACTCACCTCTGGCAAAATCCATCACACAACAATAACACTGTTGTCTGTGTTTCTTGGTTGTTTGTATATAATGTATATAGATATATACTGTACTGTATATACTGTGCATTTTATATTTTATATTTTTTACTGCTATTTTACTGCTATTTTATTGCTTTTCTATTGTTCTATTATTATCTTATTGCTTCTGTATGCTGCTGTAGCGAAAAAATTTCCCCTCGGGGGTTAATAAAGTAACTACCTAACCTAACCTAACCTAACCTAACCTAACCTAACCTAACCTAACCTAACCTAACCTAACCTTAACCATGTGTTTAATTTTGTAACCATGACAACAGAGATCCCCTAACCTTAAAGTGGTCACCTTAACTACAACCAAAATGTTTCCTTAAACACTTCCATGAGTTGTTCTGAAGGACATTGGCAAACAGATGTTTTTGTTGTCTAATTTGTTGACTTGCTAAAGGAAAGCTGTGATATATTAAAATTCTATAGATCAAAGTCTGTTTCAGGTGTCAGGCAGCACGACTAAAATGGGAAAAGAGTTGTAAAAAGTCTTTTGTGCCTCCAGTGGTTTCACTTGAGTCAGCTTCAGGTGCAGCTGAAGACCAAAATGGGGGTTGAGTTTCGACAAACGTTAGCTGACCGGACCTCTGTGGCTCACTCCTCATCTCTAGTTGTGGCTAGAAGCTCAAGGCTAGCTTTTACAAGCATAACACTCCGACTCTCTGAACTGAAGTGTCAAAGGTCAAGTTGCATTGTGGATAATGCAGGTGGGAGGTTTTGACAAGAGAGAATTACACGAGGAATAAAAAAAGACTCTCTGGCTCTGCTGCATGTATTTTGAGTCTGACAATGCTCTTGGAGAGCAATGCCAAATTGTTGGAGCCCTCTCATCAAAAACTAACAGCATGCAGAAACACATTGTGCGGTTGCAACCAAATTCTCCACGAATCCACATACAATCTGAGCTTTCTTCCTAAATGTCTTGCAAAATTAATCGTTCAATTAATCAGTCACGCCTTTCAGAGGCAGCACAGAAAAGAAATCCAACAAATCGTTATGTGGCTACACTGTACTGTTTTTTGCTGGGTTGCTGTTGGCCTTGCATTGTCGCTTAATGTGTGCATGTGTGTGTGCGAGTGTGTGCAGTTTTGTGTGTCCTGTATCTACCGTCTGTATAGCAGAGTGACCTTGATGTCTGCACTCAGCAGGAAGACACTAGAGAGGAGTGATTAACAGGAGAGAGACAAAAAGAAGAGAGAGAAGTGCAAAGGAAGAGGAACATTTCAAACAAAGAAGAAACAAGAAGTGTAGCGAGAGGACGTGAAGGTTGTGAAAGTTAAATTTGCAAATAAAAAACAGAAAAGAGACATAATTCCAAATAAAATGAGTGAAGGAGCGAGAGAGTGACGGAAATGTGTTGTAAAAGAAAAGCCAAACGAATAGTGGAGAAAACAGGGTGGGGTGGAGGAGTGACTCACCACACATCTATTGGTTTTTTTCTTCTTCTCCCTACAGGCAATCTGGAGGTGCAGTCATCAAGAACAGGTAAAGGGGGAGGGAGGGGTGAGAGATGGGGGGTGTAAGGGGTGAAGGGCAGGAGGGACATTGCAAGAATATTACACTGAATGTTAATCAAACTCACACTTGTACAGGTGAGAAAATACAGTGCATACATTGTTCTCGGCGAGGAAAAAATGTGTTAGAGACTCTTTTACTGTACAGTGTGTGCGTGTTAATGTGTGTGTGTGTGTGTGTGTGTGTGTGTGTGTGTGTGTGTGTGTGTGTGTGTGTGTGTGTGTGTGTGTGTGTGTGTGTGTGTGTGTGTGGTGTTAACAGTGTGTAGCTGCCAGCTCGTCTGCTGCGACCAGGGTTAATAGGACTGTGCATCTCCACCGCTCGCCTACACACACACACACACACACACACACACACACACACACACACACACACACACACACACACACACACACACACACACACACACACACACACACACACACACACACACACACACACACCGTAACTGTCCATGACTCTGCACCCACTGCCCCTTTTGACTTACACACACATGTACTCATGCTACCATGTGTGTGTGTGTGTGTGTGCAGTGTGAAGCTTACACACACACATACACATAAAAATTTGTCCTACACCTGTCCATGAAAGTCCATTTGAACACCCTTCCACTTCTTACTCACACACATCATCTTTTAGTTGACGTTCCATCCTGTCCTTGACCTTTGACCCCCCTCCTCACACCACACACACACACACACACACACACACACACACACACACACACACACACACACACACACACACACACACACACACACACACACACACACACACACACACACACTTTAACTTCCTTCTTTGTCCTGTCTCAGTCTCGGCGAGGAGTTTTATAAGGAGGCCATTGAACACTGTCGCAGCTACAATGCCCGGCTGTGCGCAGAGCGCTCCATGCGTCTCCCCTTCCTGGACTCTCAGACCGGCGTGGCTCAGAGCAACTGTTACATCTGGATGGAGAAGAACCACCGTGGACCAGGTGTGTGTCTGTGTCTACCTGGGCACTCTATGAAGTGGTTGTCTGCGTAGCTCAAGAAGCACTCTGAATTGTCTTCTTCTTTGTTATACGATTGTGCGTGTGCGTGTTGTGTTTGCCAGCTGTCGTGCTACACAACAGTCAGCTTCCCTCTGTCCTCTACACTGCTTGTTTCTGTCTCTCTTTCCTTCCTCCCCTTTTCTAGGCCTTTCACACCTCAACTTAAAAAAAAAAAAACTTTCCCCAAAGGGTGTTTCCTCATTTTTTTTCTTGCTCTGTAACATCAGTGTATTTTGGTAGTGAATCAGACACCCCTGTAGGCAACGATCCGCCGCTGGCGCCAACTATTCCAGAGAGAATGCACTTCTGTGTGTGTGTACTTGTGTGGTGCATTAACGATTGTAGTGTGTAGGGCGTGCCTGGTGTTTGCCACTGGAATTTTGTGTTTTGTCTGTTTGTAGTTACGGCATTAAATTGCATTGGAAAGATTTTTTGATTTGATTTTTATTTATTTAATGAATTTGAGTGTTCGTGTTTATTGGTTTTTGTTGTATTCATTTACAAAACCATTTTAACAATTACATTTTTGGTTGATCAACACTTCACCCAACAACACGACCATGAATACCACATTCGTTCATGTTTTTAGCCATGTGAAGTGAATATCTTAGCTACTAGATTAAAGTAACATTGTGCAGATGTTTATGATCCACAGAGTGAAATATCGCAGTAAGTAATGGATGAGTTGCCATGAAATCTGGTTGAGAAACATGTCCCCCTCATAAGTGATGATCATACACTCTGGGAACCCAACAAAGCCTCATGATACCTTTTATAAGGAAGCTCGAAGAGGCCTTACTTCAGGGTTTTTGGGGACAGCGACGGTCCACTTTATAATCGTGCCTTTATGGGAGGTTTAAGGGGGTTTATAGTTTTCATTGCCTAATGTGCCCAATCTGAATGACCATGGGGGGCCCCTTTACTAAAACTTTGTTTGGGGGCTCCAAACATTTGCCTGGTTTGCATCTCTTGACTGACTGCCCTACAGGATAAACTGAAATAACTTTGGAGATCAATTATCTGAAAACACTAGAAAACCTGATTGGAAAATGTTACGCAGTAAATTAAGATATGTTAACGTCTAGCTTGAAGCTCTACTTTGCCCAAGTATGATACAGCACCTCAGAGTTTGGCATGCTAGAATTATTATGATCTAACTAAAACATATTATTATTATTTTGCACGTATCAATCATGACTGCATGTCCTATAACTACACAGTGTTTCCTCCTTTGTTTCAGGTCATGCGCCGGGTCAGTTGTACACATATCCCGCGCGCTGCTGGCGCAAGAAGAGACGGCTAAACATCTTGGAGGACCCACGGCTCGTACCAATAGAGTTCAAGATCGGTAAGTAGGAAATGGGATGGAACATTTTAAGAACTTCTATATTTTTTATCACTGACATAATTTCAGTGATAAAAGTTTAGTCTATCTATGAGTTGAATATTTAAAATTGTAAATGAATGCTGGCCATTAACTTTGAACCCCACAACTTGCTGTTTTTGACATTTATATCTGCTAAAGCAAGGCTAATAATACCACATATACTGCATATTGTATGTACGTTTGTTCCAGCAGTCACTGAAGCGGTATCGTTCTATAAACATGTCGCCAAATTCAGGTATTTGGTACCTTTGAAAAAGTTTTGGACTTCAGAATAATTTCCCACTGACCTTTGAAATAACTTGTTGGTTGTTTATGGCTGTGTGGTGTCACTGATCTTTGTGCTTGTATCATCATTTTCATGTACAGTCATAGTTTTTGCTTCAAAACCTGGGTGTTTTGATCATTCTATACAGCAACTGCTTCACCTGAGAGTACAAGCGGTACAAAATCGTATGATGCTAACATGCAGATGATCATTTCAGCCTCTGCAGAAGCTGAAGTCGTCGTGGTTTCGTGAACCAGCCAAATTTTGTTTCCTCAGGGCACTGTCAGCTCAACTGTGCATGTCAGCATGAATGTGAGATCTCCGCTGTTTCCTGATTGTAATTGTCTCATTCTCCAGACTACGAGGCCTCGCTAAAGAAGGAGGGGGGGATCCCAGATGGTCCCGTGTTGGAGTCGCTGCTCGCTGGGGAAACCCTGGACAAGAAGGTAGAAACTAAGGAAGAAGAGCCAATGAGCGAGTGTCAGGTGAGACTCGGGTTCCCCTTTCTTCCCTTCTCTTTCTTCTCTCTTTAGTTCTTTGATGTTCTCTGTGTCTTGTTGTTTTCTTCGTATGTCAGGCTGTCTATCTCCTTTCATCTGCCTGTACTACCCTCTGTGTTTGTGTTTCTTTGTCTGTCTCTGCCTTTGTCTCTCTCGGAGTGTGTGTTTTGGCGGTGACACCGGCTCCCGCGGCTCTGACAGTTCCCTCCTGGCACCGTGTGTGCGCGTGCTTCCGATTGAGTGTGATTGCGTGGCGGCTTGTTGTTTTACAGTGATTTTATTCCTGTGTTTAACAAAATAGCATTCAAAGTTGTTTTTTTTTACCTTTTTTTTACCTTTTTTTTTTTTACATTGAAAAGAAACTTAAATTTTGTGTAAAATCTTAATACAAATCTGTCTGAAGTATTTCACCAGCTCGAGGCTGTTGCTCTTGAACTCAAATGGACAGTTAATCAATCAGCCGTGAGTGAATGGCGCTCACAGTGGCCCTTTGAGAGCTGGAGGAGTGTTTAGGGCCTTTAATCCGGGGCTTCCCCTAGCTGAAACTCTCACAGTCAGGCCACTGTGTCCGATCATCGCTCCATGTCCACTCCTTCCCTACATTCTCTTTCCATTTCTTAGGACTCAGAGTTGAACTTAACCAAGCCACAATCTCACGAGTGTCTTTTAACATAAAGCTGGTGTTTCCCTAAATATTCCTGAGGAAAAAATAAATCCAAAAGCCTCTTGTTTTAAAGGGGCTCTCCACTGATTTTGCACATGAAGTTCAGTTTATTCATCTAAATGATGTTGACCTGTGGAACGTTTCTATTAAAAACTGCTTTACACACTGCAGGTGAGGGGTTTGAAAGAAGTGGACATCTGGGACACTCAGGATTTTAATAAAAGATGCTATCAAGTTGTATTGTGGGAATTGTAGTATTTTTTTTTAGCTTGACAGAAAAATCAAGATAAATCTGCCTGTGCTGCTTGGTTTTTGGTTCTTTTTGATAGTCCTCCTGTGATCCCCCTAACTTTATAAAACTACATTGTATTAAATTACACAGTAGCCTATACTTGTTTGAATCAAATCTTAAATCAAATATGATTGCAATTAAATGGTGACACATTTGGCCGTATTTAGTGTTAATGGTTCTGTTTCTGAGTTTTTTTCCCATGCTGAGATCATGCAAATATCCTCAAAACCAAAGAAAGGAAAGGAAAGGAAAAAAAAGAAAGGAAAGGAAAAGAAAGGAAAGGAAAGGAAAGGAAAGGAAAGGAAAGGAAAGGAAAGGAAAGGAAAGGAAAGGAAAGGAAAGGAAAGGAAAGGAAAGGAAAGGAAAGGAAAGGAAAGGAAAGGAAAGGAAAGGAAAAAAGTAAACTAGCTAACCTGTTTTACAGTCCACCTGTCTCTCTCTCTCTTCTCTCTCTCTCTCTCTCCATATATATATATATATATATATATATATATGTATATATATATATCACACATAGAAGTTGCTTGTCGGGGATTTCCCTCATGAGCTGGAGGTGGACGAGCTGGAGGAAGACGTCCCAAAGCGGAAGAACCGTACCAAAGCACGGGTAAGACAACAATGGCATTTCATACTTCATTTTACTTTTTATACCTAATAAGTCAGGAAAGAAACTGTTTCACTGTCAGTTTGAAAGGGCGAAGTCAATATTACACGTGTCCCAGATGTTGCTCAGAGTCTCAAGGTGATGGGCCTGAGGTTAGTGTTCAGCATCCCCTCTGTTAGATACATAAAGACATACATTGTTCTAATAAGACAACAGTTTATAAGGTATTAAGGGCTATTATTGAAAAGTCTCCCGTGTATATTAGAGAAACTGTCACTATTTTTTAATTCCTCGTCTGAGAATATGCCATATTTCACACAGTGTGAAATATGGCATGTCAGGAAGGATTTCGTGCTTCCTCTTTATACCAGACTCTGTAATGAAATACCATCTGACACACCAACAGTCATTACAAATAAATGCAGACGGATCCAGTGAATTAAATCATGCTGGGGTGACCTCTTTTTTTTTACAACTTTGATTAGATCAGACACATCTTTTCCCCCCCCACCCTTTTTGGGCATCCTATGGGAAGATAATCAAGTGTTAACAACATATTCTGAAAATCATCATACACACACATTCAGTGTGCGCACACACACATACACACACTTGTACACAGACACCAGGGTTGCTAATTGGAACTGTTGCTCCCCTGCTAGGTGTCATCAGCCCCCTCCTGTTGGAAGTGGAGCTTTACACTGAGAGCAGATGATTAGAATGCACGTTTGCATAGTGTGTGTGTGTGTGTGTACGTGTGTGTGTGTGTGTGTGTGTGTGTGTGTGTGTGTGTGTGTGTGTGTGTGTGTGTGTGTGTGTGTGTGTGTGTGTGTGTGTGTAGACACTTGAACATTGAAGCGAGGACTGTGCTGTTATGCTCTTTTGATTGTGTATGTGCATGCATTCAAGACTTATGTGATG
Source organism: Brachyistius frenatus (assembly GCF_029030835.1). Classification (NCBI taxonomy): domain Eukaryota; kingdom Metazoa; phylum Chordata; class Actinopteri; family Embiotocidae; genus Brachyistius; species Brachyistius frenatus. The sequence continues at coordinate 2,729,409 of NW_027210600.1, forward strand.
AGTCTGGAATTTCAAACTTTTTTTTTATCTTCCATGTGTACTTTTGTATGTGGCTGATATCCGTGTGTGTGTGTGTGTGTGTGTGTGTGTGTGTGTGTGTGTGTGTGTGTGTGTGTGTGTGTGTGTGTGTGTGTGTGTGTGTGTGTGTGTGTGTTTGTATTCTCCGCAGGCCTGCGGTGTTGGAGGCATGAGAAAGAGACAAGAGCTGCCTGCCATTGAAGACAGAGACAAGCCTTACGTCTGTGACAGTGAGAGTCACATCCTTCATGATTTCATCTATCTCTTTCATTACTCTGTTATTCTCAACTCACACACGTATATATAACTAATATGACACACTGCTGCATGTGTGTGTTCCAGTCTGTGGAAAGCGCTATAAGAACCGCCCAGGGCTGAGCTACCATTACACTCACACGCACCTGGCAGATGAGGAGGGGGAAGAAGACTCTGAGCGACACACACTACCCTTCCAGCGCAAGAACAACCACAAGCGTGAGTCTGCAGTCTGAATATTAAACTTACTCACGATCGTCCATCACTCATCCATTATTTACTTCCTGTGGATTCTGGTTGGCTGGACAGACTGATTCAGGCTCCTCAGTTACAGAATGAATGAACCGCTGATTGTCCCGAAGTTCCTCCTGCAGCATTACACACGGATACAATGCTGACTGGACCGAATCTGAACTGTGCACCTACCTGCATGAAGGATAAGATTTCTCCCCGTGGACTTCTGAGTTCAGTTGACTTCTTTGGCTCTCTATGATTCCCTTTTAAGACTTTGACCTGGGTTAAACAGGGGTCAGGTTATTAGGTACTTATTAGGTGATGCATAATCTTTGCAGTAATTATGTTGTTGCAAATGGGAGCAAGAACGACAACAGAAAACCCTCACATGAAAAGGGACAAACAGGGGAACTGAACGTTTACACTGGTTTTACTCTGAGGGACGCTGACTGTGACACTTTTGCCTGTTGTTCCCTGTCAACACAAAAAAAAAATCTACTGCAGGTGGCACATGACACCTCGATATTAGCATGATTGCTCCAGGGCTAAGTTAGCCCAAGGGTAATTTTACTCTGTTTGCTTTTGTTGCAGTGCAGCGTCTAACCTTTCACTGTGTGGGCTGCTGTAGCCCTGAGCTAATGTCATTCTCAGACCATGTTTAAACTTCTTGTACTATTACTGTATTAATACTGTGTTGAAACTTTTAAAAATGCTAATGGTCGACACATATATTGTACAATTACTATATAACATTTATCATAATGCAGTTTAATTAAGGACTGGCTTCACCTTGCTGGAAATGATGAATGCCAATTCATTCAGACAGTGTAAAGGACACTTCAATCAGCTCTAAAGAACTGCCAGTGAACAAACACTAGTTACACACTCAGAGAAATTTCCAGTGTCCTCTACATTCACACGTGTATCTCAGCTTCTAGTGTATCAATCTTTTAATTTACAGCACACCGTCTGGCTGTAGCTACCCAAGGCCCAATGAGTGTTCATTAATGCACTGGTCCATACTATCACGAGGTAGTACACAGACAGTATGTGGATGTAGAAAGGTGTTTTTGATCCAGTGCTGTGTTGTAGGATTTGGTCTACACTGAAATATCTTAATTACTTAACTTGAATTGCCATGAAATGTGCAACCCGGTATCACAGCAAAACGTGAAATGGCGACGCTTTGGCCTCTCTAGGCGTGACAGTTTTACATTTTCCTGTAGTGGACATGCATACAGCCATGTCATTTACACTGCTTAGGGTTTACTTTGTTGATCCCTTGAATTTTCCTCTAGTTCACATTTGTGTTTTTTTGGACTGACATGTCTCAACAAATATTAGATGGCTTTACCTCTAACACCATCAGTGTTTTTAAAATACCTAATGATGGTCCCATCAGCCTCAGCTGTACGTGATGTTTGGTGCTAATTAGCAAATGTTAACATGGTGACGCTAAATTAAGAAAATTGTGAACATGATAAACATCATACCTGCTTAGCATCAGCATTATCACTGGGAGCATCTAACTACGCTGATGTTAGTTCTTAGCTCAAAGCACCACTGTGCCTACAGTCTCACCGTAAACTGTAAGCTCCAGTCTTGTTACTAATTGATCCGAGATTTTGAGTGATGTGATTTACTTCATGTCCTAACAATAAATCATTAGCACAGAGTATCAGTGCTGTTGCAGTATTCGCTGTCAGGGAGCATACCCGTCAGTATATCTCATCCTAAAGGCTCCAGCCCAGTATCTTGAATTATGAATGAATTGCTTTCATATTGGACATTTCCACACCTCATGAGTTATGACCAGTGCAAACGTTCAGTTCCATTTCAGGGTGCAGTGTGTCCTTTATGAAGCAGGGCAGAGAGTGTGAAGGTCTGAGTTTGACCTTCAGAAACAATCCTTCAGTAACCTTAAACAAGTTTGTCATTGCTTAATCTGAACCAAACTTTTACCACAGTTTGTTTGGCAAACGTGCAATATTTATCTGACTTTACTACTGCATGTTGGCATGTGCAGCTATTGTCGAAAACAAGAATAAAAAAACAATAACATTTGCACTGGATATAAAAATGCACTGCCACAGAACATCATCTGGAGATTTGAAGAATTATCCAAAATCCACCACCGCTGTTGAATGATTTTTGAAAGCTCGCATTGACAGGAACAGCGTCATCACCTTTTGACTGAAGCGTTCAATCTGCAGAGTTAACACTCATTTAGTTTGGTGTCCCAGTTAGCTAGCAGATACAAAGCTGGGCCCTTTTTCCCAAAAGTATATTAAGTCCAAGTTGATTTTAGTCCCATTGTAAGTCTACTGAAAATAATCTTAGCATAAAGATGCTTTTGTTAAATGTACTGCAGGTCGAAACATGTAATAGCCACGTTGGTCCACAGTGCAAAACATTAGTTTCACAATAACAGCTCTAAAAGAGTAAGGGTGGTTGGATGGAACAAACACAGGACTTTCTCCCAGGAGGCTGCTGTTCATGTCCGTGAGAAGGCATACAACAATGTGAATATATTTTAAGTAACGCAAGTAAGTAAAGTTTTGTAACATTTTTAACTTACGTAATGCACGTAACTTAACCTACAGTACATATGTCATGTTACATATTTAAGAAAAAAAAATGCCTTTTTTAACCCTTTAACAATGATCTTTTTCTGCACCTAACAACTCGGTTTAGGTACCTCAACCAGAGGAACCTCGGTCGCTGGCTGAGATGCCAGTGGGCCTCGACAAAACGGTACTATCTGATGCTTTGGGATGAGAACGGGTTGGACAGTCATGTCACGTCATGTGGATGTAGACCAATAGAAAAGAATGGGCCAAGGAAAAACTGAGCTGTTATTGTGAAATTACTACATTTTGCAACGTGGACCAACACATCTATTACACATGAGACGTTATAGTGCCCATCATAAAAGAAGAAACATCTCTTTGAATATCACCTCATGCCACATGATTCCCTGTGATACTTTTACCTTACAGTATGCAATACAATGAACTGTAGGTGTGGGAGTTATTGAGTGCTGGCAGACTTCCTGAAGCTATAAAGTGGCCTTATGCAAAACCTGGAGGGACGCAGGTTTGTGCAGGCATTTAAAGAAAATTGTCCAAAGATCACCTCTGCAGTGAAAAACCTTGAAATGTACTGTATGCATAACACTACTGTGGGTTGTAGGCATCCCAAGACTGCACTTAGCACAAAGCTACAAAGGTTCTGCTAAATGTATCATGGGCACAGTAAGAGAGTCATAAATGCCAGGGAACAACAAGTAAAGCAAATATTTAGGTTTCTGTGAACAGGTTGTGAATCAGACCTCAAACCTCCATCCTGTCAGCTCCAGCAGCCACATTTCTTGCCGTCTTTGTTTCTCTGTGGCTGTTTATTTTCCTCCCCAGGGCCACTTTTTCTATTGCCGCGTGGTTTTCGGTCAGTGTTGTCCTCCGTCTTCGTGCTTTGTTTGTTTCTGAACTCTTCTTTTAAGGACAATAGCATTCTGCTGCATTTGTCCTGCGGGAGATTTTGTTTTTGGTCAGTAATCATCAGTGAAATGTCTACAGTTGTTCACACTAAAAAAAAAAACAAGAGAAATAGCTGTGGACATTTGAGACAGACAAATCATCCACTTTCTTTGTTCCTCCTGGTTTTAAAACAAGCAATTTGCTCAGAATAGAACACAGATAAACACACAAAACATGCACACATCCACATGATCAGTGTGTGTGCTGCACTGCAACAACGTCCACACTGAAACTATGCTGCCTTGCAGTTAATTGGCAGTGTGTGTTTTTAAATTGGCCTGTCTGACAGAGCAGACCGGCCCAGTATGTGTATACTGTATATATGTGTGTTTGTGTGTGTGTGTGTGTGTGTGTGTGTGTGTGTGTGTGTGTGTGTGTGTGTGTGTGTGTGTGTGTGTGTGTGTGTGTGTGTGTGTGTGTGTGTGTGTGTGTATGTGGCCATGCTGCAGTCTTAGGTCTCTCCAGTGGAGGAGAGCAAGAGAGGCAGCATTTGAATCGTTTAATATCCCCCATCACTCCCTCCCAAACAGTCAGTAATCACGCACGCACACACACACACACACACACACACACACACACACACACACACACACACACACACACACACACACACACACACACACACACACACACACACACACACACACACACACACACACACACACAACATCCAAAAAGGCTAAGCTTCCTTTTTCATTTCAGCAAAGAAGATTGCATTTTCTGAGGCTGTGTGTGTGTGTGTGTGTGTGTGTGTGTGTGTGTGTGTGTGTGTGTGTGTGTGTGTGTGTGTGCGTGTGTGTGTGTGTGTGTGTTGTGCGTGTGTGTGACGCACAAGTGCACATGCATTTGCAAGGCTCCGTAAGTGTGTTTATACGAGTGAGTGTGCTTGCAGTGTTTTGTGTGTGTGTGTGTGTGTGTGTGTGTGTGTGTGTGTGTGTGTGTGTGTGTGTGTGTGTGTGTGTGTGTGTGTGTGTGTGTGTGTGTGTGTGTGTGTGTGTGTGTGTGTGTGTGTGTGTGTGTGTGTGTGTGTGTGAGTGTCATTATACATTTTCCCAATTTGCTGAGTGTCATGGACAGAGACTCCACCAGCCTCCACCCTTCGGTATATTGCCACATATGTAATAATATTAATATGGCTACCTTGAATGAGAGCAGCCCTGCATGCATAATTCATGCTATATTCTGTCTGTCTAGATGCAATAGTATATATGTGCAGCTCCCACAACACAAATGTGAGCCGAAACACACAAAAACTTATCACAGAAACTATAAAAGTCTGTCTTCTCTGGACCTCGCCCAGCTCCATTCTCTCTCCCTGTGTTTCCATCAGTGATAAATGACAGATTATTCCACCAGGAGATGAGATTTTCCTTCCTTCTTGTTCTCTGTCCATCTCTCACCCGTTTCTTCTTCTCACTTCGCTCTGCATCCTCACTTAACCCTCATCTCCCTTCCCTCTCTGCCCCTCGTCTTCCATCCTCTCTTCATCTTAGTTCTCTTCATCCATCAGCTTTGGCTTTTTTCCTCATAATTAATTTCCTTGTTTTGTGTCTGCCATCGCCAAAATCAGCCACCACTACTTACCCTCCGCGTATATCTGGATCCTAGCCGATAGACTGTTTACTCAAAATGAGCAGCGCCCATTAAAATTCATGACTGCACCACATACTATGTTCCTTTTTCCTCCAAACAGGAGAAGAAGAGGTTGGAGGTGCAGAGGGAGGGAGAGCAGGACGGAGGCTGGAGGTGTTGGGGGCTGGTTTGGCATTGATGTGATGGTGGAATGGGGAGAGGTGGGGGGCAGAAGACGAAGAGTATGGAGGCTGAGGAGAAGTGGATGAATAAGGGGGATGTTTACTTTAGAGGTCGGCCCTACAATGTCCACCTGAAAATTGGTTTTGTAGGTACAGTGAAGGGAGAGAGAGACATCGAACGAGGTCGATGAGAAAAGAGAGAGAGAGGAGAATAATGGTGAAATGGCAGGAATAGGACAAACTGAGAGACAGCAACTGTGAATGAATGAGTGAATGGATGAATGAGACAAATAAAAAGAAAGACGGATAGAGACAGAAAGAGAAAACAGAGAGAGGAGGGAGGGGCAGAGAAAGAGGAGGAGGGGGTGTAGTTGTCATTAAATCCCCCCTCTCAAATCAGAACTGAGATTCAGAGGCCACTTTATCTGGACGGACAGACGGTCCTACGGTGTGGAGCAGCAGGGACACTGAGTGTGTGTTTCTACATGTGTGTTTTTTTTTTAAAACACACACACAGACGTACATTTTCTCGGTCTGTGTGTATTTGTCCCTTTATGTGCCACTGAATTGTGTGATTGTACTATATGGGCAATCATGCCCAACTTCATGTGTGTATGTGTGCGTGTGTGTGTGTGTGCGTGCGTGTGACATGTAATTGAGCCCTTTGAAGGTCAGCATCCCTCTGTTCCTGCTCACCATTGTTGGTTGTTGTGTGCCCCCCCCCCCCCTTTCCATTTTTTCTTTTTGCCTTGTGTTTCAAAATGGCCTCCCTGTTCTCCTCTTTCTGTCTGCAGTCAGAGGAGTAAAGGACGAATTTTGATCAACCAACATCAATACACGACAACGTTGAAATGGCCGCTCCCTGCTCTCTGTCTGTTGTCACTTCACATGTGCAGCGCGGTCTCTGGTTTTTCCCTCTTCATTTATCTGTCTTTCTCTTCTGAATAACAGCAAAGGTTATTTGTGGTGTGGTGAGACTCCAGCTCTTGTGTTTATTGCTTTGCCATTTATAGCGGTGTCACTGGGCAGATGTGTTTCTTTACAGGAACTATGGTTTTTGTCAGTTCACGGAGTCTTGTAAGTTGTGAAGTCTTTGTACTGAAAGCAGTTTGTTGGCAAAACTTCCCAAACGTGAAAATTCTGACTGAGATTTATTAGGACAAAGTCGACCAATAAATCGTGACCTCATGTTAAATGCATTATAATGCTGCCAGTGTTATAAAATGATTCAGAGCTGCACTGTGGAACTTTTGTCGCCCCCTTCTAAAAGTGGACATAGCTTCCGGGTCTGCAAAAAATGAGGCCGATGTGGAAGTGCCTTAAGCTGCAATACCACCGAGTGCCACTGGAGAGTGGCTCCAAAAAGCCTTCGACTCCATTGACTCCCATTTAACTAGTTGACTAGTTTTTATTCCACTCGTCATTTTGGTCTCATTCCCCAAAGTCGCTCTTTCTCCTTAGTTTACCGTTAGTCCAACTGAAGATGATCCCATCATTATTTGGAAAATGGGCTTCAAAATGCTGTGTTTTTGTGGGTGTGTCTGTTTGATTGACAGGCCTGTGATGCAGTCAGGTTTCCACTATCATTGACAGAACGTAGTATTGCTGGGTTCCAGTCAGATCAAGTCAGATCCACCGCTTGCTCCTCCCCAGCTTGTCCCTGCTCCAAACTAGTAAGATGGCGAACTTGAGACTGTTCACAAACCGATGCATGACGCCACTCTTGGCTACTGCTTGGTGCTTACGTCATAGGGTCCGCCATAGCCTACTCCAACGCTGTACTGTTGCAACTGTAAAATAGTGGATCGATGAAATGAAAGGCATCTGTTAAATGACTTCCTTCATTCTCAGAATTTGATCCAATCTTTCCGATAACATGTAGAGAGTCCAGAAGGGCCAAGTGATTGAATTATTTTATCTCCATACCAGTTACCATAGGGCTAATTCAGAAGTTAGTTGACTGGGCCGATGGAAGTCTCTGGTGTTCATGCTTGTTTCATAGAGCATGACTTGTTTGCATCCATGTGACCAGCGTTGGAATATCGCACCAGATTTAAAAACTGTGAAACACAGACAGATTCATCCGGTGGATAAATTGGTTTTTTTACTTCATCTTGTATAATTTGGAAGCTCATAGACTGCCAGGACCGGCCAAATTGCCCAAAATACTAATGTTTAATGACTCATCTTTAAAACTTCTTTCCAGTGGGCCCCAGTGGGGTGTAATTGTATGCTAATAAACAGTTGTGCCTCCAATACCTATTATTTGTGTGCTCCTGTGCACACCAACAAAAACAAAACTGGTTTTGTTTTTCACATTCAGATGAAAATCCCTCTTAATGTATTTTTATTGTTTTTTTTCCCAGCCTGATAACACATGATTAATTTTAATTTCCAAAGACTGATTGATCTGCTGTACATTAATGTGATAATTGTTCAGACGGAACATGTGGACACAGACAGCGTTCAGTGTTTTCTGAATGTCTTCTGAACTTTTCACGTACTCCGAAATGCATCCTCAGCTTTTGATTGGTTGATTGTTGCCGCTGCTGCACGGCGCAGGAAAGGAAGGGAGAGATGGCTGTTGCCTAGCAATCCGGTTGCCATAGATACCGCCAGGGCTCCCTCCTAAAGAGTACACTGTTATGTACATTGAAAAGAGAGAGAGAGAGAGAGGGAGATGGAGATGGTGGAGGAGGAAGAGGAGGAGAGTTGTGGAGAGAGCAGGAAAAAAAAAAAAGAAAGAAGGAGTGGATGGCAGGAGGAGGGGAGAGCAGAGAGAGAGGGAGAGAGCAGAATGGGAGAAGTTGAAGTGGAGAGAGGGAGCAACGGGAGAAGTTCATTAAAAATAACATAAAGAATGAGAGGAGAGAGGAAACAGACAAAGAGAGAAAGCAGAGCGAGAAGCAGAGAGTTACAACAGACTGAGAAAAAAAGAAAATCTCTTCATGATTCATCATATAGATTCCCCCAGACAGTTGGAGTGGTGAAGGCAGGGTAATATTGGAGTCTGCTTCATTTGGTATTCTGTCTTAAGATGTGGTGCTGTGGCTTGCCGGCTGGTTGTTCTGTGGTCCCTCAGTTGTCTTGGCCATGTTTGGATAAGCCCCCGCACCACCACAACCCTCCCCACCCACAGTACCACCACCACCCCCACCCCCACCCCGCCCCAAATCCATCCTCAACCCTCCATCCATCTCCTGTTGTCTGTTTTTCTGTGTAACAGTGAGTGTGAAACTCAGCGAGCTCAACAATACAGTAGCTACATGCCACATTCGTGAATTATTTCTATAATAATACACACGTCTAAATATCAATAACATAAGGTAGTTTATAGAGATCTGACTGAAGAAAACTTTTACAAATTAAACAAAGCCTGATGCACAAAATGATACCACTTGAAAGTCTGGTTTGTTTAATAAAATTGTAATTGGTAGTTAACACAAGCAGCGATAGCCATCATGGCTGAGCACACAAAGAAAACGGCACCTACAGAAACTCCAACTCCCCATTTTAATCCAAAAAATAGGAGGCAGCTTTCCACTTTTCCTCTTTTTTTTTTCTTTTTTTTTTTGGGGGGGGGGGGGGGGTGAATTTCTCCCTTTATTGTTTTATTCCGACTGGTCATTTTGTGACATTTCCACATGACAGTGCAGGACTGACACACAGCCGAGTGGACCATGTGAGGTTGGGCACGATTCAAACAGGATTTCACAGTCACATTCCCAGCCGGCTCTCTCCCTGGATCAAAATAGGATTAATAATTTGCATTTTAACTCTTCATTGACAGGGGCACAAGCCTGCACTGGCTAAGTGGCTCTTTTTAAGAGTGTGCAACTGTGAGTACATTTGCCCAAAGTATCGCACACATAGGCACGGGCTGTGTGTGTGTGTGTGTGTGTGTGTGTGTGTGTGTGTGTGTGTGTGTGTGTGTGTGTGTGTGTGTGTGTGTGTGTGTGTGTGTGTGTGTGTGTGTGTGTGTGTGTGTGTCTCTGTGATTTCTTTACATGCATGATTTATGGGGGAGGTAGTGCGTCTGTGCGCGTGTGTGTGATTTATTTGCATGTGTGTCTATTTGCTAAGTGTGCACATATCGTCAGACTGCAGAGCCTGACGGATTGTGTGTGTGTGTATGTGTGTGTGCGTGTGTGTGTGTATGTGTGTCTATGTGTGTGTGTGTGTCTGTTTCTGTGGGTCAGTGTGATTACAAAGCAGCCATAGATCAAGTTTTATTATGCACCAAAACTGCTTCTGTCCTCTTTACTTTGCAATGTCATCTCTGCACACAAGCTCACATTGCACCCTCTTTCACACACACACACACACACACACACACACACACACACACACACACACACACACACACACACACACACACACACACACACACACACACACACACACACACACACACACACACACACACACACACACACACACACACACACACACACACACAAATGCATGCATTCAGTCCCAGAATGCACTGGGAGTTACGCAACCTGCTGACTGGACATGAGTGAAAGTAGTACTTGTGTGGTTGTGTATGTATAAGGGCGCAGGGTGGGGTTGGTTTGGTGGGTGCAGAAATGGAAAAGGAGCAGAAATGGGGGGGAAAACAGAGGAGGAACAGAGCATGGTGCACTGGTGCAGACATTAGTGTGACAACAGATGGATTGCAGGAAAGAGTTCCAATTTCCTCTTTGAGAGTAAAGCAGAGGGAAGAAAAAAAAAATAGCAAGACCAAATAAGGAAAGGGAAGCAAAGAAAAGAAGAAGAAGAAGAAGAAGAAGCACAATGAAGCGCAGAGAAGAGATCGAATCAGAGGCAGAGAGAGGAGCAGCAATAATGAGAATGCATGAGAGTGCAAAGAGAAAGAGAGGAAGAGGATGGGAGGAAGAGTAAGAGGAGGAAGCTGGAGAGAGTGAGAGAGAGAGAGAGAGAGAGAGAGAGGAAGGAAGCCAGTGACTTTTCATCTGTGACTGACGGTTTCCATCTGACTGCATATCTGCCTCTTTGTCTGCATAAAAAAAAACTGAAAATGTCTCCTTGAGCATTTGGGGGTTTTGTGTCTGTGTGAATGTACGTGTGCTTCGTATGTTGTTCATCTCTTTATTTTGTTTCATGTTAGACTATGTACAATATTTGAGACTGGAATTATGTATATGTATATGTGTGTGTGTGTGTGTGTGTGTGTGTGTGTGTGTGTGTGTGTGTGTGTGTGTGTGTGTGTGTGTGTGTGTGTGTGTGTGTGTGGCTGCACGGGGTCACGGGGACTCTCATTCATCACATTAAAGAGAGCAAGTGGGGGATGGGACTGAAACTGGACGGCAAAAGTTATTATGCAAAGGCATGGTTGTAAATCTTTGTGTGTTGCCTGTGCGCTCTACTGTATGTGTATGCTTGTGGGTGTTTTCATCTGTGTGCTTGTGTGTGCTCTCATTGTGTTTGTGTGTGCGTGCTCTACTCCTGAGAGGCTCTCCTCATTAGGCGGCAAGGCGACAGGAGTGCAGAGTGTGTGTTTTCACACACCGCTGCTCCGATACAACAGGAGCCACTTTTTTGCCTCCTTTCCTTGTCTCCCCCTTTGTGCTTCCTCATCATCCTCACACCCTCACCTTCCTCTTTCTCGCTTTCTCTCTCTTTATTTTTCCAGCTTCTCCTCATCTGTTCTTGCCACCCTTCCCTGCCTCCTCCTTTTTTGTTGTTCCTCTTTCACCCTCATACCTCCTCTTCATCCTGTCTACACTTGCCATGCTGGAGCATGTGTTGCACTCCGTAACTGTAAATAACCAATACACTCTTAAATGAAAACATTCATACATCACTTGTTATTTACCATCGAAGCCTCAACCTTGATTAACCAAGTTTTGTATTTTTGTGACAGTGGTATCCATGGAAACAAGCATGTCTTTGTTAATGGCTGCATAAATGGTAAGGATGGCAGTGTAAAGAAGCGTTTTCAATTGCTTCAATCAGTTCATGCAAATGTCACAGAAATGTCACGCTTTATAGGTTAAATCAAACAGAAAAAAAGGAATAAATATGAGATAATCAAAAATGTGAGGTGGAAAAGAAAAGTGAGAAAAGCCAACAGGTAGGCCTTTTATGAATGTGTGTGTCGAGAGGCCACGGTGATTCTCTTGTATGGAAGTTAGAGAGGCTTCCACTGTAGCCCATGTCAGAGTCTTGGAGGACGATGAGGAGGAGGAGGAGAGATTGGAGGGGTAGAGAAAAAGGGAGAGTTTGGAGAGAGACATTTAAGGGTTAATTTAATGGGCTTTAAATTCAAGACAAGGAAGTATGACAAAAACAGCTGGTTTTATTTTACTCCTTTTCTTTATTACACTAAGAGATTTTGTTCTTCCAGGACACTATAATCTCTACATAGACCTGTTTAAAAAATAAATCAAAGAGTTGAGATAAAAATAAAAAGTCTAATTTAAATTCACAATATTTTTCAGTGCCAATAGGGAAGATATCCCCGTCCAGTTAAAACCACGTATCTCCAAATGTTGTGACCTTTTGTCAAACCCAAAGCATCAGTTAAACAATCTGAGAAATGTATTACTGAAAATAAGCTTGTTTTTCTTCTTAAAGAGTAAAGTTATTGGACATACATGTTTTTCAGAGGACAGCTATTTAAAATGATGTAACAGTGCAAAGAGTTTTAAAAACTGAATTTATTATGCACAATTTCAAGCAGTTTGGTGAAGAAAATAAAAAAAAAAACATGACAACAACATGGTTTCGAATGTGAGAGTTTCAGCTTTGGAGCTACTCCCCCCCATCCCGCTCCCCCTCCTCTTCCTCCTCTTTTGTCTTATCTTCCTCACAGAGAGCTATAATTTATCAATGTTCCCTAGCTTGACCAGAAAAACTCATTTGCAGTGTTATTTTCTTTTTAAGAATGTCTTTCTCCAGCCCCTGAAAGACATTGATTATAAAAAAAATAATAAATTAATGAAAAAAAAAGAGGAAGTATAAGAGAAAACAGTTATTTTATTAAAAGTGAGAGAAGCGACACTTCAGGTGAAATAGGAGCAGGGCAAGAGGTAGCTCAGAGGGTGAAATAACAACACGAGCTACTGAAGGAGCTGCACGGAGGAGGGAAAGAGAGAAAATGAGACGAGTGGGGGGGGGATTATAAGCAGAGGGAGGAAGGATGGGGAAGGGTAGGTGTTGTGGGGGAGAGGAGGTGGAGGGGTGAGGAGCATTTGAGGATTCATCTCTCGCTGGATAATTCCCAGGAGGATCTCTCTCCAACACTTGAAAGCTGTGAAGTGTGCGGTTCT